>NC_044398.1:23176332-23477999 GCF_006542625.1 Nomascus leucogenys | reverse complement strand
TATCTTTGGAATAATAGATGAAACTAGTACTACCCTTACCAAGTATTTTACAGAGTTGTGAATCAGACCTTCATTGGGTAGTGCTAGCATTGGTATGAGTGCCAGGCATAAAATGTCAGTCACTTAGTGTTTTCCCCCCCAGCTTTGATTATTATTAAGATCTTATTATTTAAAAAGAATTTTAATAAATGTCAGTTATCACAGATGTTTTTCTGACATAAATATTATTTCTTATGCAGATTGACCTTGTACAAATAAAACAGATGTTCGCTCAGATGTATCAGAAGACTCTGGGCACAATGATTGCAGGTGACACGAGTGGAGATTACCGAAGACTTCTTCTGGCTATTGTGGGCCAGTAGGAGGGATTTTTTTTTTTTTTAATGAAAAAAAAATTTTTATTCATAGCTTATCCTTCAGAGCAATGACCTGCATGCAGCAATATCAAACATCAGCTAACCAAAAGAGCTTTCTATCAAGGACCGTATCAGGGTAATGTGCTTGGTTTGCACATGTTGTTATTGCCTTAATTCTAATGTTATTTTGTTCTCTACATACAATCAATGTAAAGCCATATCACAATGATACAGTAATATTGCAGTGTTTGTAAACCTTCATTCTTACTAGTTTCATTCTAATCAAGATGTCAAATTGAATAAAAATCATAGCAATCTCTGATTCTGTGTAATAATATTGAATAATTTTTTAGAAGGTTACTGAAAGCTCTGCCTTCCAGAATCCCTCTAGGTCTGCTTGATAGAGTGGATAGTATGTTAAAACTATGTACTTTAAAAAAAAAATTCAACTCTTTACATCTAGAATAATTTGCATCTTATTTTGCCTAAATTGGTTCTGTATTCATAAACACTTTCCACATAGAAAATAGATTAGTATTACCTGTAGCACCTTTTAAGAAAGGGTCAAATGTTTATATGCTTAAGATACATAGCCTACTTTTTTTTCCCAGTTGTTTTCTTTTTTTAAATTGAGTTATGACAAATAAAAAATTGCATATATTTAAGGTGTACAGTAGAGTGTTTTGATATCAGCATTCCTTGTGTAATGATTCCACGATTAAGGTCAGGCTAATTACGTATCTGTCACCTTGACATAGTTACCATTTTTTCATGTGTGGTGAAAACACTTAAGATCTACTACCTTAGCAAATTTTAAGTGTTCAGTACACTATTAACTATAGATACTATGCTCTACATTAAACCTCTAGAATTTATTCATCTTATAACTGAAAGTTTATACCCTTTGACCACCATCTCCCCATTTTCCCCACCTCTCACTTGGACAACCACCACTCTGCTTAAGTTCAGCTATTTTAGATTCCACGTATAAATGGTATACAATATTCTCTTTCTGTGTCTGGCTTATTTCACTTAGCATAATGATCTCTAAGTTTATAGTTCACATTGTCACAAATGGCAGAATTTCCTCCTCCATTTTTTTTTTTTTTTTTTTTTTTTTGAGATGGAGTTTCGCTTTTGTTTCCCAGGCTGGAGTGCAGTGGCGCAATCTCAGCTCACTGCAACCTCCACCTCCCGGGCTCAAGCAGTTCTCTTGCCTCAGCCTCCCAAGTAGCTGGGATTATAGGCATCTGCCACCACTCCCGGCTAATTTTTTGTTTAGTAGAGATGGGGTTTCACCAGATTGGCCAGGCTGGTCTTGAACTCGTGACCTCAGGTGATCCACATGCCTTGGCTTCCCAAAATGCTTGGATTACAGGCAAGAGCCACCGCACCCGGCCAGAGTTTCCTCCTTTAAGGCTGAATAATATTCCGTTATGTATATATACTATAATTTCTTTATCCATTCATCCATCAGTGGACACTGGAGTAGTTTCCATATCTTGGTTATTGTGAACCAAGTGAACATAGGAGTAAAGATACCTCTTTACTGATTTCATTTCCTTCAGATACATACCCAGAAGTGGTATTTGCTGGGTCATATTATTTTTAATTTTTTTTTTTTTTTTTTTTTTTTGAGACGGAGTCTCACTCTGTCACCCAGGCTGGAGTGCAGTGGCGCAATCTCTGCTCACTGCAAGCTCCGCCTCCCGGGTTCACGCCATTCTCCTGCCTCAGCCTCTCCGAGTAGCTGGGACTACAGGCGCCTGCCACCACGCCCGGCCAATTTTTTTGTATTTTTAGTAGAGACGGGGTTTCACCATGGTCTCGATCTCCTGACCTCGTGATCCGCCCGCCTCGGCCTTCCAAAGTGCTGGGATTACAAGCGTGAGCCACCGCGCCCGGCCCTATTTTTAATTTTTTGAGAAACCTCCATACTGTTTTCTATAATGGCTGTACCAATTTACCTTCCCACCAACAGTGTACGGTGGTTCCCTTTGCTCCACATTCTTGCCGACACTTGCTATGTCTTACCTTTTTGATAATACCCAACCTAATAGGTGAAAATCCCATGTGTACTTGAGAAGAATGTATATGATACCATTGTTAGGTATAGAGTGTTCCGTATGTGTCCATTAGATCTAGTTTATTGTTCTATTTAAGTCCTCTTTTTCCTTACATCTGATTCTTCTATCCATTATTGAGAATGGGATATTGAAGTCCCCAGTTACTGTTGTAAAACTGTTTCTCCCTTTAATTGTATCAGTTTTTGCTTCATATATTTAGGTGGTCTGTTATTAGGTGTGTAGATGTTCATAATTGTTATATCTTCTTGCAGTATTGGATTTTTTATTATATAATGTTCTTTGTCCCCTATAATATAACCTTTTTTTTTTTGAGAATGGAGTCTTGCTCTGCTGCCCAGGCTGGAGTGCAGTGGCCTGATCTCAGCTCACTGCAACCTCCGCCTCTCGGGTTCAAGCAATTCTCCTGCCTCAACCTCCCAAGTAGTGGGGATTACAGGTGCCCGCCAGCATGCCTGGCTAATTTTTGTATTTATAGTAGAGACAGGTTTTTGCCGTGTTGGCCAGGTTGGTCTTGAACTCCTGACCTCAGGTGATCTGCCCGCCTCAGCTTCCCAAAGTGCTGGGATTACAGGCTTAAGCCATCGCGCCCAGCCCAGTCTTTGTCTTTTGATTAGAACGTTTAATCCTGGCTGAGTGTGGTAGCTCACACTTGTAATTCCAGCACTTTGGGAGGCTGAGGCCGGCAGATCACTTGAGATCAGGAGTTCAAGACCGGCCTAGCCAACATGGTGAGACCCCGTCTCTACAAAAAATACAAAAATTAGCCGGGTGTGGTGGCATGCGCCTATAATCCCAGCTACTCGGGAGGCTGAGGTAGAATTGCTTGAACCCAGGAGGTGGAGGTTGCAGGAAGCTGAGATCATGCCCCTACAATGCAGCCTGGGCTACAGAGTGAGACTCCATCTCAAAAAAAATAAATAAATAAAAGAAAATGTAATCTATTTACATTTAAAGTAATTACTGATAAGAACTTCTGTTGTATTGCTATTTGTTCTCCATATGGCTTACTGCTTTTTTGTCCCTCATTTCCTGCATTACTGTCTTCTGTGTTTAGTTGTTTTGTAGTGAAACATTTAAATTCATTTCCCTTTGTTTTGTGTATATTCTATAGCTATTTTCTTTGTGGTTACCATGGGGATTATATTTAACATCCTAAAGTTAATAACACTAAATTTATGTCAGCTTCAATGACGTATACAAACTCTTCTAACAGCTGTGTCCTCACCCCTTTTGGTTGATGTCACAAAATTACATCTTTTTACCTTGTGTGACCCAAAACATAAACTAATTCTTTTAAATACATTAGTTTCCTAAATTACGTAGAATACAAAATTTGGAGTTACAAACCAAAATTACAGTTATGCTAGTGTTTAGTTTTTTTTAATGTGTTCATTTCAAATCATGTAGAAAACCAAAAGTATCATTAGACTATTATTACAATAACACTAGCTTTTATAATTGCCCATGTATTTACTCTTTTTTTTTTTTTTTTTTTTTTTTTTTTTTTTGAGACGGAGTCTTTCTCTGTCCCCCAGGCTGGAGTGCGGTGACGCGATCTCGGCTCACTGCAACCTCCACCTCCTGGGTTCACGCCATTCTCCTGCCTCAGCCTCCCGAGTAGCTGGGACCACAGGCGCCCGCCAGCACGCCCGGCTAATTTTTCTGTATTTTTTAGTAGAGACGGGGTTTCACCGTGTTAGCCAGGATGGTCTCGATCTCCTGACCTCGTGATCCACCCGCCTCAGCCTCCCAAAGTGCTGGGATTACAGGCTTGAGCCACCGCGCCCGGCCAGTATTTACTCTTTATTGAGATCTTTATTTCTTCATGTAGCTTCAAGTTACTGTCTACTCTCCTTTCATTTCATTCTGCAGTACTAGGACTTCTTTGAGCATTTCTTGTAGGGCAGGTCTAGTGGTAATGAACTTTCCCAGCTTTTATCTAGGAATGTCTAAATTTCTTCCTCACTTTTTAAGGACAGTTTTGCCAGATATAGGATTCTTGGATTGACATTTTTTTTTCTTTTAGCACTTTAACTATATCATCCTATTCTTTCTGATGAGAAATCTGCTGATAATCTTATTAAGAATATCTTGTATGTGGCAAATCACTTCTCTCTTGCTGATTTCAGGATTCTGTCTTTGGATTTAGAAAGTTTGATTAAAGGCCAGGCGTGGAGGCTCACGTCTGTAATCCCAGCACTTTGGGAGGCTGAGGCGGGCAGATCACGAGGTCAGGAGATCGAGACCATCCTGGCTAACACGGTGAAACCCCGTCTCTACTAAAAATACAAAAAATTAGCTGGGCATGGTGGTGGGCGCCTGTAGTCCCAGCTACTCGGGAGGCTGAGGCAGGAGAATGGCATGAACCCAGGAGACAGAGCTTGCAGTGAGCCGAGATCGCGCCACTGCACTCCAGCCTGCGCGACAGAGTGAGGACTCCGTCTTAAAAAAAAAAAAAAGAAACTTTGATTGATTAAAATGTGTCTTAATGTGACTGTCTTTAAGTTCATCTACTTGGAGTTCATTGAGCTGCTTGGGTGTTTATATTCATGTCTCATAGAACTTGGGAAGCTTTTAAGCCATTATTTCTTCAAATATTTTCTCTTCCTGTTTCTTGCCCTTTAGAATTCCCACAATGTGTATGATGGTGCACTTGATGGTGTTTCACAGGTCCCTTAGGCTCTGTTCACTTTTCCTCAATCTTTTTTCTTTCTGTTTTTCAGACTCAGTTTCCATTGTCCTGTCTCCAATTTGACTTGCTCTTTTTTTTGCTTGTTTAAATCTGCCTTTGAATCCTGCTAGTGAATTTTTGCATTTCAGTTATTGTATTTTTCAGCTCCAGAATTCGTTTGGTTTCTTTTTAGGTTTTCTATCTCTTTATTGAATTTCCATTTTCTTCATACATCATTTTCTTGGCTTTTTCCATATCTTCCTTTAGTTTTTTGATCATCTCTTATTTTTTTGAGACAGGGCCTCCTATCGCACAGGCTAGAGTGCAGTGGCGCAATCACAGCTTAACTGCAGCCTCGACTTACCTGGCTCAGTTGATTCTCCCATGTCAGTCAGACTCCAAGTAGCTGGGACTACAGGTGTGTGCCACCACATCCACCTAATTTTTTGTGTTTTTTAGTAGAAATGGGGTTTCACTGTGTTGCCCAGGCTGGTTTCAAACTCCTGGGCTCAAGTGATCTGCCCACCTTGGCTTCCCAAAGTGTTGGGATTACAGGCATGAGCCACCACACCTGGCCTGATATCTTTAAGACAGTTTTTTGTTTTTGTGTTTTAAGACAGGGTCTCACTCTGTCACCCAGGCTGGAGTGCAGTGGCACAATCAAAGCTCACTGCAGCCTCAAACTCCTGGGCTCAAAGTGAGCCTTCTGCCTCAACCTCCCAAGTAGCTAGTTAGGACTATAGACACAGGCCACTGCACCTGGCTGGCTTATTTTTTAATTCTTCTTCTTTTTTTTTTTTTTCTCTAAGAGACAGGGTCTCACTGTGTTACCCAGGCTGCTCTTGAACTCCCAGCCTCAAGTGATGCTCTTGCCTTGGCCTCCCAAAGTGCTAGAATTATAGGCATGAACCGCCACACCCAGCCTTTAAGACAGGTTTTAAAATTTTTTTGTGTAATAGATCTGTTACCAGGTCTTTTTTTAGACACAGTTTCTGTTTATTTTTGCCTTTGATTGGGGATAGTTTCCTGTTTCTCTGTATGCCTTGTGATTTTTTTCATTGAAAATTATACATTTGGGTTTAATAATATGGTAACTCTGGAAATTGGATTCTCCCCTTTCCCCAGGGTTTGCTATTTTTTATTGTATTTGTTTATCATTTTTGTTTTTTTTTTTTAATTGTTGTAGGCTGTCTGTGCCAAGGACCACACTGAGGTATAAACTTTAGGTCTTCTCAGGTCTTTTTGAGCCTGTGCCTTTCTCTGGGTGTGGGTGGCCATTTTCTAATTTTCCCCATATATGTAGTTGCTTTTGAATGTCCTTGTCTTTAATGTCTGCCCCCTAAAGGGAGAAAAAGAGAAAAATGAAGGGTAGGGGTAAAGACAGAGGTACCAGACCTTTCAATCCCCTGGAAGTCACTTCACCTGGAGAGGGAGAGACTTGCAACAATTGGGGGAGGTGCAACAATGGCCCCTGCTTCTTTGTCTGTACCCCTGTGATCAGAAGCAGTTTTCAGCAATCAGCACAGATATCTCATATTTGGAGGATAGGATACTTTTTTTGCCTATCCTGGCTCCCACAGGCTATGTGCAGGTTCCTACAGGAACAAATGCACACTCACCTCCCACAGGATGGGTAGCTACTACTGTGCTGAGTGAAAATTGAAATAGTCCAAATTGCCATCCAAGTCTTCCTCTGGAAGTTGCAAACCTTCAATAGACTCCAGAATTCCAAAATAGTTACCTCAGACAGCCTGGGTGGGGAGGCAGATTTCTGGTGCTTCCTACTCTGTCTGCCATCTTCCCAGAGTCCTTTCCCAAGCAACATATTTTTAAACTTTTAAAAATACGAGTTGTAATTCATATATACAATTCACCCTTTTAAAGTGTACAATTCAGCTGTGCATAATCCCAGCACTTTGGGAGGCCAAAGCAGGAGGATTGCTTGAACCCAGGAGTTTGAGACCAACCTGGGCAAGATGGCAAGACTCCGTTGCTACAAAAAAAATAATTTAAAAAATTAGCTGTGTGTGGTGGTGCATATCTGTGGTTCTAGCTGCTTGGGAGGCCAAGGCAGGAGGATGGATCATTTGAGCACAGGAGCTCGAGGTGACAGCTATGATTGTGCCATTGCACTCCAGCCTAGGTGACAAAGTGAGACCCCGTCTCTAAAAAATAATGTGTACAATTCAATGGTTCTCAGCATATTCACAAATTTGTGCAACCGTCACCACAATCAATTTTTGAACATTTTCATCACCCCAAAAAAGAAACCCCATACCCAATCAGTAGTCATTCCTCATTCCTCACCCTCCTATCCAGCCCCTGGCAACCACTAATCTACTGTCTGTCTCTATGGATTTGTCTATTCTGGACTTTCCAAATGACTGGAATCATACAGTATGTAGCCCTTTGTGTCTGACTTCTTTCATTTAGCATACTGTTTCTAAGGTTCATCTGTGGTATAGCATGAATCAGTACTTCATTCGGTTTTGTGGCTGAATAATCCATTGTATGGTTATATTGCTTTTTTTTCTTCAGACAGAGTCTTGCTGTGTTGCCCAGGCTGGGGTGCAGTGGCACAATCTTGGCTCACTGAAATCTCTGCCTCCCGGGTTCAAGCAATTCCCCTGCCTCAGCCTCCTGAGTAGGTGGGGTTACAGGTGCGTGCCACCACACCCGGCTAATTTTTTGTATTTTTTGTAGAGATGGGGTTTCACCATGTTGGCCAGGCTGGTCTCGAACTCCTGGTCTCAAGTGATCTGCCTGCCTTGGCCTCCCAAAGTGCTGGGATTATAGGCATGAGCCACCACACCTGGCCATTTATTTCACATTTTAAAAAATTCATTCATCAGTTGATGGGCATCTGGATGGTTTTCACCTTTTGGCTATTATGAATAATGCTACTGTGAACATTCATGTTTAAGTTTTTGTGTGGACCTATGTTCCCAACTATCTTGGCTATACACCTAGGAGTAGAATTGCTGAATCATCACCTGAGGTCAGGAGTTCAAGACCAGCCTGGCCAACATGGTGAAACCCCGTCTCTATTAAAAATACAAAAATTAGGCTGGGCACAGGGGCTCACATCTGTAATCCCAGCACTTTGGGAGGCCTAGGAAGGTGAAACACAAGGTCAACAGTTCGAGACCGGCCTGGCCAACACAGTGGGACAACTCTGTCTCAAATGAAAAGAATTGCTGGATTGTATGGTATATCTATGTTTAACTTTTTTTTTTTAAGAGACGGAGTCTTGCTCTGTCTCCCAAGCTGGAGTGTAGTGGTGCCATCTTGGCTCACTGCAACCTCCATCTCCCAGGTTCAAGCAGTTCTGCCTCAGCCTCAGCCTCCTGAGTAGCTGGGATTACAGGCACACGCTGCCACACCTGGCTAATTTTTTTTTTTTTTGTATTTTATTAGAGATGGGGTTTCACCGTGTTGCCCAGGCTGGCCTCGAACTCCTGAGCTCAGGCAATCCACTCACCTTGGCCTCCCAAAGTGCTAGGATTACAGGCATGAGCCACCGCAGTCGGCCTGTGTTTAACTTTTTGAGGATCTGCCAAACTGTTTACTCAGGTAGCTGTACAATATTATAATCCTATCAGCAATAAAGTTTTGAAACTTGGGGGGGGCGGTTAATCTGATTAGATCCACAAAACAGCCTGCCCTGCAATTTGGTAATTTGCATTTTGTTTTTTTCTATGTAGCTGAAGACCACAGCATTTAACCTTTGCTGGCTACCTATATAATCTATAAATAAAATATGTCACCATGGTAACGGTCACAAGTTGCTTTTCAGAAACTTGGGGCAGCTCCTCTCCTGTTCAAACTGGTTGCGACCACTGACCCTTCAGGCCTGAGCAAATGCCCAAGAGGTAGCCTTTTGACATCACAGGCGAAACACTCCACCCCCAAATGATGATGTCACCATTTTCTGAACAGTCATCCTATGAAGTGCCATGAATCCTGACTACACTTGCACAAATGATTCATTTTCCTCCACTGCCAATCACCTTTCCCCATACCTTAGACCACCCTGCTTCTCTAACCCATAAACATCCCTATGCCTTATTTTCGGGAGGCAGATATGAGAGCTATTTACCTGCCCCCTTGCTGGGCTGCCTTGTGGATTAATCTTTTCTTTTTTGCAAAATGTGTCATCACAGTGATTGGTTTACCCAGCATGGGCAGAACAAACCTGGTTGATAATTTTTCTCATCCTCACCAACACTTACTATCATTGCCTATGTTTTTCACTATAGCCATGCTGGTGGATATGAAGTGGCATCTGATTGTGGTTTTCATTTCATTTCCCTTGTACTAATGAGCATATTTTTTGTGCTGATTATTTGCATATCTTTAAAAAATATGTATTTGAATACTTTGCCCATTTTTAATTTGGGTAATTTGTATTTCTGTTGAGTTGTAAAAGTTGTTTATGTATTTTGGATAGTAGACTCTTACCTGATACACAATTCACAAAATATTTTCTCCCATTTCATAGGTTGGCTTTTGTTTTCTTGATGGTGTCTTTTGATGTACGAAATTTTTAAATTATTTTTTCTTCAAGACTTAAAACATTTTGGCTGGGCATGGTGGCTCATGCCTGTAATCCCAGCACTTTGTGAGGCTGAGGCAGGCGGATCACAAGGTCAGTAGATCGAGACCATCCTGGCTAACACAGTGAAACCCCATCTCTACTAAAAATACAAAAAATTAGCTGGGCGTGGTGGCGGGCGCCTGTAGTCCCAGCTAGTCAGGAGGCTGAGACAGGAGAATGGCGTGAACCCAGGAGGTGGAGCTTGCAGTGAGCTGAGATCGCGCCACTGCACTCCAGCCTGGGTGACAGAGCGAGACTCCATCTCAAGAAAAAAAAAAAAAACTTAAAACATTTTAATTGATACAATTGTACATATTTACTGGGACAGTGTAATGTTGTGATACATGTACACAATATGTAATAAATTAGGGTAATTAACATCCATCATCTCAGACATCTTTTTTGTGATGAGAAGATTCAAAATCCTCTCTTCTAGCTATTTTGAAATATGCAATATATTACCATGAACTATATCACCATTCAGAGCAATGGAACACCAGAACTTATTCTTCCTATCTAACTGTAACTTTGTATCCATTGACTGGCCTCTCCCTGTCCTTCCTCTTCCCTCCCCTTCCCAGCCTCTGGTAACCACTATTTATTCTCTACTTCTATTAGATCAACATTTTAAGGCCAGGTGCAGTGGCTCACATCTGTAATCCATCCCAGCACTTCGGGAGGCCGACGTGGGTGGATCACTTGAAGACAGGAGTTAGAAACCAGCCTGGATGGCCGGGCGCGGTGGCTCACGCTTGTAATCCCAGCACTTTGGGAAGCCAAGGCGGGCGGATCACGAGGTCAGGAGATCGAGACCACGGTGAAACCCCGTCTCTACTAAAAATACAAAAAATTAGCCGGGCGTGGTGGCGGGCGCCTGTAGTCCCAGCTACTCGGAGAGGCTGAGGCAGGAGAATGGCGTGAACCCGGGAGGCGGCGCTTGCAGTGAGCCGAGATCGCGCCACTGCACTCCAGCCTGGGGGACAGAGCAAGACTACGTCTCGAAAAAAAAAAAAAAAAAAAAAACCAGCCTGGCCAACATGGTGAAACCCCATCTCTGCTGAAAATACAAAAATTAGCCGGGTGTGGTGGCGTGCGCCTGTAATCCCAGCTACTCAGGAGGCTGAGGCTGAGGCATGAGGATCACTTGAACCTGGAAGGTGAAGGTTGCAGTGAGCTGAGACCTTGCCACTGCACTCCAGCCTGGGTGACAGAGCAAGACTGCCTCAAAAAAAAAAAAATTTAGGATTCCACATATGAATAGGATCATGCAGTATTTGTCTTTCTGTGCCTGGCTTATTTCACATAATGAAACCTATAGGCTCATTCAAGTTGTTCCAAATGAGAGGGTTTCATTTTTTTTATGGCTGAATAGTATTCCATTGTGTAAATTTACCACATATTCATTCATCCGCTGATGGACACTTAGGTTGATTCCATATTCTGGCCATCGTGAATAGTGCTGCAATAAACATGGGTGTGCAGACATCTTCTTGACATACTGATATCATATCCTTTGGATATATGGGATTGTTAGATCATGTGGTAGTTCTGTTTTTAATTTTTTTAGGAACCCTCTACTATTTTCCACAGTGGCTGTACCAATTTACATTCTCACCAACAATGCACTGCATAATGAAGGTTCAGTCAACAACAGACTACATACATGAACTACTACAAGTAGTAGTTCCATAAGATTATAACACAGCTGAAAAATTCCTATCACTTAGTACTTACTAATGCTAGTCTTTTAATCATTATTTTAGAGTATGCTCCATCTACTTATTGAAAAGAAGTTAACTATAAAAAGCCTAAGGTAGGACCTTCAGAAGGTATTCCAGAAGAAGGCATTGTTATAGGAGATGACAGCTCCATGTGTGTTATGCCCCTGAAGACCTTCCAGTGGGATGAGATGTGCAGGTGGAAGATAGTCATGTTGATTATCCTGAGCCTGTGTAGACTTAGGCTAATGTGTGTGTTTGTGTCTTTGTTTTTTTTAGTTTTGGAGGCAGGGTCTTGCTCTGTCACCCAGGTTGGAGTGCAGTGGTGGAATCATTGCTCACTGCAGCCTTGAACTCCTGGCCTCAAGCAATCCTCCTGCCTCAGTGTCCCAAGTAGCTGGGACTACAGGCTTTTGCCACCACACCACGCTAATTTTTAAGTTTTTTGAAGAGACATGGTCTCACCATGTTACCCCAGGCTGGTAACTCCTGGACTCAAGCAGTCCTCTTACCTCAGCCTCCCAAAGTGCTGGGATTACAGGCCAGAGCTACCACACCTCACCTGTGTCTTAGTTTTTTAACAAAAAAAGGTCAAAAAGTAAATACTTTATTTTTGAGACAGAGTCTCGCTCTGTCGCCCAGGCTAGAGTGCAGTTGCGTGATCTCCACTCACTGCAAGCGCCTCCTCCCAGGTTCATGCCATTCTCCTGCCTCAGCCTCCCAAGTAGCTGGGGCTACAGGTTCCCGCCACCGTGCCCGGCTAATTTTTTGTATTTTTAGTAGAGATGGGGTTTCACCGTGTTAGCCAGCTGGTCTCGATCTCCTGACCTTGTGATCCACCCACCTCAGCCTCCCAAAGTGCTGGGATTACAGGCGTGAGCCACCTGTAAAAATATGGTATAAAAGATAAATAGTACACCTGTAGAAGGCCCGTAAAAAATAATTTTTTAAATAAAAAGCTTATAAGGACATACAGAAAATATTTTTGTATAGCTATAAGAGTCAAAAAGTTAAGAAGTTTAGGCTGAGTGCATGGCTCACATGTGTAGTCTCAGCACTTAGGGAGGCCGAGGCAGGTGGATCACTTGAGCCCAAGAATTCAAGACCAGCCTGAGCAACATGGTGAAACCCCATCTCTACAAAAAATACAAAAAGGCAGGAGGTTTGCTTGAGCCCAAGGAGATTGAGGCTGCAGTGAGCCATGATCATGCCACTGCACTCCAGCCTGGGTGACAGAACGAGACCCTGTCTCCAAGGGGAAAAAAAAAAATGTTTAGGAAGCAAAAACGTTACAGTAAGCTAAAGTAAATTTATTATTAAAAAGTTTTAAAATAAATTTAGTGTAGCCTAATTATATAGTGTTTGTTAAGTCTGCAGTAGTATACAGTAATGTCCTAGGCCTTCACAATTCACTCACTACTCATTCCTTCACTCACCCAGAGCAACTTCTAGGCCAGCAATTGCCATTCATTATGAGTGCCTTCTACAGGTGTACTATTTATCTTTTATACCGTATTTTTACTGTACTTTTTCTATGTTTAGATACACAAGTACTTACCATTGTGTTACAATTGCCTACAGTATTCGGTATAGTAACATGCCATACCTGTTTGTTGCCTAGGAGCAATAGGATATACTCTATATGACTTAGGTATGTGGTAGGCTATGTTATCTATGTTTGTGTAGATACACTATTTGCATTTCCATCATGTTTAGTGTTGTTGAGCATTTTTTCATATATCTGTTGGCCATTTGTATACTTTCTTTCAAGAAATGTCTATTTAGATCTTTTGCCCATTTTAAAATCAGATTATTTGTGGGGTTTTTTGTTTTTTGGATTTTTTTTTTTTTTTTTTTTTTTGGTGTTGAGTTTCTTATATACTCTGGACATTAACCCCTTGTCAGATGCATAGTTTGTAAATATTTTCTCCCATTCTATATACTGTCTCTTCAATCTATTTATTGTTTCCTTTGCTGTGCAGAAGCTTTTTAGTTTGACGTAATCCCACTTGTCTATTTTTGTTGTTGTTGCCTGTGTTTTGAGGGTTATCCAAAAATTCCTTGCTCAGACCAATGTCAAAAGCATTTTTCCAATTTTTTTTCTAATAGTTTAATAGTTTCAGGTCTTATGCTTAAATATTTTATCCCCTTTGAGGCTAGGTTTGTAAATGGTGAGAGATAGGGGTCTAGTTTTATTCTTCTGCATGTGGATAGTCAATTTTTGTGATACATCACACTAACAGAACAAAGGATAAAAACCATATGATAATCTCAGTAGACACAGAAAAAGCATTTGGTAATGGTCAACATCCCTTCATGACCAAACAAAACAAAACTCTCAACAAATTAGATATGGAAGGAACATACCTCAGTACAATAAAGACCATGTATGACAGACCCACAGCTAACATTCTGAATGAGGACACATTGAAAGCTTTTTCTCTAAAATATGGAGCAAGACAAGGATAGCCACTTTCACTACTTCTAGTCAACATAGTACTGGAAGTCCTAGCCACAGTAATTAGGCAAGAGAAAGAAACAAAGGGCATCTAAATTGGAAAGAAAGAAGTCAAACTTCCTGTCTGCAGATAACATGAACTTATACACAGAAAACCCTAAAGATTCCACCAAAAAACTGCTAGAAGTAATAAATTCAGTAAAGTTGCAGGATACAAAAGCAACATGCAAAAATCTGTAGCATTTCTATATGCCACTAGTGAACTATCTGAAAAAGAAAAAAGCAATCCCATTCACAATTGCTACAAAAAAAAAAAAAAAAAAAAACCCCTAGGAAGTTTTAACCAAGTAGGCAAAAGATCTTTACAATGAAAACTACAAAACATTGATGAAAGAAACTGAAGACACAAATAGTATCCTATGTTCATGGATTAGAATAATTAACATTGTTAAAATGTTCATACTTCCCAAAGTGCTCCACAGATTCAACACAATCTCTATCAATATTGCAATGACATTCTTCACAGAAATAGAAAACCCTCAAATTTATAGTTTTAGTTCTTACATTTGGTCCATTTTGAATTATTTTTTGTATATGGTGTGAGGTAAGGGTCCAACTTCATTCTTTGCGTGTGGACATTGATTTTCCTTGTACCATTTGTTTAAAAGACTGTATTACCCCCTCCCTCCCACATCCCAGTAGGTCATCTTGGCACTCTTGTTAAAAATCAATTGACCATAAATGTAAGAGTTTATTTCTGAACTCTCAATTCAATTGATTATTTTGATCTATATGGCTATCTTTATGCCTTTATTACTGTCTTCATTACTTGATTACTGCAGCTTTGTAGAAAGTTTTGAAATTGGGAAGTGTGAGTTTTCCAACTGTTGTTCTGTTTCAAGATTGTTTTGGCTACTCTGGGTCCCTTGCACTTCCATATGAATTTTAGGATCAGCTTGTTAATTTCTGAAAAAAAAAAAAAAAAAAAAAAAAAAAAGTTGGTATTTTCATAGTGATTGCTTTCAATCTGTAGATCAATTTGAGGATGAGCAATACATTTGATTGTATTATTGAATGTCAGAAATATGTTGACTTTGGAAGTAACAAATTAGCTAATTAGAAACAAGTCTTTTGGAGTAATGAGAAAGGAATTTGTTGAGCTAGTGCATCATTTAGTGGAGGCCTTTGAAACTCAGACTAAGGCATTTGAATTTTATTAGAAAGACATTTTTATAGTTTTTTTCCCTGAAATTGGTTTGCATATGTAGATGATTTTATTATGATTCCAGTACTATTATATTTTCCATACCACTAAAGAGGACTTTTTCCATACACAAGTGGATGTTTTAAATCAGTCAAAAAGTATTGAATGCCTGTCAAACAGAGTGGCCACTGCTAAGCACTGTAGGAGAATAAAAGAACTATAACACACACGCACACAGGAGGCTGAGGTGGGAGGGTCACTTGAACCCGGGAGGCAGAGGTTGCAGTGGGCCAAGATCATGCCACTGAACTCCAGAGCAAGACTGTCTCAATAAAGAAAAAAAAAAAGGCCGGGCGTGGTGGTTCATGCCGGTAATCCCAGCACTTTAGGAGGCTGAGGCGGGTGGATCACCTGAGGTTAGGAGTTCAAGACCAGCCTGGCCAACATGGCCCTGTCTCTACTAAACATACAAAAATTAGCCGGCTGTGGTGATGGCTGCTTGTAATCACAGCTACTCCAGTGGCTGAGGCACAAGAATCACTTGACCCCAGGAGGTGGAGGTTGCAGTGAACCCAGATTGTGCCACTGCACTCCAGCCTGGGCTACAGAGTGAGACTCCGTCTTAAAAAAAAAAAAAAAAAAAAAAGAAAATTGTAACATACAGCCCTTGCTCTCAGGTACCCTACAGTTGAATGGAGATTAATTATGTTTAAGGAAGTGACATCTGTTATTTATCCTTGCTTGCCTAAGACCTTGAAGCAAAGTACTAAGTAGACCAAGATCATGAGTGATTTCTGGAAGAACAGCTCCCTATTAAAGACTTGACCTAACCCAGCTTATTATGTAGAAAAAGTCTGTCATTTGCAAGTGGGATAGCTGTCTCAGTGCAAATTCACCCAAAACTCTCACTTGGGAAAAAAATCCAGAGAGAAATCCTTACTCAGTAGTGCCACAGTAGTTTTATTTTGAGAACCTTTATTACCTGTAACACTGCAACTTTCAAAAAATGTTTCTCTTAATATTTATAATGTTTCTTTATTCATGTAAATAAAAATTTTAAAATTTGACTCTGGTAACTCTATTTCCTAAGCAAAGGGCTTCCCAGGGAGAGTGTTTATGCGTGTGTGTATATTTTAATAATTTGTTTTGAAATGATCTCAAATGTATAGAAAAGTTGCCCAAATCGTGTAAGGAAGCCTCATGTCCCCTGCACTCAGATTCCCAAATAGTTAACACTTTATTGCACTTTTTCCATTGCTCACTGTGTGTGTATGTGTGCAGGTGTGCATGCATGTGCATATGTGTGTGTACATGTGTATGTATCCCTTGTTAGTCTTTTTCTGGACCTTTTGAGAGTCAAGGGAGCAAATTGAAGAGATAGTGTCTCATCACTCCTAAACACACCAGTGTTTATTTCACCCTAAACAGGGACACTCTCCTACCTAACAACAAACAGACTTCCACATCAGGAAATCAATATTGGAAGGCCGGGTGCGGTGGCTCACGCCTGTAATCCTAGCACTTTGGGAGGCCGAGGCGGGTGGATCACGAGGTCAGGAGGTCGAGACCACGGTGAAACCCCGTCTCTACTAAAAATACAAAAAATTAGCCGGGCGCGGTGGCGGGCGCCTGTAGTCCCAGCTACTCCAGAGGCTGAGACAGGAGAATGGCGTGAACCCGGGAGGCGGAGCTTGCAGTGAGCCAAGATCGCGCCACTGCACTCCAGCCTGGGCGACAGAGCGAGATTCCGTCTCAAAAAAAAAAAAAAAGGAAATCAATATTGGTACAACACTACCATCCAATTCAGATAAGATCGGGCATGTTTGGGGTGGTATGCGATTCACAGAGCTAATTCACATTTTGCCCACTGTCCTAACAATGTTGTTTTCCTTTCTGGTCCAGAATGCTATACAGAGATACATATTGAATTTAGTTGTCATATAACCTCAGTCAGAGACAGTTCCCAGTCTTTCCTGTCCTTGGATGGTCCACCACCTGAGTTCCTTTCCTGGTAGAAAAACCAAAAAGGATGTTTTGTGTTTTGTTTTGTTTTTTTTAGTGTGTTTCACCAGGAGGCTCACAATGTAGACTCCTCCCAACACTGGTGATGTTAACCACGATCACCTGATCATGTTGGTTGTGTCCATTCACTGTTTTCCCCTCTGTAATCAAGTAGTATTCCATGGGAGAAGCATTCCAAAATCACGCCAGTATTCTATGCCTCATAGAACATCTACCCACCAGCCTTAGCGTCCATTGAAGACTCCTGCCTGAGTCATCATCCTCAGTAGTTGTCAAATGGTAGTTCTCTATTTCCATCCTTCTCGCTACACTTCTGGGTTGGCATCCTACTTTGAAAGAGTTTTTTCTCTGTATCAACACGGACTTGCATATTCCTATTTTATTCAATGGGTTGTAATCCGTTATCGTCGTTGTCTACTTCATGCTCAAATTGTCCCTCATTTGGCCCATGGCAGTCCCTTCAAGCTGGCTCTTAACACTGCAACAATTTAAAGTATATATACTGCTATAAATTCATCCGTGTTGTGTGTATGGCTGCAGTTCATTAACTTTGACTGCTTGTAATATGCCATTTTGTGAATATGCCACAGTTTATTGGTCCACTCATCCACTATTCCTTCGACGGGCACTTGGGTTGTTTCCAAGTTATTGCTATTGTGTTTTGCTATTCTAGCTCTTTAATGTTAAATTTTGAGTATTAAAAATTTGCATTAACATCATAAACTTCAGGTCTGTTTATTGTACAAATATTGAGCACCTAGCAGCAGGGTCATTTTGCACTCTCATCAACAGTGCGTGATAGGCTCATTTAAAAAATATTGCATATTTCACGGAGAAATATTTAAATGATGTTTTCAAATCAGTTTAATAAAGGCCTTTTTCTTTAAACTTCCTTTTGCTTTTTTCCCTCCTATTATGGAGAAATATTGAAAAAAAAGAGTCAAGAAAGCAAAATGTAAAGGTGGAAGCCTGTGCACTTAAACCCAACTCTTGCCAAGGTAAAGCATCCGCGGAAACAGCAAGCACTCGAAGTGAGGCTGCAGCTGGCGCTAGGGCGCAGGCGCAGAAGCTCAGCGTCTCGCTCCCTGCTCCCGTCCCCAGAGGGTTATCGCGAGTCTTGGAATAAACTTGCTGGTGCGATTGCCAAAAGTAAGTTCTCGCGAGAGGTAGTTGGTTGCTATGGTTGTCAAAAACATAACTGAGGCTGCTGCAGGTAAGACGGTGATCCCTCCTGAAGAAACCCTGTCTTCCCGGCCTGCCCACCCCAGCCCTGCCCACCCCAGCCCTGCGGCCACACCACAGCCGTCACCCCGATCTTCTGCTCCGTTAGCTAAGGCCAGGCTGAAAACCCCGTTATTTAGACCGAAAAGCCGCTGGCCCGGCCAGGCGCGGACTCTGCCGCCAGGCCCAGCCCGGCGACCTCCACAGGAGCGCGGACGTAGACCTTCCTTTACCGCTTCTCGTCGCAGGCCTCCTCATTCCGCGCGGACTGCGCTTGTCCCCAGACGAGACCCAGTCACATTGCCTCCTTCGTCTAACCTTTTTCTCACTGGACCCTCCCCTTGCAGCTTCTTCCGAGCAGGTGACAAGAAATGCGTGCCTTGCCGGGGGCAACAAGAGTCCCCACTCTAGCTGACATGACCATAACTTTAGTCCTATATCTTGCATTCATAGTTCAAACACGACGCGAACGCCTCTTGTGTACAAGACATGGTGGCAGGCACTCGGGGCCTGTAAATATGCGTGAGACAGGTTACATGCCTTCAAGGGTGTAACTGAGCTCTCAGGACAAACGCTGCATATTAATAATACCATTTGTGCAGTGCTTCATAGCTTAAACAGCTTTAATATCTTAGGGGATATTCACAATAAATGCGAAACAGGTTGGAAGTTATCCATTTTACAGAAGGTGAAACTGAGGCTTAGAGAAGTTAGGCATTTGCCCAGAGGCACATAGTTGTTAAGCAGGAAAGGTCTTTTGAATACCCAGTCTTCATAAACAAGGCAGCTTGTGGTAATGCCACAAAAGACGTGTAAAGTGCTAAATGAATTCAGAGGAAAGGCAAGTTTTTCCGACCGGGAAGCTTCATGGACTAGGAAGCATTTGAGCTGGATTTTAAAGGATGAGTAGGATTTGCTGTAGAGACGGAGTGAGGAGAAAGGGAGAGATAATTCCAGGGGGAAGGAAAAATGCAAAGGTTCAAATGTGGCTAAATGCAGGTAATCTTTGAAAAATACTAAGCAAGGGCATAAGCTAGAAGAGGGGAGTTGACTGGCACTCCAAGATCCTAGAAAACCCTGAATGTAGTACTACATTTAACTACAGTTAAACTGTACTGTTATAGTTTATTTTGTAGGTGAGAGGTAACAAGACAGTGATATGATCAGATCTGTACTTTAATAAGGTATTTATCTGCTTGTCTCTTCTCATTTTCTCCCTATTTCTTCTTACTCCACCACTGCAAGCTACTTGCTACTTGCTATGTGTGTTGTTTTGCCTCTGAACGTTTTAAAATCTGTTCCCTTTCTTGGAATATCCTTCCCTTTACTCTATTAAGACATAGTTCCAGGGTACTTCCTTCAAGATTTTCCTGGCATGCACATGTATCTCAAATCCAGCTAGGTCCCAGCTTCGTTCAGCACTTCCTTGCTGTATGACTGCTGGTAAGATAACAAACTTCTCTGAAGCTGTTTTTTTCAATCAAATAGAAATTTAAGAATCACTGAGAAGGGAGGCTACATTTAAGATAATAAATGTGAAGCACACTTGATCCACTGTCTATAATCAGTTAATTTCCTTGCTTCTCTCATTCTTTATATTTGTAAAAGAAAAAATAAATTTCCACCCCCCTTTTCCTCCCTGTGTGTTTCACTCCTCCCTTCTTTCCTCTGTCAGAGCACCTATCTCACAGATTATGACTCCTGGTCTAGTTACACGTCTCTCGTCCTCACTAGATTTTAAATTTCTTGAGGTTAGAGAGTTCACATCTTATCTCTTGTATCCTCAGCACCCACCACAGTGCCAAGCTTAACAAGTTTTTTCAATGAGCAATTCTGACAAAAGCGGGATGAATTAGAGTGAGAAACTGGAGTCAGAGACACCAGTTAGGAGGCTTTTGTTACAGTCTAGCAGAAGGGTAGTGAAGGCCTAATGCCATATTATTGAAAAGGAAAGAAGACTGATACAAAAGGGCATTTCAAATGTACATTTGACAAAGGAGTTGTCAGTGCCACTAAAGCCCTTAAAGGGCCCAGAAATATGTTGTTGAACAAATGATTTGAGACTTTTAGGTGACTGGAAAAATGCTGGAGTAGCTGAGAAGAGGCAGGATAATTAGAAAGTCTGAAGGCTGTAAGATGTTGTTTTCTCTTTTGTATCACCAAATACACTTAGCATAGTATGTCCTCAGTAAATGTTTGAATTGAGTTAGAAAATAAGGCTTTTTCTTTTTTTTTTTAATTAATTTTTTGGAACACAAAAACAAACATTTTCTAAAAATACATACAAACAAAAAGATGCGTATCAAACATATTAGGAAGGTTACACATGGGAAGTCGGGGAATAGAAATGGGGGGTGGGAGTTAAAATAAATGAGAGAGGGACTTTATATGGATCAGTGATAATAACTCAATCCTCTATTTGACAAAGAAGAGGGAGAAGGAAGAGGAAGAAAAAGAAAGTGGGATAAAGGATCAGAAAGGGAGGAAAATAGAAAAAATTAGAGTATGACTCCAGGGTAGACCTGTTTTGTTGTCACTGAGTTGGTTGGTTGGTTTGTCTGTTGTATTTTTCATGTTTCGCCAAGTTGGCCAGACTGGTCTCGAACTCCTAGCCCGAAGTGATCAACCCGCCTCGCCCCCCAGAGTGCCGGGACCACAGGTGTGAGCCACCACGTCCAGCCCCCACATTGCTTCTGGCCTCCATGGTAGACCTCCCAGACGGAGCGGCCGGGCAGAGGCGCTCCTCACTTCTTCCCAGACACAGGGTGGCCGGGCAGAGGCGCTCCTCACTTCCCAGACGGGGTGGCCAGGCAGAGACGCTCCTCACTTCTTCCCAGACGATAGGTGGCCGGGCAGAGGCGCTCCTCACTTCCCAGACGATGGGTGGCCGGGCAGAGGCGCTCCTCACTTCCCAGACGGGGCGGCCGGGCAGAGGCGCTCCTCACTTCCCAGATGGGGCGGCCGGGCCGAGGCGCTCCTCACTTCCCAGACCGGGCGGCCGGGCAGAGGCGCTCCTCACTTCCCAGATGGGGCGGCCGGGCAGAGGCACTCCCCACTTCCCAGATGATGGGTGGCCGGGCAGAGGCGCTCCTCACTTCCCAGGCGATGGGTGGCCGGGCAGAGGCTCTCCTCATTTCCCAGATGGGGCGGCCGGGCAGAGGCGCTCCTCACTTCTTCCCGGACGGGGTGGCCGGGCAGAGGTGCTCCTCACTTCCCAGACGGGGCGGCCGGGCAGAGGCGCTCCTCACTTCCCAGACGATGGGTGGCCGGGCAGAGACGCTCCTCACTTCCCAGACGGGGCGGCTGGGCAGAGGCGCTCCTCACTTCTTCCAGGACGGGGCGGCCGGGCAGAGGCGCTCCTCACTTCTTCCCGGACGGGCGGCCGGGCAGAGGCGCTCCTCACTTCTTCCCGGACGGGGCGGCCGGGCAGAGGCGCTCCTCACTTCTTCCCGGACGGGGCGGCCGGGCAGAGGCGCTCCTCACTTCCTCCCGGACGGGGCGGCCGGGCAGAGGCGCTCCTCACCTCCCGGACGGGGCGGCCGGGCAGAGGCGCTCCTCACCTCCCAGATGATAGGTGGCCGGGCAGAGGCGCTCCTCACTTCCCAGACGATGGGTGGCCGGGCAGAGGCGCTCCTCACTTCCCAGACGGGGCAGCCGGGCAGAGGCTCTCCTCACTACCCAGACGGGGCAGCCGGGCAGAGGCGCTCCTCACTTCCCAGATGGTGGGTGGCCGGGCAGAGGCTCTCCTCACTTCCCAGACGGGGCAGCCGGGCAGAGGCGCTCCTCACTTCCCAGACGGGGCGGCCGGGCAGAGGCTCTCCTCACTTCCCAGATGGTGGGTGGCCGGGCAGAGGCTCTCCTCACTTCCCAGACGGGGCAGCCGGGCAGAGGCGCTCCTCACTTCCCAGACGGGGCGGCCGGGCAGAGGCGCTCCTCACTTCCCAGACGGGGCGGCCGGGCAGAGGCGCTCCTCACTTCCCAGACGGTGGGTGGCCGGGCAGAGGCGCTCCTCACTTCCCAGACGGTGGGTGGCCGGGCAGAGGTGCTCCTCACTTCCCAGACGATGGGTGGCCGGGCACAGGCGCCCCTCACCTCTTCCCAGACGGGGCGGCCGGGCAGAGGCGCTCCTCACTTCTTCCCGGACGGTGCGGCCGGGCAGAGGCGCTCCTCACTTCTTCCCGGACGGGGCGCCCGGGCAGAGGGAAAATAAGGCTTTTTCAACAGGCACAGTGGCTCATGCCTTTTAATCCCAGCATTTTGGGAGGCTGAGGTGGGCGGAGTGCTTGAGCCTAGCTGTCGAGACCAGCCTAGACAGCATGGTGAAACCCTGTCTCTACAAAAAATACAAAAATTAGCTGGGCGTGGTGGCGCATGCCTATAGTCCCAGCTACTCAGGAGGCTGAGGTGGGACAATCACTTGAGCCTGGGAGGTTGAAGCTGCCGTGAGCTGTGATCATACCACTGCACTCCAGCCTGGGTGACAGAGTGAGAGCCTGAAAAAAAAAAAAAGAAGGAAGGAGAGATAAAAGTCCTTTTCCAAAAAACAAATATCCAATTTATTTTCGAAATTGTTTGTGCCCTTAGTATTTTAAAATTGACAGTATATCTGACTAAATAAGAAATATATTAAGACCTTTTCCAGTGGACTACCATTTTGTGTGGCTGCTTCTTTCCTGCTCTCAAAATATATTTTTGTAAAACTGAGTGAAGGGAGCCTTGCAGATTTAAAAAAACAGTTACCAGAGAACACTGTGAACGGTGTATGGCAGCAGTCCCCAACCCTTTTGGCACCAGGGACCAGTTTCATGGAAGACAACTTTTCCACAGACTGGGGGCAGCAGGGATGATTCAACCACATTACATTTATTGTGCACTTTATTTCTATTATTATTACATGGTAATATATAATGAAATTTTTTTATTTTTTTGAGACGGAGTAACGGTCGCCCAGGCTGGAGTTCAGTGGTGTGATCTCAGCTCACTGCAACCTCTGCCTCCCAGGTTCAAGCGATTCTCTTGCCTCAGCCTCCCAAGTAGCTGGGACTACAGGCATGTGCCACCACACCCGGCTAATTTTTGAATTTTTTAGTAGAGATGGGGTTTCACCATATTGGACAGGCTGATCTCGAACTCCTGACTTGGTGATCTGCCCGCCTCGCCTCCCAAAGTGCTGGGATTACAGGTGTGAGCCACCGTGCCCAGCCTATATAATGAAATATTATACAACTCACCATAATGTAGAATCAGTGGGAGCCCTGAGCTTGTTTTCCTGCAGCTAGACAGTCCTATCTGGGGGTGATGGGAGACAGTGACAAATCAGGCATTTGATTCTTATAAGGAGCGCACAACCTAGATCCTTTGCATGCATCAATTACAATAGGGTTCGCACTCCTGTGAAAATCTAATGCCGCCACTGATCTGATGGGAGACAGAGCTCAGGTGGTAATGCAGGTGATGCGGAGTGGCTGTAAATAGAGATGAAGCTTTGCTTGCTCGCCTGCTGCTTACCTCCTGCTGTACAGCCCAGTTCCTGACAGGCCACGGACTGGTACTGGTTCATGGCTCGGGCTGGGGAACCCTGATGTAGGGTATGAGAGGTCAAGGTGTTTCTACTTTGTCTTGTGATACTTTGTGTTTAATGGGTTAGTTACCTGTATAAACATCTTTTAGCACTAACCGGTGAAATCATCCTTGTGACCAGCTCCCTAAAGCACTGCCTGTCCAGCAGCAAAGGTTGGATGTGGGGAATAAAACAGTGCTGGACTATGGCATTTCCTTAGGTTTTCCCTGGTATTGGTTATGATGGAATATGGGTACTTGTGCAGCTGTGGTACATGAGGGGACAGGTTGATTCATTCTCTTTACAGAGACCAAAGAAAACCAGAGGGACTTTTCCCAGTTGGTGATATGGAGCAAGTGCCATCAATAGGCAGACTCGTGCAGATCACTGTGACAGAGGGATATGATTTGGTAAAGTTACTTTTGGAAATTTACAAAAATCCTTAGTTTGGGAGTACCTGCAGGAGGAATGGAATTTTGCTTCATTCTTTACCTCCAAACCTCCTGGCTTTATGTAGCAGTGGCATTCCGCCTCAGTGTTCCTTATTGTTAGTCCATAATCTCCAAGTCATGTTACTGTGTGTCTCAAATACCCGGCAATTTGAATACTAAATTTAACAGGATGAAAGAAATAGTGGTTTTAGTTTCTCTAGACAGCAGTTCACATATAATTTTTTTCCCTCTCGCCTGAGAAGGATCTGAATTCTTCCAGAGTTTCCCTTGTGATTAATTCTATTTGATTAATTAAAAAAACAACAACAATGTGATGTACTAAAAATTAGGAGCATAATGAAATGGGAAAATATTCAGTATATTAAGTTTAAAAAGATCATTCCAAAGAGGATGTAATTAATGAGCTCCACTTTGTTTTAAAATACCTATATAAAAATGTATCTATGTGTGCATGTATGGGTACACACACATACATCCATATATTCACAGCAAAACACTAGAAAATATATTCTAAAATGTTAATAATGCTTACATGTTATAGTAAGATTGCAGGTAATTAATTTTCTTACTTTTAAAAGTCTTCCTCAGTAGCTTGCAGTGAGCCGAGATCATGCCACTGCACTCCAGCCTGGGCGACAGAGCGAGACTCCGTCGCAAAAAAAACAAAAACAAACAAACAAAAAAACAGAAAAAGTTCCTCAGTATACTTTTATTATTAGGTGAAACACAATAAATGTTACTTTCAAGACTCCAACATAACAGCACTTAAATGGAATGTTGCATTTAAGTAAAACTAGATTTGTTTAATGATTTTTCTACCTATTCCTTTTGTATTTGTGATGTTGCTTGTTAGGAAAAAATGAAAAATGCTATTTAGCCCAAATCAAAATGGGTTGCCAGATGTGTAGGAAAATTCTGTATTTGAATATAATTGTAAAGTGGTGTGTTTCTGCCAACAGAAAGGTTTTAAAGGAGATACTCCAGTTACCTTTATTCGGGTAGAATTCAATCAAGTGGTTCTGGGAGACTCTGCAAAAATTACTGTTTCTCCAGAAGGAAGTGCAAAATACAACTTCACTAGCAGTTTTGAGTTTAATCCTGAAGGAGGAATCAGTTTAGATGACCTCGCTCGCAAACCTGTGTTCTGTAAGTCCTTGTGGTTCTAAAAATCAATGTCCTGATTGCCTTCTTCCCTATCATGTTGGATGGGAAAAGCAGAACCAAAACATTCTTTTAAACATGTAACTAAAATCATGAGAAAGAAAGGGCAGTTCCTTTGTTCCCAGAAGCAAGGCAGGAACTGAAACCTGGAAATCTTTTTTTTTTTTTTTTTTTTTTTGAGACGGAGTCTCGCTCTGTCGCCCAGGCTGGAGTGCAGTGGCGCAGTCTCTGCTCACTGCAAGCTCCGCCTCCCGGGTTCACACCATTCTCCTGCCTCAGCCTCTCTGAGTAGCTGGGACTACAGGCGCCTGCCACCACGCCCGGCTAATTTTTTGTATTTTTTAGTAGAGACGGGGTTTCACTGTGGTCTCGATCTCCTGACCTCATGATCCGCCTGCCTCGGCCTCCCAAAGTGCTGGGATTACAAGCGTGAGCCACCGTGCCCGGCCAGGAAACCTGGAAATCTTGAATAGCTGCCATTGGTGGGTATGTGTTAGTGGAAGTGTGCAGGGAGAAGGCAGTACTCCAAAACCGAGGGGCTTGGGTTTTAATGCTCTCACAAGGACAGAAAACCTTTGGCTGCTGTTGATGGGGGAATAGAGACTGAGATCTCCTCCCCATCACAAGTTAAGACTCTCAGAAAGTATGGACCAGGAAAATAAAATCTGCTTATCAGCATCTCTGTCTAGATCTTGGGTAGAGAAAAAAGTCTTCCCTAGGAATAATCATAGGCTTGTACTAACCATTAAAGAATATATATATTTTTAAAACACAGCAGGAGCATTTTTATGATAGCAATTGGCCACATTCTAAGCGATAAAGCAAGTCCTACCATAGATCAAAGGATCAATAGCATACAGACCATCTTTTCTGCCAAAATGTAACAATCAACAAAATTAGAAATCAATAACAAAAAGCCAAAAAACTATTTGGAAATTTAAAAACATACTTATGAATCATTCATGGGACAAATAAAAAAGTCATAATAAAAATTGCAAAGCATTTGGAAGAGATCAACAGTAAAACACCAAATATCAGAATTTGTGGGATATAGTTAAAGTTGTACTTAGAGGTACATTTATAATCTTAAGCACATTAATTAGAAATAACAAGTATTAAAAGCAGAACTTTTGAGAAGATGGAATAGATGTACTTTTCTCTATTCCTCCCACTGAGTACAACTACAAACCCTGGACATTATATATAAAACAAACATAAGAGACTCTGAAAGGTGGAGAGAAGGAAACTTGGGACCTGGGGAATGACACAGTGGTGAGTTCCTTGGGTTTTCTTTTTGCCTTATATATCCCATACTTCTTGCTGAAGAAGGTGGCAACCTGGAGACACCAATGGGCACAGACCAAAAAAAGAAAGAAAGCCTGATAAAAGTCTGCTCTGTTTAGCCAAAAGACAATGAAAGTGGCAGCCTAATAAGACAGAAAAGTTTTAGACAGTATTTCCCATACTCTAGCCAAACACTGTAGGAAAAAAAAGCTGTAGCCCCCACCCTCAATCAAGCTGAGTGGAGAGCCTAGACTTCCACTCTCACAAAGCTCAAAAATGAGGTTCTCCATTACCCTAGTGATGTCAGAGAAGACCAAGTAGGGAACCAGGACTTTTATCCCCTCTAGTAATGAGTCCCCTTCCCACCCCTCATAATGTTAGTGGAGACCACATGGATCTTGGACTTCTATCCCACACTGTCAGCAACAAGGTGTCCCTTCACTTCCCACTGGAGTGGTGTCAGAGGAGGCCTAGTTTAGAGTCAGAACTTCCACCATCACCCAAGGGTAATGAGTCCACACCCGCTGTGATACCAGTGGAAATCAAGTAAGGAATCAGGACGCCAATTCTCCTGCTCAGCAGTAATGAGGAACTGCCCCCATTAGGTGTCAGAGGAGGCTGAGTAGGGAACCTAGACTTCCACCCCAACTTGTCAGTAATGAGGCAGCATCTCCTTCCTTCCCCTGTTGGGGTGGTGTTGGAAAAAGCCAGCTGAAAACAGGTGTAAGTAAAATCCAGAGATTCATAACAATAGGAAAAGTCCAGGTTTCAACTTAAAACCCTAAGTCATTCCAAGAACTGGAAGATCTTAAATTGAATTAAAAGACATAATGGGCCGGGCACAGTGGCTCAAGCCTGTAATCCCAGCACTTTGGGAGGCTGAGGTGGGTGGATCACAAGGTCAGGAGTTCAAGACCAGCCTGGTCAACATGGTGAAACCCCATCTCTACTAAAAATACAAAAATTAGCCAGCCGTGATGGAGTGTGCCTGTAGTCCCAGCTACTCAGGAGACTGAGGCAGGAGAATCACTTAACCTGACAGGTGGAGGTTACAGTGAGCCGAGATCACACCACTGCACTCCAGCCTGAGTGACAGAGTGAGACTGTCTCTCAAAAAACAAAAACAAAACAATGACTGTGTGCAGTGGCTCATGCCTATAATCCCAGCACTTTGGGAGGCCGAGGTGGGCGGATCACGAGGTCAGGAGATCGAGACCATCCTGGCTAACATGGTGAGACCCCATCTCAAGTAAAAATACAAAAAATTAGCCGGGTGTGGTGGCGGGCACCTGTAGTCCCAGCTACTCGGGAGGCTGAGGCAGGAGAATGGCGAGAACCCAGGAGGCAGAGCTTGCAATGAGCCGAGACTGCGCCTCTGCACTCCAGCCTGGGTGACAAAGCAAGACTCCGTCTAAAAATATATATATATATATATATCTCTCTATATATATACACACAAAAATTAGCTGGGTATAGTGGTGAGCACTTGGAGCACTAGCTACTCCAGAGGCTGAGGTGGGAGGATCACTTGAGCCCTCAAGGCAGGGTTTGCAGTGAGCTGAGATCACACCACTGCCTTCTAGCCCAGGTGACAGAGTGAGACCTGGTCTTAAAAAACAAACAAACAAACCACCAAAATAAATACCAGCTGGATAAAATGTGTGTAAAAAATTAAATCATGTAAGTACCATAAGAAATCATGGAATTAAAATAATCAGAGAGAGGAAGCCTTTATAAGTATTTCACAACTGTAGAAACCACAGAAAAAAATATATATATATATTCATTAGCAACTGTAAAAGACAAACCACAAACTGGAATACAATTTCCAATTCATTTCTAGACAGAAGGCAAATTTACCTTTAAAGAACTCTTGCGGGCTGGGTGCGGTGGCTCACGCCTGTAATCCCAGCACTTTGGGAGGCCGAGGTGGGCAGATCACGAGGTCAGGAGATCGAGACCATCCAGCTTACACGGTGAAACTCCGTCTCTACTAAAAATACAAAAATTAGCCGGGTGCGGTGGCGGGCGCCTGTAGTCCCTGCCACTTGGGAAGCTGAAGCAGGAGAATGGCGTGAACCCAGGAGGCGGAGCTTGCAGTGAGCCGAGATAGCGCCACTGCACTCTGGCCTGGGCCAAAGAGCAAGACTCCATCTCAAAAAAAAAAAAAAAAGAGCTCTTGCATATTAATAAGAGCAAGAATCTAATGGAAAAGTATACAAAACATATGAAAGGAATATGAAGAGTTCATGGAAAAGAAACTATAAGTGTTCCTTAAGTATATGGAAAAAATTTCAACCTCATTCTAATACAAAAAATAAAATTATGTTTAGATGCTATTTTCATCTGTCAGGTTACAAAGGTCACAGAGTTTGATAACATACCACATAGATAAATATGTTATCAAACTCTATTATCCTTGCTGAAAACGCTGAAGCTGAACCCAAGTAAGAAACACAGGAATTGAGAAACAAATTAAATGCTATGAGGAATAAAACGAGACAAATCTAGAAGGTGTGACATTCTATATAACTATTGACCTGGTGTCTTCAACAAAAGAGAGAAATGTTTGAGAGAAGTATGTGGAAAGGGGGGACTGTTCTAAATGAAAAGAAAGATGACAACCAAATGCAATATGTGGTCTTTGAGTGGATTCTGGTTTGAACAGACCAGCTACAAAATAAATTTGGGGATAATTGGGAAATGTTAAATATAAACTGGACACTGGATGAATTAAGGAATTATTTAATGCTATTATCACACACTTGCTAGATGTGGTAAGGTGATTGTGGTTTTCTAGGAAAATGCCTTACTTGGGATTTGTATACTTTGGTATTTAGGAGTAAAATGTCATGATGTCTGTAATTTATTTGAAAAGTACTTCAGCAAACAAAGCAAATATGATAAAAGTATTTGAGCAAACAAAGCTACATATGATGAAGCAAAAAAATTGTTAAATTTAGATTATGGTTATATGGATAGTTGTTATACTATTCTACTTCGTGTATTTGAAATTTTGAAATTGTTATAATAAGTGTTAAGCACACAGAGTAATGTTGCAGTGAAAAACCTTGTACATACTCTGCATGCTACAGGATTACTCCAAAATGTGTCAAGCCTTATGATAGGCAATATAGGGGGATCTAGAATAGTGTTTTTCTTTTCTTTTTTTTTGAGACGGAGTCTCGCTCTGTCGCCCAGGCTGGAGTGCGGTGGCGCAGTCTCAGCTCACTGCAAGCCCCGCCTCCCGGGTTCACACCATTCTCCTGTCTCAGTCTCCTGAGTAGCTGGGACTACAGGTGCCCGCCACCACGCCTGGCTAATTTTGTTTTTGTATTTTTAGTAGAGACGGGGTTTCATCATGTTAGCCAGGATGGTCTCGATCTCCTGACCTCGTGATCGCTCGCCTCAGCCTCCCAAAGTGCTGGGATTACAGGCATAAGCCACCTCGCCCACCCTAGAGCAGTGTTTTTCAAACTTCAGATTGTGACTTTTTAGCCATTCCTAAGATCAATTGATGAGCATTATCACCAGTAATTTCTTCTATACGAAATAGAACAGAAAATACCTAAGGATTTTGACCTAGTAGAGATTAATATTATATGATTTCGGGGGACCTGCCCCAAAAATCACGTAGGTTCTTTTCTATTTTACTAAGCGTCGGCTGGCTTGAGAAATAAAGGGACAGAGTACAAAAGAGAGAAATTTTAAAGCTGGGCGTCCAGGGGAGACATCACATGTTGGTAGGATCCATGATGCCCCACAAGCCACAAAAACCAGCAAGTTTTTATTAGGGAGTTTCAAAAGGGGAGGGAGTATACGAATAGGTGTGGGTGACAGACATCAAGTACTTGACAGGGTAATAGAATATCACAAGGCCAGTGGAGGCAGGGCAAGATCACAGGACCACAGGAGTTGAAATTAAAATTGCTAATGAAGTTTCGGGCACCATTGTCATTGATAACATCTTATCAGGAGACAGGGTTTTGAGATCAACTGGTCTGACCAAAATTTATTAGGCGGGAATTTCCTCTTCCTAATGAGCCTGGGAGCCTATGGGAGACTGGAGTCTATCTCACCTCTGCAATCTCGACCATAAGAGACAGGTACGCCCCGGCGGGGCCAGTTCAGAGACCTACCCCTAGGTGCGCATTCTCTTTCTCAGGGACGTTCCATGCTGAGAAAAAGAATTCGGCGATATTTCTCCCATTTGCTTTTGAAAGAAGAGAAATATGGCTCTGTTCTGCCCGGCTCACTGGCGGTCAGAGTTTAAGGTTATCTCTCTCATTCCCTGAACAATTGCTGTTATCCTGTTCTTTTTTCAGAGTGCCCACATTTCATATTGCTCAAACACACATGGTGTACAATTTGTATAGTTAATGCAATTATTACAGGGTCCTGAGACGATATACATCCTCCTCAACTGACAGGATTAAGAGATTAAAGCAAAGACAGGCATAGGAAATCACAAGGGTATTGATTGGGGAAGTGATAAGTGTCCATGAAATCTTCACAACTTATGTTTAGAGATTGCAGTAAAGACAGGCATAAGAAATTACAAAAGTATTAATTTGGGGAACTAATAAATGTCCATAAAATCTTCACAATCCACATTCTTCTGCCATGGCTTCAGCCGGTCCCTCTGTTTGGGGTCCCTGACTTCCTGCAACAATATGAAGCTTTGTTATATAATCATATGTATCAGTTACTTTTTTTTTTTTTTGAGACGGAGTTTCGCTCTTGTTGCTCAGGCTGGATGCAATGGCTTGATCTCAGCTCACCACAACCTCTGCCTCCCAGGTTCAAGTGATTCTCCTGCCTCGGTCTCCCGAGTAGCTGGGATTACAGGCATGGGCCACTATGCCTGGCTAATTTTGTATTTTTAGTAGAGGCGGGGTTTCTCCGTGTTTGTCAGGGTGGTCTCGAACTCCCAACCTCAGGTGATCCGCCCGCCCCGGCCTCCCAAAGTACTGGGATTACAGGCGTGAGCCACCACGCCCAGCCTCAGTTACTTTTATACGCATGCATGTACATGATTATGATCTAAAACCCATTTCTTATTATAACTTGCAGGCAAAAAGTTCAAAAGTCACTGAAGTGGTCCAGTATTTTCCACCAGAAGTCAGTGATGTTGGTGCCTTCTTTACTTTCAAGTTTATTTTTTTTAACTTACATATCTTTGACAATGCTTTGTTTGTTGCACCTTGGTTATTGGATGGATGTGTTTTAAATGTCTCATTTTCTTTGTTTTGATTTTTCTAGTAACTGTGACTGAAGTTTTACCAAAGGAAAAGAAACAGAAAGAAGAGAAGACCTTAATTCTTGGTCAGGCTGTGGTGGACCTTCTTCCCTTACTGGAAGGTCAGATGTGTGCTTTGCCCAAAAGCAGAAATGGCAAAGCTCATGAAACTTAGCCCCAGAGAGATATAGAAATTAGCCTCAATGAATTTGAGGGATTTGAGGGGAAAAGTGGGCACATTTATCTCTGCCTGCAGTCATCCCAACTTAACCCTTTCTTCTTTGGCTCAACTTGGGCTTCTTTTTGCAGGACAGAGTTCATTTCAAACAACAGTTCCATTGCACCCTGTGCAAGGCTCACCCTTAGAAACTCCTAGATCAAGTGCTAAGGTAATCAGAGTTTTAGCTCTCAACATTTCAGCCTGCCATTCAATGTAACAATTCTGTCTGCTATTAAGGTTCAATTCAGTTGAGTGTAATGCATTGGGCATTTTCTTTTCACAGCACACTTAGTGTTAGATTCTGGGAAACAAAGATAATAAGGCAGAGTCCTACTTTGAAAAGCCCACAGTCTACATATCATAGACTATAACCCAGTGTGATTAAATGGTGGAGTGAGGCACATGGGCATAGAGCAGGTATCAGTTACTTTGTCCACAGGTAGAGGCAAGGAAGGCTTAACCATGGAAATAACTCTTGAGCTATGTCCTGATGGATCAAGTAGTATATGAAAGCACCTCATATACTTTAGGGCATGGTAGCATGCCTCTCACTGAAAATTTCTAATCCAACAGTTTTAGCCCAGACCCCTTTCTGAAATTCTAGAATATCAGACTTTATAAGCACCTACTGTATACCTCTATAATGTTATCCCATAGGCACCTAAAACTCAACATTCCAAAACTGAACTCAGTATCTTCCCTGAAACCTACTCTTCCTTTTATCTTAGTTTTTTGACTAGTGGCATTACCCATCCATGAAATCATGGAACATAGAACCTATGACTGTTCCTTCAGACCCTAACTACAACCAGTCCTCAAATCTGCCTTTCACCAAATCCTGCCTTTTCCATCTTCTAAGTGTCTTTAGGTTTTCTTTTTGGCTTCATTCCTACTCTTTATTGCCTTATTACCTCTCACTTGCATAGTTACAAATAGCCTTGTACCTACCTTTACATCCCTCCAGTTCAACCTTCCCATGGCTTGCACAGTGATTTAAAAGTGAATCTGATCTTATCTCTTCCCCTACTTAGTACTGTGTAGTTCATGGATTCACCCACTGCTTACAAGTTAAGGTCCAGATTGCTTAGCAGGCATACAGCATCCTTTATAATGGAAGCCTCCCCCTTCAACCTCATCTCCCCATTACTCCTTTCCTTATATTAATACTTCAAGTTCCAGAATCCTGAATTATTTACATATACCTGAATGGAAGATACCATACTGTTCCAATCCCTCTTTACATAGACTGTTTTTCCCCTCTAAGAATAGTCAAGTGCAGTAGTGAGAAGCGGGGAAAGAATAGAACAAATAATTTGATCTGTAACTGACTGTGAACAGTCAGTTGAGATAACTCACTACCTTTGGACCAGTCCACAAAAACTGTTATCCAGAATTATTTTTTCTTTCCTTCCTCTGCTAATCCAGGTTGTAAATGCCTATTTATCCTATAAATGTCAACCCCCAGCCAAATAATTAGTTATTCACTGCCTCCTTGGTGTCCTTGACTGCAGCATTTTGTACAGGTCTCTAGTATAGATTTCGCATAAATCTTGGCACTATGACATGAGTTCTATGTTGAAAGGAACTACGTCTTCTTTGTCTTTATATCCCTAGTGATGTAGCAAAGTGCCTAGCATTCAATACACATTCTTTTTTTTTTTTTTTTTTTGAGATGGAGTTTTGCCCTTGTTGTCCAGCCTGGAGTGCAATGGTGTGATCTCGGCTCACTGCAACCTCCATTTCATGGGTTCAAGTGATTCTCCTGCCTCAGCCTACCGAGTACCTGGGATTACAGGCACCACCACCATGTCCGGCTAATTTTTATATATTTTCTCTTTTAGTAGAGATGGGGTTTCACCATGTTGGCCAGGCTGTTCTCAAACTCCTGACCTCAGGTAATATGCCTGCCCCGGCCTCCCAAAGTGCTGGGATTACAGGCGAGATCCTACCTTGCCCCGCCTCAATACACATTTAAAACCTACTTTGTATGTATCCTGAGTGAAAATGTCAGAGGTATACACATATATGTCTATACCTATTTATGTGGAATATATACGTATCTATTTGAAATAAATATTTTCTTATTACAAAGCATTACATTTGAATTACAAAAATAGGCTGGGTGCAGTGGCTCACACCTGTAATCCCAGCACTTTGGGAGGCCAAGGCAGCCGGATCACGAGGTCAGGAGTTCAAGACCAGCCTGGCCAATGTGTTGAAACCCTGTCTCTACTAAAACTACAAAAATTAGCTGGGCATGGTGGCATGTGCCTGTACTCCCAGCTACTCAGGAGGCTGAGGCAGAAGAATCGCTTGAACCCAGGAGGCGGGGTTGCAGTGAGCCAAGATCATGCCACTGCACTCCAGCCTGGGTGGCAGAGGGAGACTCTCTCAAAAAAAAAAAAAAAAATTAAAAAAAATGACAAAAATAATCATAAAATATAGACTAGCAAAAAAAGCACCCAGTCTCACTTACTCATGTGCAACTTCTATTGACATTTTTTTTGTTTTTCTTGAGATGGAGTTTCACTCTTGTTGACCAGGCTAGAGTGCAATGGCACAATCTCAGCTCACTGCCTCCCCGGGTTCAAGCAATTCTCCTGCCTCAGCCTCCCCAGCAGCTGGGACTACAGGCACGCACCCCCATGCCTGGCTAATTTTGGTATTTTTAGTAGAGATGGGTTTTCACCATGTTGGCCAGGCTGGTCTTGAACCCTTTGATCTCAGGTGATCCACCTGCCTTGGCTCCTAAAGTGCTGGGATTACAGGAGTGAGCCACCATGCCTGGCCAACATTTCAATAGAATCTTACAATTCCTGTCTTATATGTATTTATATATATACTTTACCTCAGTATGGTAGTGTGGGAAGAGATCTAGTTTAGGGATAAGATTCTCTTCTTGGCTCTATCTCCAACTCATGGGACTTAGAGAACATGATTTCAACTTATGGAAATAATTAAGCTTTACCTTCTTATCTTGAACAGTAATACGAGATTCAAATGAGATAATGCAAAAAAGGAAGATCTCTGGCAATTTTCAAAATGCTGCATAATTTTATTCTTTTACAGCAGTGCAGTCTTGAAGTTAAAGTATTAGTGGCAGAGCCTTTACTGACCACAGCCCAGATCTCAGGGGGCAATCTACTGAAGGTCACGCTGGAGGCTGCTTACTCTGTGCCTGAATCCTTCATTCCAACAGGTCCTGGGCAGAACTACATGGTCGGTCTGCAAGTTCCATCACTTGGAGAGGTAAAGCCCTACTGCCAGATATTTATAGAGATTCAAACATGTCTGTACTCATATGGCCATCTCTTCCTCACCTCTAAGATTTCATTCAAAGCATTGCACTACTAATGGCCGAGATTTATTTTAGGCTTGAAAAATACAGGCCGGGCGCGGTGGCTCACGCTTGTAATCCCAGCACTTTGGGAGGCTGAGGCGGGTGGATCACGAGGTCAGAAGATCGAGACCACGGTGAAACCCCGTCTCTACTAAAAATACAAAAAATTAGCCGGGCGTGGTGGCGGGCGCCTGTAGTCCCAGCTACTCAGAGAGGCTGAGGCAGGAGAATGGCGTGAACCCGGGAGGCAGAGCTTGCAGTGAGCTGAGATTGCACCAGGGCACTCCAGCCTGGGCGACACAGCGAGACTCCGTCTCAAAAAAAAAGAAAAGAAAAATACAGTTTATTTCTATTTTATATACAGATTTTAATGTTTATGATTTACATATTTATTATATATTGTGCATTAAATATAATTTATATAAATATATGGTGGAAAATATGTAAGATTTAAAATGGCCAATTTTGGTGTATTTCTATACAGATTATTTTTATGTGTACATTTTGCAGATTTTGTGCAATGTGCTTTATTAAACAAAACTTTCTCTTAATTCCAGATTATTTTCTTAGGCCAAATTTCTAGGTATAGGAACGATTGGATATGGAGTTTCTTAGGCTCTTGATGGAGATTTGTAAATTGCTTCCTAAAAGGCTTCTTCTATTCAGTTAACACTTCCACTTGTCTTATTTCCAGGGCCGTGTATGTGGATGACCCACTAAAGTTGTGTGGCAACTGTTCAGTTTGCTGAGGACTTAGGAGGTTCCTGGGACATGGGACTTTCAGCACCACAGCTGGGACAGTCCTAGGCAAATGAGATGGCTGATCACCCTTCCAGGGAACAGCCCACATAGCTATATGAGGCAGATCTGTGCATTGCCCTCTCTCCAAATTTGGGATTGTATTGAAAATTTTCTCTTTGTTTTTGCTAATTTTGATAATTAAAAGTGCCTTTTATTTTTTTTCTTCTGGAGGGCTTAGTATTTTTCTTGCTGATGTATTAAATTCTGGCTGGGGAGCAGTGGCTTAAGCCTGTAATCCCAGCAGTTCGGGAGGCTGAGGCAGGTCGATCACCTGAGGTTAGGAGTTCGAGACCAGCCTGGCCAACATGGTGAAACCCTGTCTCTTATAAAAATACAAAAAATTAGCTGGGTATGGTGGTGGGTGCCTGTAATCCCAGCTACTGGGGAGGCTGAGGCAGGAGAATCACTTAAACCTGGGAGGAAGAGGTTGCAGTGAGCCAAGATCGTGCCAAGATTGTACTCCAGCCTCGGCAACAAGAGTGAAACGCCGTCTCAAAAAAAAAAAATATTCTTCATATGTAGAGAAAAATAATGTTTTCTTTCAAGTTTGTCAATTTATAGTTTATCATATTTATTTCTGGTTTATTATTTATTTTTAATTGGGGTCATTGCTTTGGTATACAAAAGTTTTTTTAATAGTTAAATCTTTTTCTTTTAGGTTTCTTGCATCATTTTAAACTTGAAAAGGGCTCCTTTATTCTGATGTTTGATGAAAGGTTGCCCTTCCAAGTCCTAGAATTCTTTTTTGCTTTGTTTTTGGAGATGGAGATGGAGTCTTACTCTGTCGCCCAGGCTAGAGTTCAGTGGCATGATCTCGGCTCACTCCACCCTGTGCCTCCGGGGTTCAAGCAATTCTCCTGACTCAGCCTGATTTCACCATGTTGGCCAGGCTGGTCTCGAACTCCTGACCTCAGGTGATCCGCATGCCTCAGCCTCTCAAAGTGCTGGGATTACAGGCGTGAGCCACCACGCCCAGCCCCAGGTCCTAGTTTTATGCAGTAGTCTTAGTTCCAGCTTCCTGTCCTGCCTGGGCGTGGGGCCATGATTGCTTCTCTATAATAGTGTCTGGGTCTGACATTTCCTGGGTTGGCACAGCATCAGCTCATGAGCTTATCCCTTGGGTATTGAGTTGCTGCTGCTGCCAGTTCTGGCACTTTTTAGACTTTCTTTTTCTTTCTCTTTTTTTTTTTTTTTTTTGAGATGGAATCTCGCTCTGTCACCCAGGCTGGAGTGCAGTGGCGTGATCTCGGCTCACTGCAACCTTTGCCTCCTGGGTTCAAGCGATTCTCCTGCCTCAGCTTCCCGAGTAGCTGGGACTACAGGCGCCCACCACCATGCCTGGCTAATTTTTGTATTTTTAGTAGAGATGGGGTTTCACTATATTGGCCAGGCTGGTCTCGAACTCCTGACCTTGTGATCCACCTGCCTCGGCCTCCCAAAGTGCTGGGATTACAGGCGTGAGCCACCGTGACTGGCCTAGACTTTCATTTACTTCTTTTAACCTTGGCTATGTGATAAAATATAACTTTTTTTGTTGTTGCTGTTCTACTTTATCTAGTTTGTTGTGTTTGTTGCTGACGAAGGGTCTGTTGTACTTTAGTTTGCTGTAGTGTTGGAAATAGAACTTTCTTTTAATTTAAGGGCCATTTATTTTTCTTTTCCAGTAAACTTCTTGTTCCTGTTCTTTATCTATCTATATATCTCTCTATCTATCTATCCATTAATAAGAGACAGGGTCTCACTCCATCACCTAGGCTGGAGTGCAGTGGCACAATCATAGATTACAGTAACCTTGAACTTCTGGACTCAAGCAATCCTCTCACCTCAGCCTCCCACGTAGCTGGGATTACAGGTGCATGCCATTGCATCTAGCTAATTTTTAAATTTTTTTTGTAGAGATAGGGGTCTTGCTATGTTGCCCAGGCTGGTTTTGAACTCCTGGGCTTTAAGTGATCCTCCTGGATCTATCTCCCAAAGTGGGATTATAGGCATTAAGCCATCTTGCCTGGCTGATATCTCATTGTTTTAATGTGCCTTTACTGATTATTAATGAAAGATAGCATGTTTTTATTTAAATGTTGGATGTTCTAATTTCCCCTTCTATAAATTGCCTACTTATATATTTCACCAATTTTCTACTACAAGTATACTTTGGATAAGTTATAAGACATGAAAATGCCTATATTTTTAGCCCCTTGCCAGATTTTAGTTTGTTTTCTAAAGGATAATTTTTAAACAGGTATAAACACAACTCTCATATAAATATAAATAACACAGAATTTGGTCCAAGATTTTATTTAACTAATTGGTGAGGGAATCAGTAAAATGTGACAATGAGTTCAAAGGAGTATATAGGCATCAGGAATGCTGAAATGAATTTGCCAATAATTCAAAACTTGTCATTAGCTTCAGGGAAATAATCAGTTACATTGCCACTGGACAAACTGTATCTGCATATTTATGAACAAGAATAATTTGCATTATTATCAAATGTCTGTAAGTTACAGAGTTGTAAAATAGCACAAAGAGAATGAAGGGCACAGGCCCCTCTCTAAAATCAGATTAATCATAGAGGGGTATGTTTGACAACACTCAGCATTCCATTGAAAAGACACTTGAATAATCTTCTTGTCCATTTCAAAGTCCTTTACAAATTTTCCTGACATATGGTATTTATTTCTGTAGAAGGACTATCCCATTTTATTTAAGAATGGAACTCTGAAGCTTGGAGGGGAAAGGGAACCTGTTCCCCGGCCCAAAAAGTGGCCAATTGCCAACATTCTGGCTCCAGGAGCTAATAACATTCCTGATGCATTCATTGTTGGTGGTCCCTATGAAGAAGAAGAAGGAGAACTTAACCATCCTGAGGTGAGAGCCTGATATACAGGTTTTTGTGATAAACTTAGTGTACTGACAGATGATAAAACATTTTGTGAATTACTGTAATTTATATACATTTGTCACCTGTCAAAATAATTACATGCCAAAATAAAACACATATCTAATTCTGATTCAAATATCTTCTGACTTCTTAAGTCCAGAAAACAAAATAATTTATATCACATGTACTCTTTATTTTATTTTAAATTTATTGATTTATGAATAGGTAATTATCAGTTACTGTCAAAATTAAAAATGAAGATCTATTCAGTGAAAGTGTCCCTCTAGTCATGTCTCTTCCTTCTAATTCCTCTCCATCTCATTACCCTAGTAGTGATGGCAGCAGTGGCCAGTCTGGAGCAGCTCCTGCCATGATGCTGGCTGCACTGGGGGAGTCCTGACTGGGCCTACACGCTCCATGGAGCCGGCGGGAGCCGGGAACAAGTGGGAGCCCTGCCCTCCCATGTGCAGCTGCAGCTGTCCAACCACAGCTGCATACCCAGGCATCTCTGCACTCTTGAAAGCTGGGAAGCCCTCCTGCCACCACAGGCTTGGAAGTGCTTGCTCCTGCTGCCTGGCCTCTGCCTACTCCTGGTGCCTGCTCCAATTTTGGAGCTAAGTTGTGGCCGAGTCCGGTGCTGTCACAACCTGGCCAGGTGCGCATGTGCTCAGGGCAGCGCTGACACACCAACCCCCTGCCACCTTGATCCCCCTCCAGACTTTGGGCACCCACGAGCGTGGGAGAAAGTCCGAGGGGCCACTGAGGGCAGCTTGGCATGGGCCTGCAGGCACCCCTCAGCATGAACAGCCAGGGCACTGTGGATGGCAGCAGGAGGCAGACAGGCTCCTGGGCAAACAGGGGCAGGTCCCCAGTGAAACCCCACCTTCAGGCCAGGGACCTCCTTAGGTCTGGGGCCAGGCTGCTAGTTCCATGGACTGGAGTGAGAACTTAACAGTAATTTTCTGGCCCCACCCATGGCCTCCCATGGATCAATCAGCATCCACTTCCTCCCCTCTGAAGCCCGTAAAAACCCATGACTCAGCCAGACTCAGGCAAAGGATGGGATGACCTGCCTGTGGAGAGGAGCTACCCACTGTGGTTCTCCTCTCTTCTGAGAGCTGGACACTCTCAGGACAACCTGCCTGCAGAGAGGAGCTACCACTACTCAGTGGGTCTCCTCTGAGTTGTTCTGTTGCTCAGTAAAGCACCTCTTTGCTTTGCCCACCCTCCACTTGTCTGTGTACCTCATTCTTCCTGGATGCAAAACAAGAATTCAGGACCTGCGGAATGGTGGGGCTGAAAGGGCTGTAATACAAACAGGGCTGAAACATGTCCCTTGCTCATCACATTGTGGGTGACAAAAAGGGGAGAAGAGAGAAGAGTTATGGTCCTTTGGGAAGCCCAGACCTAGGAGCTCCCTGAGCCAGGGCTGTGACACCTGGGGCTCTTCAGTTTCTGGTGTCTCCAGACTTCTGAGCACCACCACATTCCCTGGTGCCGGCCATGGAAGCTGTTTGCAATATGCCTGGTTCAGCTGCAGCCTTGCAGGGAGCTGGCACCTGTGCTGATGCCTGGAGCTGCCAGCTCTGCTGCAGCCAGCATGCCTGGCTGTGCACAATGGCCAGACCCCATGATTGCTTACTCACACACCCCTCAATGATCCATGCCTAGCTCACCCTTGGCAGGCGTGGGATCCAGGCCAGTAGTGCAAGCCCAGCACAGCCTGCCGGGCCGAGTGGGTGAAACGAGCCTAGCAGGCCCAAGCAAAATTTGGGCAAAGGTGCCACCAGCCACAGAGGTTTTCTGCTGGAGAAGCAACAGACCAAGGATTCTGTGACAGTCATCACCTTTGTTACAGTTTCTTGTGTTTCCTTCTAGATACTTCCTTATGTATATAAAAGCAAATATATAAGTCAAAGGAAGACCCAGAGACAGAAGCATTTAGAAAAGTAAAGAAAAGGTTTCCTTGGAAATTGTGAAAGGGAGTCAGACTTCAGAAGGACTGGCTCACCAAATAAAAAATCAGTATAGTCATCTCGGCTGGGCAGAGTAGCTGATGCCTGTAATCCTAGCACTTTGGGAGGCCGAGGCAGGTGGATCACTGAGGTCAGGAGTTCGAGACTAGCCTGGCCAACATGATGAAACCCTGTCTCTACTAAAAATACAAAACTTAGCTGGGCATGTTGGCACACACCTGTAATTCCAGCTGCTTGGGAGGCCGAGGCAGGTGGATCACTGAGGTCAGGAGTTCGAGACTAGCCTGGCCAACATGATGAAACCCTGTCTCTACTAAAAATACAAAACTTAGCTGGGCACGTTGGCACACACCTGTAATTCCAGCTGCTTGGGAGGCTGAGGCACAAGAATCACTTGAACCTGGAGGCGGAGGTTGAAGTGAGTCAGGATTGTGCCGCTGCACTCCAGCCTGAGTGTCAGAGCGAGACTCTGTCTCAAAAAAAAAAAAAAAAAAAAAGTATAGTGATCCGTTGGTATACGTGGGGGATTGTTGCCAGGACCCCTGAAAATACCAAAATTCGTGCATACAAGATCCACATGGCCAGACATGGTGGCTCACACCTGTAATGCTAGCACTTTGGGAGGCCAAGGTGGGTGGATCACAAGGTCAGGAGTTCGAGACCAGCCTGGACAATATGGTGAAACCCCATCTCTACTAAAAATACAAGAATTGGCTGGGTGTAGTGGCACACATCTGTAATCTCAGCCACTCAGGAGGCTGAGGTAGGAGAACCACTTGAATCCGGGAGGTGGAGGTTGCAGTGAGCCGAGATCATGCCACTGCACTCCAGCATGGGCAACAGAGTGAGACTCTGTCTAAAAAAAAAAAAAAGATTCACATATGAGCCAGGTACGGTGGCTGTAATCCCAGCACTTTGGGAGGCCAAGGCAGGCAGATCACTTGAGACCAGGAGTTTGAGACCAGCCTGGTCCTAAAAACACAAAAATTTGCCAGTATAGTGGTGTGCACCTGAATCCCAGCTCCTCAGGAAGCTGAGGCACGAGAATCGCTTGAACCCGGGAGGCAGAGGCTACAGTGAGCCGAGATTGTACCACTGCACTCCAGCCTGGGTGACAGAGCAAGATTCTGTCTCAAAAAAAAAAAAAAAAAAATCCACAAATATATATAAGTGGACTCATGCAATTCAAATTGTGTTGTTCAAGGGTCAAATGTTTTTATAAGAAAACAACACAAAATTACCAGCGTTACCCCATTTACATTAGTCTATTCATGATGGCAAAACTGCAGGTTTCTTCACTTGATTTTCAGATATACAAAGGTTATAAAATATCTTCAGACATCAGCATAATAAACATCAGGGATAAAAGTACTTTTCTTTTTTTGTTTTTTTGAGATGTAGTTTCCTTCCTGTTGCCCAGGCTGGAGTGCAATGGCCCGATCTTGGCTCACTGCAACCTGCGCCTCCTGAGTTCAAGCGATTCTCCTGCCTCAGCCTCCCAAGTAGCTGGGATTACAGGCACCTGCCACCACATCGGGCTAATTTCTGTATTTTTAGTGGAGATGGGGTTTCACCACATTTGGCCAGGCTGGTCTTGAACTCCTGACCTCAGGTGATCCGCCTGCCTCGGCCTCCCAAAGTGCTGGGATTACAGGCGCAAGCCACCGCGCCCTGCCTGTTTTTCATTTTTTAAAACTGAGTGTATAAGGTGATCATATATATATGCACACACTAATACATACGTGTATTCGTTCCCCATCATTTTTATTACACAAATGTAAAGAGTACATACTTACACACACTATATGCAACTTGCTTTGTTTTACTTTATGGTATATTTTTGAGACTTTTCCACATTATATAAAATGCAGTCTCACTCTTTATTTTTACTTGCTGTATAATGTGACATTGTATGGACATACTTTAATATACTTCTTAATTATATAAATTACCAGAAATTTGTCAAGGGCATAGAAAATAGTATAATACACTTGCAAATGTTTCTTGAATGAGCTGATAATCCACCGATGGAAACAGTTAATAAAATAATTTGTAAAATGAGGATGGTTGAATTATTTTTCATTGTCTGACTCTAAATATTTAAAATAGTAGAGATGAGGCTAGGAGTATTGGAAAAACACTGTGCATTATCTTTTCTCATCATTGTGATTAGTGAAAATTCATACTTTGATTTATATTTTAATTTAGATCAGACATTTTATTTTAGTCATTCAGATTATATTTTATGTTTTAGTTTAGATTGTTAATTCTCAACCCTGGCTGCACATTACAGTCACCAGGAAAGCATTTAAAAGAATGACAATGGCCAAGTCTTAACCCAGGTAAACTATGTAAGAATTTACTTTTAAAATAGTACCAATGCCAGGTGTTTTTTCCTTTTTTTTTTTTTTGAGACAGAGTCTCTGTCACCCAGGCTGGAATTCAATGGTGCAATTATTGAGGCTCATTGTAGCCTCAACCTCCTAGGCTCAAGCAATCCTCCTGCCTCAGCCTCTTGAGTAGCTGGGACCACAGGCTCATGCCACCACACTCAGCTAATTTTTAAATTATTTTTAGAGATGGAGGTCTCACTTTGTTGCCCAGCCTGGTCTTGAACTCCTGGCCTCAAGCAGTACTCCTGCCTTGGCCTCCTAAAGTGTTGGGATTACAGGTGTGAGCCACTGCACCGGGTCCAGGTGTTTAAAAAAAAAAAAAAAAACTCCGGATGATTTTAATATGCATCCAGAGTTGAGATTCATTGATTGAGGTTATGTTAGTCAGTATTTGGATCTTAGTACTGGATCAATGTAACTATTATATATGTAATTTATCTTATCTTACATACTTTATTAATAAAGTACTCATAATTTTAAGGTGGTGGTAGTAGTTGCAATAGTAGTCATAGTAGTAATAATAGTAGTAAGAAAAGTATTGTGAACAAATCCATTAAAAGAATGCCCTATAGATGGAGCAGAATGAAATCATGGCACACATACCGAGAACAGAAGTATTTATATTTTACAGGACAGTGAATTTAGGAATCAAGCAGAGTGCATGAAGAAAAGGATTATTTGGGACTTGGAAAGTCGCTGCTACCTTGATCCTTCTGCAGTGGTCAGGTAAGAAGAGGAAGGACATATGTCTAACCCACAAAGACTTGTAGGTGGGAAGAAATGTTACTTTTGTTAATTTTATTTATATTTGAGTTAAGGTAATTTTAGATTGAGACTTTCTCATTTATCACATCTATATATTAGAGTGATGTTGTGTTCATCTGCTAATAACAGAAACAGCTAGTGATAGTGGTTTAACCAAGGTGAATGCTTATTCCTCTTTTACATAAAAGAAGTCTGAGCTGGGCCTGGTGGCTTATGCTCAGCACTTTGGGAGGCAGGAGGATCTCTTGAAGCCAAGAGTTCAAGACCAGCCTGGGCAACAAAGTAAGACCCTGGCTCACAAAAAAAAGAAAGAAAGAAAGAAAGAAAGAAAGAAAGAAAGAAAGAAAGAAAGAAAGAAAGAAAGAAAGAAAGAAAGAAAAAAAAGAAGAAATTAGTTTGGTGCAGATACGTACCTGTAGTCTTACTACTTGTGAGGCTGACGTGATAGGATTGCTTGAGCCCAGGAGGCTGAGGCTGCAGTGAGCTGTGATTGCGTCACTGCATTCCAGCCCGGGCAATGGAGTGACACCCTGTCTCTTAAAAAAAAAAAAAAAAAAAGTCAGCTGGGTGCAATGGCTCACAACTGTAATCCCAGCACTTTGAAAGTCCAAGGCAGGTGGATCACGAGGTCAAGAGATTGAGACCTTCCTGGCCAACATGGTGAAACCTCATCTCTACTAAAAATACAAAAATTAGCTGGGCATGGTGGCACTCACCTGTAGTCCCAGCTACTCGAGAGGCTGAGGCAGGAGAATCACTTGAACCCAGGAGGCGGAGGTTGTAGTGAGCCGAGATCACGCCACTGCATTCCAGCCTGGCGACAGAGTGAGACTCTGTCCGGAATTGGTATGTATGATGGTTACACAGTGTTATTAGGTATCCAGGCTCCATCTTTCCTTTCGTTCTACCTTCTTAACTATGTGACTTCCATCCACAAGGTTGTATCATGGTGCAAAGGTGGCTGCTGGAGCTCCAGCTTGCACACTCACATTTCTGGCAGAAATTTGGAAGAGGAGAATGGTTATGGATAAAAAAGGACACATGCTGGCTGTCTTAACCCCTCCTCTGGAAACTTCCTGGAATCTGGCAACTTCTGTTTATGTCTCATTAGCCAACCTCTAGATGCAAGAAGGCTAGACAATAAAGTGTTTTAGTTGAACACATTGTCACCCAGGCTAAATCAAGATTTAATTACTAAAGAACAGGTACACTGATATTGTGTAGGTAACTATCAGTCTTCGTCACAGTGACCTGGTTGTTAGAGAGAGATGAGAATTGAGGGATTACCAATATATATACAATCTGAATGAACAACTCTGACTTTAAAAAAATGAGTATCTGTTTTTGTAGGACAGCTTTAGATAGAAAAATCAAGCAGAGGCCGGGCGCGGTGGCTCACGCCTATAATCCCAGCACTTTGGGAGGCCGAGATGGGCGGATCACGAGGTCAGGAGATCAAGACCATCCTGGCTAACACGGTGAAACCCTGTCTCTACTAAAAATACAAAAAATTAGCCGGGCGCGATGGCAGGCGCCTGTAGTCCCAGCTACTCGGGAGGCTGAGGCAGGAGAATGGCTTCAACCTGGGAGGCGGAGCTTGCAGTGAGCCGAGGTTGCACCACTGCACTCCAGCCTGGGTGAAAGAGCGAGTCTCCATCTCAAAAAAAAAACAGAAAGAAAAATCGAGCAGAAAAATTGAGCAGATATGGCCGGGCATGGTGGCTCACGCTTGTAATCCCAGCACTTTGGGAGGCCGAGGCGGGCGGATCACGAGGTCAGGAGATCGAGACCATGGTGAAACCCCGTCTCTACTAAAAATACAAAAAATTAGCTGGGCGTGGTGGCGGGCACCTGTAGTCCCAGCTAGTCGGAGAGGCTGAGGCAGGAGAATGGCGTGAACCTGGGAGGCGGAGCTTGCAGTGAGCCGAGATTGCGCCACTGCACTCCAGCCTGGGCGACAGAGCGAGACTCCGTCTCAAAAAAAAAAAAAAAAAAAAGAAAAATTGAGCAGATATTTTAGAGAGTTTTTATATACCCCTGGTCCCCCACTTGGTCATGGTGTATAATTCTTTTTTATACATTGTTAGCTTTGATTTGCTAATATTTTATTGAGGATACATTGTTGCCATTATTACTTTGAACAAATAGTTATCAGATCAATTAAGAATAAAAAACATTAATAAATTTATTTTACCTTCATTTATGACATTTCCTGATGCCCTTTCTTATGTTGATAAAAGTTTTTTGGCCCATGTCATTTTCCTTTTCTCTAAAGAACTTTTAGCATTTCTTGTAAGGCATGTCTACTGGCCAGAAATGCCTCTCATTTTTGTTTGTTTGAGAAAGGGTTTATTTCTCCTTCACATTTGAAGGATAATTTTAGTAGGTATGGAATTCTAAGTTGGTGGGTTTTTCTTTCACAACTTTAAATATTTTGCTCTACTCTCTTCTTGCTTGCATGGTTTCTGAAGAGAAGTCCAATGTATTTCTAATCCTTGTTCTTCTGTAGGTAAAGTGTTTTTCCTCTGGTTTTTTCAAGATTTTCTTTTTTGCAGTTTGAAAATGATATACCTAGATATAGTTGTTTGTTTGTTTGTTTGTTTTTGTCCTTATTCTGCTTGGTATTCTCTGAGATTCCTGGATCTGTGGTTTGGTGTCTGTCAGTTAATTTTGGAAAATTCTTAGCTATTATTACTTCAAATATTTCTTCTGCTCTTTTCTTTCTTCTTCTGTTATGCCTAATTATACCTCTTGTAATTGTTCCACAAGTCTTGGATATTCTTGATTTTTTGTTTTCATTTTTTTCCTTTGCATTTCAGTTTGGGGAATTTCTATTCACACATACTCACGTTCACTGATTTTATTTTCCTCAGCCATGTCCAGTCAACTGATAAGCCCATCAAATGAATTATTCATTTGTTTGTGTTTTTGATATCTAGCATTTCCTTTTGATTCTTTCTTAGAGTTTCCATCTCTGCTTACATTACCCATCTGTTCTTGCATGTTGCCTACTTTTTCCATAAGAGTCTTTAACATAATTATAGTTACTTTAAATTTCCTGTCTGATAATTCCAAAATCTATGTCATATCTTAGTCTAGGTCTTATAGTAGCTTTGTCTATTTGGACTATATTTTTTCTTGCCTTTTAGCATTCTTTATAGCCTTTTAATTTGGAAGCTAGCCATTATATATTGGGTAATAGGAATTGGGGTAACTAGTATTTTTAGTGTGAAGTTTTATGTTAATCTGGTTAGGAGTTGCATTGTGTTTCTTGTTTGCTATAGTTGTAAGTGCCAGAGGCTTCAGTTTCCTTTTTCCCCCACCTCCCCTGTTGTCTTTGGATTTGCCCAAGAACTTCTCTAATAGAGTGGTTTGTAGCCCTCTCAGTTGTAATTCGTTGTTATTGTATTGAAACTCTGTTGATGTGGTGGCAAATTGTTGGGGAGAAGTATTCTATAACCTGTGATTACGTCTCAGTAAATAGGTTTGGGTCCCTGGGCTGTGACTTTCAGAAGTGTTTGATAATCTTTTTTTCCTCCTATCCCTGTGGAAGCTAGACAGGTTGCAGTTGTCTAAATGCCCTTCCCTGAGATCAGATAAGGATCTGGTAAAGTAGTTTCCCTTAAAGATCAACCCTTTGATAGGGAGAACACTGTGGCCATATTTCAAAATGGTTACTTTTCTTCTCTCCCTGCCTGAAATATGAGGATATTTTTCTTCTATCTTCACTGTGAGAACTTGGTGGGGCTCCTGGATTTAAAACTTATGTAAGTGTGGGGACCCTTAACAGTGGGTCCCCTGGAGTTTTTCATTCCCAGCTAGTCCACATTCAGCCTCCAGCAATTTGTCAAAATTATCATTAAACTATTTCTACTGGTTGCTGACACCACTGACTTCTGCTGTCTTTAAGCCGATTGCAGCTGTGATCCTCTGTATTTTCCTGTCTCTCTCAATTTCAGGATGGCAGTTTTTGCCTTGTGACCTCAATTCTATGATGGATCTAAGAAATGTTATTTATTTCAATTCGATCAACTTTTTTCTTATTGCGAGGACAGGTGGAATTACTTCAAAGCTGTATTGGAGCTGAAACTGGATACTATTTTCACAGTAGAAATAACCAATTTTATACCATTTGTAAACTTGTCTGATTATTTCTTTAGAATAAATCACTAGAAGTAGAATTTATAGTCAATGATTATGGATATTTTTAAGGTTTTTGATTCATACTGCTAAATTGCTCTAAAAATGTTCAATTTGCCTCACTAGAAGTTGAGCAGAATTATTTTTGGAATGTTATAGATTTGGGAAAGTTTTAAAAACCACCAACCCAGTAAGAATTTTTTTTTTTTTTTTTGAGACAGGGTCTCACAGTGGCCCAGGTGAGAGTGCAATAGCACCATCACGGCTCACTATAGCCTTGACCTCCTGGGCTCAAGCCATCCTCCCACCTCAGCCTCCTCAAATAGCTGGGACCACAGGTATTTGCTGCCATGCCCAGCTAATTTTTTGTATTTTTCATAGAGATGGAATTTTGCCATGTTGCTCAGACCATCTCAAACACCAGGGCTCAAGCCATCTGCCTGCCTTGGCCTCTCAAAGTGCTGGCATTTACAGGCATGAGCCACTGAGCTGAGCCCCCCAATTTTTATATATGTGTATTCTATATTACTTTCTAAAAGAGAATATTTCCCTTTAACCTAAATTGTACTGACTTTATTTTTGCATATAATGCTAATGGACTGATTCTTGATTTGCAGTTTTCAGAAGCGAATTGCCGATTGCCGGCTTTGGCCTGTAGAGATCACAAGAGTTCCTCTGGTCACTGTACCCAAAGGGAAAGCTGGCAAAACTGAAAAGGTAAATATGCCCCCTCAAAAATATTTATATAAGAAATGTAGAATCAGACCCGACCTGTTATTCTGCTTCAATTCTGATACTAAAAGAAAATGTGAATATAACTGTTCTCCCAAGGGTGACTAGCTCATCCTGATTTGCCCTGAACTTCACTTGTTTTAGCACTGAAAGTCTCATGTCCCAGGAAAATCCTCTGTCCTGGGAAAAACCAGGATTATTGGCCACTCTAGTTCCCCATTGTTCACTAAAAACTCTCTAGGCTTTATTACCAGATATCCTATTTCTCTTTAGCCCTTCACAATAGTTTTACCATAGGTTAAACTTGCCTTCTTAAAATATTTTAGCCTGCTAATTAGTGTAATAGGGATCTTAGATATACTACTGTTTCTAAAAGGTATAGCTTTGATGAGCCTAGTACATATTATCTATTGTTTTACCTGTGCATGTCTGGTCTTTTCTGCTTGTTCATAAACTCCTTGAGAGTAGGGGTCATGTAGTAAGCTGATTTGCATCCTTCATGGTACCTAGCCTGATGTACGGCAAATAGCGGACATTTAATAAGTATCTAAATTGTTTGGCTGACTTTAAACGTAGGCTTTTTGCATAATAAAAATACTACCACTATGTAACCATTTCTCCCTTTGTAGTATATAAGTATTGGCTAACTTTCCTTAGATTTCTAAACTACATATTATCTCATGAACATAGGACTTTTTTTTTTTTTGAGATGGAGTCTCACTCTGTCGCCTAGGCTGGAGTGCAGTGGCACAATCTTGGCTCACTGCAACCTCTGCCTCCTGGGTTCAAACGATTCTCCTGCCTCAGCCTCCTGAGTAGCTGGGATTACAGGCACACACCACCACGCCCGGCTAATTTTTGTATTTTTAGCAGAGACAGGGCTTCACCATGTTGGTCAGGCTGGTCTCGAACTCCTGACCTCATGATCCACTTGCCTCAGCCTCCCAAAGTGCTGGGATTACAGGCGTGAGCCACTGCGCCCAGCCGAGTGTAGGACTTCTAAATCTAGTTGCCAATTATTATTATAATAGATGAAATCAAAGAGATTACTTTTATGCTTGGAATTAAATTTATTTTCTTTCACAAAATTGATTTTTTTCCTATAAAAATTTTCCGTGGCAAACCATACAACCATTTAAAATGCTGTTAAAATATATTTATTATCATGTTCTTCATCTTTGCAATGAAAGTTTAGATGAGATCAAGTATGGTAAATACATGACAGGAGACTGTCATTCATCTGCCTTCATCCATGGTAGATAGTGCTAATCAATCAAAGCACTCTTTCCTTTTGAAACAAGATAAATACAGATAATTTTTCTCAGCCAACTATGCTAAAACACCTCCACCATTAGTGAGAATTTAGACATAAGTTAAAGCCTATTTGTCATCACTGGTCCAGATAATTTGTAAGGTCCCTTTTGTTTGTATGAGTCTGTGAACTAAAGCTAAAAGCCATAGCTTCTGATTCCTTTTAAGTTTTTTGTTATTGTTATTATTGTTGTTTTTTATAAAGCTTCACTTTCTCCTAAGAAGCCACATGGTGAAATTGACTTTTTGGTTGAATATATATATCAATTAATTTGAGTATGTATTGATTCAACTACTGCCTTTACTATTAACACTGTTTATATGCATTTTCTCAGTGATCATGGTATTATTAAACCCATGTTGAACATAAAGAAGGCCCCAAATGTCTTATGTAACTGGCCCAAAGTCACATAACTGGCTAAGTAGTAGAGTTAGTTTCTAAAACCAGGCCTTTGAACTGCTGAGTCAGAGCTCCATACCTTATATTATATTGCTTATAGCACTAATAACTCTCTGGTTTTATTCCTTTAGACTGATGAAGAAGGTCAGCTTTCATTTCATGGTGTGGCTTATGTTAATATGGTCCCATTGTTGTATCCAGGTGTGAAGAGAATTCGGGGAGCTTTTCATGTTTACCCTTACCTAGACAGTGTAGTCCACGAAAAGGTAAGAAAAAATTGCATAAAAAGCATCATGGTAATTTATCCTTTATCTATCTGTTTACTTACATCTTTAGCATAAACATCTTTGCAATTGATATTTAGAACAAGTTGGTATACTAGGATATTAAATATATAGCCTTACAGTCATTCTGAATTGGACCTTAAAAAATTTAGGATAATGAAAAGACAAAAACTGAAAACCTAAATATCTATCAACAGGTGAACAGAGAACACAGAAAAACAAATTGTGTGGTACCTCTGTACAATGGAATACTACTCAACAATAAAAAGAAATGAGCTAATGATACATGCAACAGCACGGATGAATCTCAAATGCATTATGCTAAATGAAAGAAGCCAGACAAAAGAGAGAAAAGAGAGTACTTTTTTTTTTAAGAGATGTGGGTCTCACTTTGGAGTGCAGTGGCACAATCATAGCTCACTACGGCCTCAAATTCCTGGGCTCAAGGGATCCTCCTGCCTCAGCCTTTTGAATAGCTGGGACTACAGATGTGCACCACTGTGCCTGGCTTTTTAAAACATTTTTTTAAAATAGAGACAGGGTCTTGAAAAGTACATTCTACATAATTACATTTATATGCAATTCTGGGAAAGTAATTTATCTATATTGATAAAAAGCAGATTAATGTTTACCTGGGAACAGGGATAGAAGGAGGGATGTATTACAAAGGAATGAGAGGAAAATATTAGGGATGATGGAAATGATGGTTATCTTGATTGTGGTGATAGTTTCATAGGTATATACATATGTCAAAATTGATGAAATGATATACTTTAAATATGTATGGTTTATTTTTATTGTACTTTAATTTTACCTCAATAAATTTGGATACAAAACTTTCAGCATTTTAAGTGTGACTGGGTGTGGTGGCTCACACCTGTAATCCCAGCACTGTGGGAGGCTGAGGCAGGCAGATTGCCTGAGGCCGAGAGTTGGAGACCAGCCTGGCCAACATGGCAAAAACCCGTCTCTACTGAAAATACAAAAATTTGCCGAGTGTGGTGGCAGGCACCTGTAATCCCAGCCACTTGGGAGGCTGAGGCAAGAGAATTGCTTGAACCTGGGAGGCGGAGGTTACAGTGAGCCGAAATTGTACCACTGCACTCCAGCCTGGGCGACAGAGCAAGACTCTGTCTTAAAAAATACATATAAGAAAAAGAAAAAAAAAAGTCTGTTGTTAAATATGGAAAAACTGAAATCCATGTGATAATTAATGAACTAGAATATGAACTATAATATGTTTTCTTTTTTCATTTTTAGGTGTAAAAATGTTAAAATCATATATTCAAGCAAAAAGTCAGTTTCATCATGTTGCTTCCTAGGAGAAAATGAGGCTTTGTAAAACACACAACAATAACAAAAATGTATTATTATGTCACTGTTATTAAGACAGCTATTTTTCAATAATAAATTTATGAAAACCCCATCATCTAGTTGTACACTAACTGACTAGTAAACTGTTTCTACATCAGTATCTTTTGAACTAGAAGCCACATTTATAGGAATTTATTTATTTATTTATTTTTGAGATGGAGTCTCGCTCTGTTGCCCAAGCTGGAGTGCAATGGCATGATCTTGGCTCACTGCAACCTCTGCCTCCCAGGTTCAAGCAATTCTCCTGCCTCAGCTTCCCAAGTAGCTGGGATTACAGGTGCATGCTACCACGCCCGGCTAATTTTTTGTATTTTTAGTAGAAATGGGGTTTCACCATGTTAGACAGGCTGGTCTCGAACTCCTGACCTCAAGTGATCCACCCACCTTGGCCTCCCAAAGTGCTGGGATTACAGGCATGAGCCACTGCACCCAGCTAGGAATTTATTTTAAGGACATAATTTAATAGGTTCAAAAATCTCATATTCATGAAAACTTTTCAAAACCTATAATAGCAAAAGCTAAAAATGAGGTTAAATGTTTACTAATAGAGGAAGGCTTAGTAAGTCATAGTAAATAAAAATGATGAAATATGCAGCCATTAAAAATATTAATACTTTATAGGCCATGCCTATAATCCCAGCACTCTAGGGGGCCGAGGTGGGCAGATCACCTGAGGTCAAGAGCTTGAGGCCATCCTGGCCAACATGGTGAAACCCTGTCTCTACTAAAAATACAAAAATTTGCTGGGCGTGATGTTGTGTGCCTGTAGTTCCAGCTATCAGGAGGCTGAGGCAGGAGAATTGCTTGAACCTGGGAAGCAGAGGTTGCAGTGAGCCGAGATTGTGCCACTGCACTCCAGCCTGGAGACAGAGCGAGACTCCATCTCAAGAAAAAAAAAAAAAAGGATAATTATTAATGCTTTATAGATAGTTAAATGGGAAAGAAGGCTGGGCATGGTGGCTCACACCTGTAATCCTAGCACTTCAGGAGGCTGAGGTGGGAGGATCACTTGAGCCCAGGAGTTCAAGACCAGCCAGGGCAAAATAGTGGGACCCTATCTCTACAAAAAAAAAATTTTTTTTAATTAGCAGAGCATGGTGGCACATTCCTGTAGTCCCAGCTACTCCAGAGGCTGAGGTAGGAGGATCAATTGAGCCAAGGAGGTCAAGGCTGCAGTGAGCTGTGATTGTGCTACTGTACTCCACCTGAGTGACAGAGTGAGACCTTGTCTCAAAAAAAAATTAAAAATAAAAAAATGAGAGAAAAGAATGCAAATGTTACATATAACATAGATCAAAATAAATTTCAAATGAATTTATTAAAATAAGTTAAATGTGAAGACTATAAAAATGAATATTAAAGATATGAATTAAGAGAAAACTTCATAGGCTTGAAAGCAGTGAAAAGTATGAAAGAAAGTATTTCGTTTACCAAAAACATCAAGTTTCTATATATATAATAAACCTTCATAAAATTACAATGTAACTGAAGAATTAGGGAAAATATTTGAATACACATCAGAAAGATAGCTACTATTTCTGAAATACAGTAGTTTCCTGAGAGATAGCTACTATTCCTGAAATATAGTTTTTTCAATCTAGACGAATAACAAATTTTTGCCGGGTGCAGTGGCTCACGCCTGTAATCCCAGCACTTTGGGAGGCTGAGGCGGGTGGATCACGAGGTCAGGAGATCAAGACCATTCTGGCTAACACAGTGAAACCCCGTCTCTACTAAAAATACAAAAAAATTAGCTGGGCGTGGTGGTGGGCGCCTGTAGTCCCAGCTACTCATGAGGGTGACGCAGGAGAATGGCGTGAACCCGGGAGGCGGAGCTTGCAGTGAGCCGAGATTGCGCCACTGCACTCCAGCCTGGGCGACAGAGCGAGACCTCGTCTGAAAAAAAAAAAAAAAAAAAGAATAACAAATTTTTTCTTAATGGGCAAGGTATGTGAAATAGCAGTTCACAAAAGAAGTGTCAATGGCCAACAGATATAAGAAGAGACATCTGACCTTATTTATTAATCAAGGAATTATAAATTTAAATAACGGTAGTTATCATTTTACTTGAAAAGTTCAACAATTCTTTAAAATATGATAATGCCCATTGGTGGTAAAGGTGTGATAATGTTATAGAACCAAACTGATGTTTGCTCACCTGGTACAGTAAAACCGCATATATGCACCAAGGTTTGCAGTGATAGAAGGAAAGGCTTTCATTGTACGGTGTCAAGCAAGGAAGACCAGGCGCTAAATTATCAAATCCTGACCTCCCTGATGGCTTGCAGGCAATGATTTTTAAAGGCAGAGGTAAATTTCAGGAAAGCAGAAGCTACAGGCAAAATCATAAATCAATATATGCAAGTTACACATTGGTTTAAGCTTAAAAGGGCAGGATATGTTGAGGCGGGGGTGGGGGGGTTGCAAGTGGTAGGTAGATTCAAAGATTTTCTGATTTGCAATTGTTAAGGAAGAGAGGCTTTGTTAAAAAATTTGGGGTCATAGAAAAATGTTAACTGGCTAGGGGGAGTGACTTTCTCCAAGCACCCCAGGAAGAAATTTAGAACAAAGGACCATATAGTTGAGTCTTCACTTCCTCCTTAGCTGGGGGCTGATCCATTCAGCTGATCTGAGTGCTGGCGGATCCTGTCAGTGGTTTCTCAGTGGGGTCTGAGGCTCAGAAAGAAACTCAGGGACATATGTTAAGACGTTACGTTTAGTTTCTATAAGGCAAACATCTCTTGAACTTTAACTTCCTTGGCTATTGTTTTAGGCTACTATTACCTTCTTGTTTAAGTTACTTATTTATTTCTGGGGCTAGCTAGGTACCTAGAATTTCTCTTGAAGGAACTTCAGAATTTTCCATTATTTCCATGCCTAGGGAGCACAGGCCTCTAAAAAGAGGATCCTTGCTCCATCTCAGTAAAACAACTTTCATTCACTGCTAGTAGAAGCGTAATTGGTAAAAACTTTTTGCAAAAAATTTATTGTCCATATGTATTCAAAAGCTTGAAATACTTATATCTTTTCCAATAGGACTTCTACTTCTAGGAAACTATTTCAAGGGAATAATTGGAAATGTATCCAAACCTTTCTATATGAAGATACTCTTGTTGAATCTGAGGGAAACAGTGTATCATAATAGAAAAGTTATGAGGTTTGATAACCCACTCAGGCAGCCTAGAGTTTGAATTCTGGAACTGCCATTTACTAGCTGGATGACTTCAGGCAAGTGACTAAATTTGTCTCACCTTTACCATATTCATCAGTAAAATGGAGGCAATGCTTGTTTCCTAGAATTGTTTTACCTACGAAATGAGATGAAATATATAAAGCACTAGGAATGTAGTTGGCACACAGAAACTTTTAACTATTGCTTTTATTATACACATATGATGGGGAATATTGTGCATATATTAAAAATTATCCTCATGAAAAATTTTAAAACATGAAAGAATGCAAATCATAGTCTGTTAAATGAAAGCCAAAATATAAATGTGATCACATTTTTTCACAATAATTTAAAAAATATATAGAAAACATTGGAAAGGAAATATCTCTGGCTATGGCCAAGTAAGGAGGTTGACAAATCATCTCCCCATAAAAGCAACCATAAAGCTGGACAAATGGGCAAAAAGTCATTTCACCATCCTTGAAATTGACCAAAAGCATCAACAAGCTGAGAAGTGCTAATGCATGAAAAGCTAAGGAGTTTGAGGCCTTCTTGTCTGGGGCTGCTCTGCCTTCCCCACCCTCACCTTTAGCTCAAGAATGCATGAAAGGTGATCCAGTGGGGGTGAGCTGAATGCCAAGCCCCATCCCTACTCTGTCTCATTACAATCATGATGGAAGGCAAAGGGGAAGCAGGCATGTCACATGGTGAGAGAAGGAGCATAAAAGAGAGGAGAGCGGTGCCGGATTATTTTTTAACAAGCAGATCTCTTTGTAACTAACAGAGTGAAAACTCATTACTTCAAGTATAGCACCAAGCCATTTATGAGAGATCTACCCCTTGACCCTAACACCTCCCACCAGGCCCTACCTGCAACATTGGGGATCACATTTCTTTTCTTTTTTCTTTCTTCCTTTTTATTGAGACATGGTCTTCTCACTCTGTCACCCACTGGAGGGGGATCACATTTCAACATGAGATTTCTAGAGGATAAAGAGCCAAACTACATCAAAATGGCAATCTTGGTGGAAGGCAACCAACAAATATGTAATAAGAGTCCCAAGAGGGAAGAGTATAAAGACATAATGTCTGAAAATATCCCAAATTTGATGAAGACATGAATTTACAGATCCAAGGAGTTTAGAAAATCCCAGTTAGGATCAGCACACAGAGACCCAAAATATACACATTATGTATAGTCAAATGAAGGAGAGAGACAAAGAGAACATCACGAATGCAACAGGAGAAAAACAACCCATCACTTACAGGGGAGAATCAATATGGTTAACCACTGATTTTTCATCTGAAACAATGGAAGCCAGAAGGCAGTGGAATAACATATGCAAAATTCTGAAAGAAAAACACACATACACAAAAACTACCAACCGAAAACAAAGGCAGGGCTGGGTGCGGTGGCTCATGCCTGTAATCCCAGCACTTTGGGAGGTAGAGGTGGGTGGATCACCTGAGGTCAGGAGTTTGAGACCAGCCTGGCCAACATGACGCGACCCTGTATCTACTAAAAATACAAAAGTTACCTGGGCATGGTGGCGTGCACCTGTAATCCCAGCTGCTCAAGAGGCTGAGGCAGGAGAATTCCTGAGGCAGGAGGTTATAGTGAGCCAAGATCACACCACTGCATTCCAGCCTAGATGACAGAGTGAGACTTTCTCTCAATAAAAGAAACAAAAACAACAAAGGCAAAATAAAGACATCCCCAGATAAATGCTGAAAGAATTTGTTGCTAGGAAACATGCCTTGCAAGAAATACTAAAGGAAGTCTTTCAGCTTGAAAGGAAATGGCACCAGTTGCTAACTTGAATCCATAAGAAGAAATGAGGAATACTTGAAATGGTTATAACTTAATATAAAGGAGTTTAGAAATAGATCTTTTTCATTTTTACTCTTAACTTCTTTAGAAGACATGATTGGATAAAGTATTAGCTATATTGTTGGGTTAACATATAGATTTAATTTGTATGATAATAGCATAAAAGAAGGAGGATAGAATGGAGCTATAGTGGAGCAAAGTTTCTGTATTTTACCAGAATTAAGTTAGTACTGATGTGAAATAGATTGTTATTAGTTAGGATGTATATTGTAATCCCTAAGTAACCACTAAGAAAATTGTGCGTGTATACATACACATATGCACATATATATGTGTATGTCAGTACATATTGTATATACATATATATTATGTGTACATCATATATATATATATCTCAACAAAGGAATTAAATGGGATATCACAAATATTTATTTAACATAAGGTAGTTAAAGGAAGAACAGAACAACAAAAAACAGATGATATATAGAAAACAAATAGCATGGAAAATAAAAATCTAAGTATTTCAACAATAATATTATATGTAAGTGATCCAAACACACTGATAAAAGGATAGAGATTATTAAATTGGATTTACAAAAAAATCAAGATTCAACTATATACTGTTTAAAGTAGACACACACAAAAGGTTGAAGTAAAAAGGTACAAAAGATATACTATGGAAACAGAAAATGTAATAGCTGAGTAACTACAATAATACCAGACAAAATAATTTTTAAGACTAGAAATACATATTACTGAAGACAGAATGGCCTGTCAAAATGATTAAAGCATCAATTCATCAAGAAGACAGGACAATTATAAGTATATACACACTTAACAGTACAACACAATCACCTCATAATACTTGAAGCAAAACCCAACAGAATTGAAAGGAGAAATAGGCAATTTGGCAATAATATTTAGAAATTGTAGTATCCTACTCTCAATACTTGAAAAGACAACTGTATGGAAAATCTGGCCAGGTGCAGTGGCTCAAGCCTGTAATCCCAGGACTTCAGAAGGCTGAAATGAGAGGATTGCTTGAGCTCAGAAGTTGGAGACCAGCCTGGCAAAATGGCAAAACTCCATCTCTACAAAAAATAAAAAAATTGGCTGGGTGTGTTGTTTGTGCATGCCTGTGGTCCCACTACTTGGGAGGCTGAGGTAGGTGGATCACTTGAGCCCAGCAGGCAATCAAGGCTGCAATGAGCTGTGATCATGCCACTGCACTCCAGCTTGGGTGACAAGAGTGAGACCCTGTCTCAAAACAACAACAACAAAAAAGAAAATCTATGGTAAGTATAAACTTACCATACAACCCAAAAAATCATTTCTAGGAATTTCTAAGAGAAAGGAAAACCTGTATTTACACGAAGACATATATGTGAATGTTTATTGCAGCATTATTTGTAATAGCTAAAAGCTCACAATAATACAAATGTCTGCAGATAGTGAATAGATAAACAAAATGTGATAAATCTATACAAGGGAATACTATTTTGCAGTGAAAAGAGATTAACTACTAATGATGTAAAATCCCCAAATCACTGAATCATGCACTTTAAATGTGTACATTGTATATATGTGAATATCCCAATAAAGCTGTTTTTTTTTTTTTTTTTTTTGAGATGGGGTCTCACTCTGTCACCCAGGCTAGAGTGCAGTGGTACTATCATAGCTCACTGCAGCCTTGAACTACTGAGCTCAAGTGATCCTTTGCCTTAGCCTCCTGAGTAACCGGACTATAGGCATATGCCACCACATCCAGCTAATTAAAACAAATTTTTTTTTTTTTTGTAGAGACAGGGTCTCACTGTGTTGCCCAGGCTGGTATCAAACTCCTGGGCTCAAACGATCCTCCTGCCTTGGCCTCCCAAAGTGCTGGGATTACAGGTGTGAGTAACCATGCCCAGCCTGTTTTTTAAAAAAAGTAGTAAACTTGGGCCAGGTGTGGTGGCTCACACCTGTAATCCCAGCACTTTGGGAGGCCAAGGTGGGCAGATCATTGAGGCCAGGAGTTTGAGACAAGCCTGGGCAACATGGTGAGACCCTATCTTTACAAAAAATGCAAAAATTAGCTGGGGTGGTGGCGTGTGCCTGTGTCCCAGCTACTCAGGAGGCTGAGGTGAGCTGATGGCTTGAGCCCAGAAGGTAGAGGTTGCAGTGAGCTGTGATTGTGCCACTGCACTCCAGTCTAGGTGACAGAGTGAGACTCTGTCTCAAATAAATAAATAGCTAAAATAAAAAATAAATAAGTAATGAACCAACTGACACATGCTATAGCATGGATGAACCTCAAAAACATGCTAAGTGAAAGAAGGCAGATGCAAAAGACTATGTATTGTATGATACCACTTATATGAAATACTCTTTATAGAACATACTCCAGAGATGTTAAAATTTGAGAAAGCTTATGTCTTTGAATCTATGAAATACAGTATTTATCACAGAGGTGGTAGGATTGTGAGTGATTTTTAGTATTTACAATTAATATTGTTGGGTTGTTTTCAAACAGCTTTATTGAGGTATAATTGATAAATAAACTGCATATATTTAAATTGTACGATATTAAAGTTTTGACATATCTGTACATCTGTGAAACTATCACCACAATCAAGATAATGAACATACACACATTACCCCCCAAAGTTTTTTGTGTCTTCTATTTTTCCTTTGCCCACCTCTGTCCACCCCTCCCCTCTCGCCTGGCCTCCTTTGGTCTGGTCCTTTTCATTCAACATAAATTATTTTGAGAATCATCCATATTCTTTAATTAAAAAATTGTTTATTTCAAAAAAGAATTTTTAGGGAAAAATTGTTGTAAAATCTTTTTCTGGTGATTTATCTATAGTTTGAATTTTTCCATACAAAGGTTTTGCTTTGAACTTTAAACTTGCCTTATCCTTCCAATTATAAATGATAGGTCAGTGGTAACTAAATAGATACTATTTCTTGTATAGAAGTGAATTTAATTTTAATTTTTTTTCTTTTTTTAAGATGGAGTCTCGCTCTATTGCCCAGGCTGCTGTGCAGTGCACCATCTCAGGTCACTGCAACCTCCGCCTCCTGGGTTCAAGTGATTCTCCTGCCTCAGCCTTCCCAGTAGCTGGGATTACAGGTGCACGCCACCACACCTGGCTAATTTTTGTATTTTTAGTAGAGACAGCGTTTCACCATGTTGGATAGGCTGGACTTAAACTTCTGGGCTCAAATGATCCGCCTGCCTCGGCCCCCTAAAGTGCTGGGATTACAGGTGTGAGCCACTGCACCTGGACGTTTTTTTTTTTGTTTTTTTGTTTTTTTTTTTTTTGAGACAGAGTCTTGCTGTGTAGCCCAGGCTGGAATGCAGTGGTGCAGTCATGGCTCACTGTAGCCTTGACTGCTTGGGTTCAAGTGATTCTCCCACCTCAGCCTCCCCAGTAGCTAGGACCACAGGCATGTGCCACCATACCTCGCTGAATTTTTTTTTTTTTGAGACAGAATCTCGCTCTATCGCCCAAGCTGGAGAGCAGTGGCACAATCTTGGCTCACTGCAAGCTCCGCCTCCCAGGTTCACACCATTCTCCTGCCTCAGCCTCCTGAGTAGCTGGCACTACAGGCACCCGCCACCACGCCTGGCTAATTTTTTGTATTTTTAGTAGAGACGTGGTTTCACCGTGTTAGCCAGGATAGTCTCGATCTCCTGACCTCGTGATCCACCCGCCTCAGCCTCCCAAAGTGCTGGGATTACAGGCATGAGCCACCATGCCCGGCCCACCTCGCTGATTTTTTTGTTTTGTTTTTAGTAGAGATGAAGTCTCACTATTTTACCCAGGCTGGTCTTGAACTCCTGAGCTCACACAATCCTCCTGCCAAAGTGCTGGGATTACAGGTGTGAGCCACCATGTCTAGCCTAATTTGAAATTCTGTGTCAAAGATTAAAAGCATTCTGATTACAAGAGTTATGAGATGCGAGAATCAAGTCAGGTCGTAAGGTCTCCTCTAAATCCTTTAAATGCTAGAGTGGGCAACTAACTTTCTGTGGTGGTTTTACCTGTTCTAGAAGGAGGGAAATACAATGAAGTCTTTCAAGTCCCTTCTCTCTCTCTGATGTTAAATGTTGAAATTGTTTGGAAAACTAAATGGTAAAAAACAAACAAACAAAAAAAAAACGTGTATTTCTTTCAAGTTTGTCTCATGTATTGCTTTTTTTTGTTTGTTTTTTTGTTTTTTAGACCAAATGTTTATTGAGCTTCTTCCGGGATATTGGCCATCACTTGATTCATAATAATAAAATAGGAGGAATTAATTCTCTGCTGTCCAAACAGGCTGTTTCTAAGAATCTGAAAGAAGATAAACCAGTGAAAGAAAAGGATATAGATGGAAGGCCTAGGCCTGGGGATGTGGTAGGTTGTTGAGAAGGTGATGATTTTCCCTGTTAGATTACATTCCAGAGGCTTCACTGATTTCTCACTTGGTGACTTGTATCAATGTTAGTTTGCATTTTTTAAAAATTTTACTTTAAGTTGTGGGATACATGTGCAGAATGTGCAGGTTTGTTACATAGGTACACATGTGCCATGGTGGTTTGCTGCACCTGTCAACCCGCCATCTAGGTTTTAAGCCCCACATAGCATTAGGTATTTGTCCTTAATGCTCTTCCTTCCCCTTGGCCCTTACCCCCAACAGAACCCGGTTTGTGATGTTCCCCTCCCTGTGTCCATGTGTTTTCATGGTTCAACTCCCACTTATGAGTGAGAACATGCGGTATTTGGTTTTCTGTTCCTGTGTTAGTTGCTGAGAATGATGGTTTCCAGCTTCATCCATCCCTGCAAAGGACAAGAACTCATTCTTTTTTATGGCTGCAGTTGGTTTGCATTTTGATGCAGTGTAGAGAACATTGTTCTTGTCACTATGAAGACCATATAGGAATTCAATTTTTGAGGTGTGTTCATTTTCTTTCAGCAGGCACCTAGTATAAAATCTCAGAGCTCAGATACTCCTTTGGAAGGCGAACCCCCTCTAAGTCACAATCCTGAAGGACAGGTAATTGTGCATAAAGTTTGGAAAATTAAGTTTAAGTTAACCAGACCTTTATTAAGCAAGGCATTTTCAGTGGAAAATGCTCAGGCAGGATGTTAGTTATCATTCCATATTTGCCCATGACTAGTTGTCTATGACTTTGGGCAAATTTCTTTGTCTTGTTGAAACTCTGTAAAATGAACTGGTGCCAGGTTAATTTTAAGGTCCTTTCCAGCATTAAAATATTATATCTTTTGTTAATTCTACTATGTTAAACATTATAAGGGATGTACAGATGCATCATCTGCAGCATTAATTCATCTGTCTTCAGGAAACTCAGCGTCTGGTAGGAGAAACAGACTGGTGCATGACTAACCATAGTATATAATTTTGATGAGTGCTGTAATAGAGGTACAAATAAAAGTTCTGTGTGGGCTCTGAGGAGACAAATACTAGGATGGGGAAGTCTAAGGGAAGGCTTCATGGAGGAGGTGATATCCATACTAAGTAGTGAAAGATGAAGAGACCTGTTTGCCATAAGAAGATGGAGGGAGAGGCATTTCAGAACCAGGGAGCAGCTTGAGAGAGAACAACACAGAGAATTTGCAAGAGCAGAATTTAGGCTGTGTCAGTTAATTACAGTGTATGGTATATAGAGAAATTAAAGGAGAGATTCTATAAAGAGTTAGGAAAGAAGAAAGAGGCTGAATCAGGTAATGGAAAGACTTGAAAGGCTTATTTAAAAGTTTGGACTTCATTGTATAGCTGATGACAGATTCTTGAACCTCTTCTTGGAGATTCACATCAAAGGTTTTAAAGTCATAGAAATAAGACCTCATGTGTGTTTCAGGTCGGAATTCTTGCAAGGGTATGAAAACAGAGATTGAAGGTGGGGTAAGGGCTGCAGGCTTTTCTTGTAGTATAGATGAGTGTTGATGACAGTTTTATTTAGGGCAGGGGTTGTAGTAAAGAAAGTCAGAAACCCGGAGAGGCAAGGAGTTTGCAATTGGGAAGCTTTGGGGGTATTGATGAGAAAAGTTAAGGATAACTCAGGTTGCAAGCCTCACTTTCTGGAAGGATGACAACACCATTAAGAGAAAAATCAAGAAAGATTGACATTGGGGAAATAATAAATTCAATTTTGGACATGTATTTAGGATGTTGGCAAAAATCTGGGTAGAGCTGTCCAGCAGTTGGAGTTGGTAGATGGTAGTGAGGAGACTGTGACTGGGAATGTAAGAAGGTTATGAAGAGAATTTTTCTGCAGGACCACCTGAAAGAAGGTTGCTGGAAGAAAGAAAGGCATTCATTTAAAACAGTTCCTGGGAAAGTATTGAGAACAAGTTAAACAGGGCTTCAGCCCTGTTACACTGTAGAAGCTTCCAAGAATAAAACTGAAAATCCTTACCTCTAAGAGATAACCACTGTTGCTATATTTCTTTCCAGTTATTTTTCTATGTGAAAAGTATTTTAACAGTTGAGATCACAATGTATATGCAGTCATATATACAGTTTTCTCACTTACTATATTGTAAGCATCATCTTATGTTACTAAATTTTTCATAAATATATTTTTTTCTGGAAATAATAAGAAAACAATGTCTTTACAGCAATATGTAGAAGCAGGGACATACATTGTGTTGGAAATGCAGCTGGACAAAGCCTTGGTTCCAAAGCGAATGCCAGAGGAGCTAGCCAGAAGGTTTGTAGCTATGGTGCTTATACTAGTTTTGTACAATTTGGGTGTAAATAAGAGAAGTCAGATTGTCCCCACGATTGTAATTTCCCTTGGGCTCAGCAGGGGTTATCTGGTTTTTTTCTAGATGAAGTTTTTGTTGTTGTTGTTATTGTTGTTACCTTATCACAAAAGCATTGCATGCTCATTATAAAAATTTTTAGGAAGCTGGGTGTGGTGGCTCTTGCCTGTAATCCTAGCAGTTTGGGAGGCTGAGGTGGGGGGATTGCCTGAGCTCAGGAGTTTGAGACCAGCCTGGGCAACACGGTGAAACCCCGTTTCTACTAAAATACAAAAAATTAGCCGGGCAAGGCAGCATGCATCTGTAATCTCAGCTACTCAGGAGGCTGAGGCAGGAGAATTGCCTGAACCTGGGAGGCGGAGGTTGCAGTGAGCCGAGATCGCACCACTGCACTCCGGCCTGGGAGACAGAGAAAGACTCTATCTCTAAAAAAAAAAATAAAAAATTGTTAGGAAATACGGATGAACAAGAAAGTATATAAAAATACCCAAGGCCAGGTGTGATAGCTCATTCATGTAATCCCAGCACTTTGAAAGGCCAAGGCAAGAGGATCACTTGAGCCCAGAGGTTTGAGACCAGCTTGGGCAACATAGTGAGACCCCGTCTCTATAAAAAATTTTAATAATTAAAATTTTAAAAAATTAAAAAATAAAAACTTCCAGATCTCTACTCACCTAGTGATAACTGCTTTTAACATCTTGGTGTTGTTATCCTTCTGGAGTTATTTTAAAGCCCCCTATATTACACATACACACATAAACACACACACGCATGTTACATATACATATATGTAATTTTAAAAAACTGTTTATATTGTACCATAGTGCTTTGCTTATGTGTTACTAGGAAACTGTCCATTTATCTGGGTTATTCAACTTGTTCGCATACAATTGTTCATAGTATTCTAATACTCCTTTTTATCCCTCTAAAATTGGTAGTAATGTTTCCACTTTCATGTCTTCTCTCTTTTCTTAGTCAATCTTGCTAAAAGTTTGTCAATCTTGTTGATCTTTTTGAAAAACCAACTTTTAAAACTTATTGATTTTCTCCATTAGTTTTCTATTCTCTAATTTGTTGTTACTCTAATCTTCATTTTTTCTTTTATTATGTCTTCTGCTAGCTTTGGGCATAGTGTGCCCCCCTTTTGCTAGTTCCTTAAAGTATACAGTTATGTTATTGATTTTGAGTTTTCTTCTTCTTTAGTGTATGTGTAGAGAACTATATATTTCCCTCTGAGCACTGCTTTCACTGCATTTCATAACTTTTTATTTGGTTTTTGTTTTCATTTGTCTAAAGGTTTTTTTTTTCATTTCTCTTGTGATTTCTTCTTTGAACCATTGGTTGAATGTGTTGCTTAAATTTTCTTATTTCAGTTATTTAATATTCTTATTTTCTTAATTTTAAGTCTTCTGTTACTGAGTTTTAGTTTTATTTCATTGTGATCAGAAAATATGCTTCATATAATTTCAATTTTTTTTTTTTTTTTTTGAGACGGAGTTTCACTCTTGTTGCCCAAGCTGGAGTGCAATGGTGTGATCTTAGCTCATGGCAACCTCTGCCTCCTGGGTTCAAGTGATTCTCCTGCCTCAGCCTCCTGAGTAGCTAGGATTACAGGCATGCGCCATCACACCTGGCTAATTTTGTATTTTTAATAGAGACGGGGTTTCTCCATGTTGGTCAGGCTGGTCTGGAACTCCCGACCTCAGGTGATCTGCCCGCTTCAGCCTCCCAAATTGATGGGATTACAGGCATGAGCCATCATGCTCAGCCATGATTTTAATCTTTTAAAATTTATTGATACTTGTTTTGTGGCCTGACATATGGTATACCCTGCAGAATGTTCTATGTGCACTTGAGAAGAATGTGTAATCTGTTGTTATTGGGTGGAATGTTCTATATATGTCTGTTAGGTCTAATTGGTTTATAGGGTTGTTCAAATCCTTTCTTTCTTTCTTTTTTTAGATAGAGTCTTGCTCTGTCACCCAGGCTGGAGTGCAGTGGCATGATCTTGGCTCACTGCAACCTCTGCCTGCTGGGTTCAAGCAATTCTCCTGCCTCAGCCTCCTAAGTAGCTGGGACTATAGGAGCACACTGCCGCGCCCAGCATTTTTTTTTTTTTTTTTTTTTTTTTTTTTGTATTTTAGTAGAGATGGAGTTTCACTGTGTTGCCCAGGCTGGTCTCGAACTCCTGAGCTCAGGCAATCTGCCCACCTCAGCCTCCCAAAGTGCTAGGATTACAGGCATGAACCACCATGCCTGGCCCAAATCCTTTATTTTTTTATTAATCTCCTGTCTGGTTGTTTTATCCATTATTGAAAGTAGAGTATTGAAGTCTCTATTATTGTAGGACTATCAGTTTCTCCCTTCAATTCTGCCAGTTTTTGCTTTATAAATTTTGGGGTTCTGTTGTATATGTTTATAAATGTTGTATGGGGTTCTGTTGTATATGTTTATAAATGTTGTATTTTATTGCTGTATTGAACCTTTTATCAATATTTAATGTCCTTATTTGTCTCTTGTACCCTCTGTTTATTGAAGTTTATTTTGTCTGACAATATAGCCATCTCAGCTCTTTTTTACTATTTGTATGGAATATCTGATTTTATCCTACCTTTGACTTCCTTCTGTCCTTATATCTAAAGGGAGTATCTTGTAGATGGCAGATAGATGGATTCTGTGTGAGTTTTTCTAATCTAATCTGCCAGTGTCTGCTTTTTAATAGGAAAGTTTAATCCATTTACATTTAATGTGATTACTGATAGAGAAGGATTTACTTCTGCCATTTATCTGTTTGTTATCTACATGTCTTATTTGTTTGTTCTTCAGTTCCTTTATTGCTGCCTTTTTATATTTAGTTGATTTTTTGCAGTATACCATTTGGATTTCCCTCTTCTTTCCTTTTCTGTATATTTTTTTAGTTGTTGTCTTAGTAATTAACTTGGAGACAACAATTAGCATCTTAAACCTGTAACAGCTTTGTTTGAATACAAACTTAATTTCAGTACTGTACACTCTGCTCCTATACATCTCCATCCCTCCCGTTACCTTGTTACTGTCACAGATTACATATTTATCTATTGTGTGCCTATTAACATAGACTTATCATTATTATTTTATGCATTTGTCATCAAAAAAAAAGAGAAGAGAAAGAGGAGTTACAAGTTGAAAGTACAATAATACTGGCTTTCATATTTACCTTTACTAGTGTTCTTTATTCCTTCATCTGGCTTCAAGTTACTGACTAGTGTCCTGTCATTTCAGCCTGAAGGACTCCCTTTAGCATTCCTTATGAGGTAGGTCCTATTATCAAACTGTCTTAATTTTGTTTATCTGGGATTGTCTTAATGTCTTCTTCACTTTTGAAGGATAATTTACTGGATATAGAATTCTTTTACCTTTTTTTTCTGTAATTTTTGTAGAGACATAGTCTCACTATGTTTCCCAGGCTGGTCTCAATCTCTTGGCCTCAAGTGGTCATCCCTCCTCAGCCTCCCAAAGTGCTGGGATTATAGGCATGAGACACCTGGATGTAGAATTCTTAGTTGTCAATTTTTTTTCTTTCAGGCTTTAAATATGTCATCTCAGTGACTTCTGGCCTCCGTCGTTTTGATAAGAAATCAGCTGTTAATCTTATTGAGGATCACTTGTATGTGACAAGTCACACCGATGTTGCTGTTTTTGATATTTTTTCTTTGTCTTTGTGTTTTGACAATTTGACTATGGTGTGTTTTAGTGTGGACATATGAGTTTTTCCTGCTTGGAGTTTATTAAGTTTCTTGGATGTGTTGATTCATATCTTTCACCAAATTTGGGAAGTTTTGGGCCATTATTTCTTCAAAATTCTTTCTTCCCCCTTTCTTCTCTAGAAAGGGGGAAATTTCTTCCAGAACTTCCATAATGTGTATGCTGGTCAGCTTGTTGGCATCCTATAGGTCTTAAATTCTGTTCACTTTTCTTCATTCTTTTTTCTTTCTGTTCCTCAGACTGAATTATTTTAATTGTTCCATCTTCAGTTTTGCCGATTCTTTCTTCTGCCTGATCAAATCTGCTGTTGAACCCTTTAGTGAATTTTTTATTCCAAATACTGTACTTTTAAGCTCCAGACTTCTTGCTTTTTTAAAAAATAATTTCTATTTCTACTGATACTCTAATTTTGTTCATACATTGCTTTCCTTTTTTCTCTTTGTTTTGTCTGTGGCTTCCTTGAGCTCTTTGAGTGTGTATAGGAAAGTTGATTTAATGTACTTGTAAGTTGATTTAATGTACTTGAAAGTTGATTTAATGTAGTAAGTTTGATGCCTGGGCTTCTTTAGGGAGAATTTCTATATTTTTTTCTTTGAAAGAGTCATACTTTTATTTATTTGTACTATTTGTATTTTATCATTGTTGAAAACTGGACATGTGGATACTATCACGTGGGAATTTTGGAAATCAAACTTTTCCCTTCGCTACGTTCAGCTGCTGTTTATTGTTGAAGGTGTAACTTGTGTTCAGCCAGTGTTTTGACAGATATCCTTGAATGCCAGGATCTAAATACAAACAAAAACAAAACAAAAAATCTTTTCTGCCAATCTTTACAGATGGCTCTGTGCTGAGGCATTCTTTTAACATTTAACCAGGCCATTTATATTTCTGCCTCAGCCTTTACTTCCTGCTTATACTGAACCTGTAGATCAATCAGTAGTGAAAGCATAGGGTCTTCTCTGGTCACCTTTAAGCATACATCCTGTCCTGGGCATACATGTGGCTTTCTGAATTTCCCAGTACACACAAGTACTTTTGAATGCTCTAATTTCCAAAGAAACTCTCCAGCTTTTCTTCTCAGGCTTTAGGTGGTCTATTGTATGTCTCAACCATAATGCTTTGCCCCAAACAGCTTTGGGGATTTGATAACCTTACAATGTTTTTGAACAATACTTTTCTGCCTTGTGTAGGTTTCAGTGCTTTTCCACACTGAGTAGGAGAAACAGAGATGAGTGCCTTGCACCAGACTCTCAGGCAGTCCCAGACAAGCTAGAACAAATACAGTAATTTGAGAATAAGGTCTGCTCTGCTCCCTCCAGAATCAGGGGCCAGTGTGCCACACTAGAAATCCAGGCTGCCACCATTGAGACTGCTCCTGAGCTGGGGATGCAGTGTGCAGTGGAGCAAGAGCAAGTAAAAATGCCACAAAGCTTTCCTGCCGATTTAGAATTGCCTTTTTCTGGATTCAGCATTCTCTTTGTTACTGTAAACCATTTTTTCCCAACATTCTAACAAGTTGGTTCTGACAGTTTCAGTTTCTGGTGTTTTTTTTTTTTAAGTTTATCTGGCGGGATGGGAGTTTAGAGTTAACCGCTCTGTCGTTTTGCTGACATCTAGACTTTACCTCTTGATGTGAGCAGCATTATACTCAAATAAAGATGAAAGGAAATAGCAGCTTCTACCTTGGAGACTATTTATTACATGTATTTTTAAGACTTTAGATAAATATCCCCAAATTGCCTTCCAAAAAATTTACAGTTCTGTAAGTGATATATGAGACTACTTTTTCTTCACATATTCACCAACACAATACTTTTTTATTTTTGCTATTTTGATGGGGAGAAAAGTTTCTCATTTTAATTTTAATCCACATTGTAAATTGTGTAGTGAAACATTTTTACACATAATTATCAATAATTTGGAAGTTTCTTTTGAGAATTACCTGTTTATAATGGCACATTCATCTTTTATCCCTGAGAGTTCTTGAGTTTTTAAAAACTTTGCATTTAGTCCCCTTCCAAAAATAATCTAATAATATTTACCATAAATGGGCCAGGTGCAGTGGCTCACGCCTGTAATCCCAGCCCTTTGAGAGGCTGAGGTAGGTGAATCACCTGAGGTCAGGAGTTCGACACCAGCCTGGCCAATGTGGGGAAACCCTGCCTCTACTAAAAATATAAAAATTAGCCGGGTGTGGTGGCAGGTGCCTGTAGTCCTAGCTACTTGGGAGGCTGAGGCAGGAGAATTGCTTGAACCCAGGAAGCGGAGGTTGCAGTGAGCTGAGATCATGTCATTGCACTCTAGCCTGGATGACAAGAGCAAAAAACTCCGTCTCAAAAAAAAAAAAAATTACCATAAATGACATACAAAATAAAAGTGATAATCTAGAAATAGTCAAAAACTCAAAACGATGGAAAAGGAAGGCTGCATTAAATAGAGCTCTCATAAATAAGCATCAAATCTGAGCTGTCCAACAAAAAGGGAAGCCCTATAAGTTATATAATTTTAATCATAAAGAAAGAAGCACATTAGTCACAAAAGAGACCACATTTATTCCTGGCATTAAATTCTAAAACAGATTTGTCATTTGGGCTCTTACATAGGAGAATATAGAGTGACAGTATAACAGTATCCTTAATGACAGTTTTACAACAAATACAGAAGCAATTTTTATGACTTTTATATCCTGAAACTTTTTATCCACTTATAGTATATAAAGTACTCTATATAGTACTTTAAAAACTGTGGTTTATCAATGTTTAAATGTTTTTGGACTTTTTTGTGAGAAACAGTTATTAGCAATAAGTTTTTTTTTGGAAGGCATTTCTTCTCCAAGCTAGGCCAAGTGATAAAATTATAGAGCAAAAGCTAATTAGAATGGCAACAATAGGCCGGGTGTGGCGGCTCATGCCTGTAATCCCAGCACTTTGGGAGGCCAAGGCAGGTGGATCACGAGGTCAAAAGATCGAGACCATCCTGGCTAACACAGTGAAACACTGTCTCTACTAAAAATACAAAAAAATTAGCCAGGCCTAGTGGCAGGCGCCTGTAGTCCCAGCTACTCAGGAGGCTGAGGCAGGAGAATGGTGTGAACCCAGGAGGCAGAGCTTGCAGTGAGCCAAGGTTGTGCCACTGCACTCCAGCCTGGGCAACAGAGCGAGACTCCATCTCAAAAAAAAAAAAAAGAATGGCAACAATAGAAAATTGTACTTAGGCTGGGTATGGTGGTTCACACCTGTAATCCTAGCACTTTGGGAGGCTGAGGCAGGAAGATTGCTTGACCTCAGAAGTTTGTGACCAGCCTGGGCAACATAGCAAGACCTCATCTCTATTAAAAATAAAAAAATTAGTTGGGTGTGGTAGTGCATACCTGTAGTCCGAGCTACCCGGTGGTGGGGGGCGGTGGGGGTGCTGAGGCAGGAGGATTGCTTGAGCCTGGAGATCCAGGCTGCAGTGAGCTGTGATCATGCCACTGTACTCCAGCCTGGCAACAGAGCGAGACCCTGTCTCAAAAAAAAAAAAAAAAAAAAAAAGAAAAGAAAAAATTATAGTCAATACTTATAAAAGATTATTTGCCTTTGGTTGCAGGCTGAGCCTGAGGCATGTGTATACCAAACTGCTAAATCTATGTCACTGTATAAGAATATACCTAAATTTAAAGCAGTCTTCAACATATGAAAAGAAACTAAACTATTTCTGTAATAAAAGAAATGCAAATTAAAACTATGCTGAAGTACCTTTTTTAATTGCTGAAATAAAAAAAGCTTGATAACTTATTGTGTTGTTGTTGAGGATGTTTGGAAACAGGTCCTCTCATATAAGCTGGTGCGAGCATAAACTGGGTAAAATTCCAGTGGAGGGCAATTTGGTAATGCTATCTAAATACAAATTCGTGGATCTTTTAACTCTTTGATCAGGTAACTCACTTCCAATAACTTGCCTTCAGATAAATGTTATCAAGCTTATCAATGACCACCACATTGTTAAATCCAGTGGTCTGTTCTTGCAGTCATTTTGACCTGTCATCAGCATTTAACTACTCAACCCTCCTTAAGGAGCTCTCTTCACTTGGTTGTAAGGACACTATACTCTCCTGGCTTTGTGTTCCTTCCTCCCTGGCCTTCTTTATCTCTCCAGCATCTAAATGTTGGAGTCCCCCAGAGCTCAGTGCTTGAACACCTTTTCTATCTATACTTATTTCCTTGGTTTCTATCTAGTCTCGTGGCTCTAAATACCATCTATACACTGATGGCTCCCACATTTATATTTCAAGCTGAACCTCTCCTAATTCTCACATACTCTGGTCAGAGCCATAGTAGTCCCTCATCTGGGACTTACATGTAACATGTAAGATATACTTAGATGTAAGTTTCCTCACGTCTACCATTCTACCCTTCAATTTCTTCTTTTTCATTTTCTTTCTTTTTTTTTTTTTTTTTGAGACGGAGTCTTGCTCTGTCACCCAGGCTGGAGTGCAGTGGTGTGGCGCGATCTCGGCTCACTGCAAGCTCTGCCTCCCGGGTTCACGCCATTCTCCTGCCTCAGCCTCTCGAAGTAGCTGGGACTACAGGCGCCCGCCACCACGTCCGGCTAATTTTTTGTGTTTTTAGTAGAGACGGGGTTTCACCGTGGTCTCGATCTCCTGACCTCGTGATCCACCCGCCTCAGCCTCCCAAAGTGCTGGGATTACAAGCGTGAGCCACCGCGCCCAGCCCTTTTTTATTTTCTAATGATAGCTTTATCGAGATATTATTCACATACCATATACTTCTCTACCACCATCACCTTTTCTTTCATTTTGTTCACCCATTTAAAGTATCCAATTCTGATCCCTTTGTAGTTCATAAGCGTGATGATTGGGTGTTCATGCTCATGCATGAGCTGTACCTCCCTCAAGCCTTGTTGTGACATCATCATATTACCTGTCTGATGTGAACTTAGAAAAATAAAAATAAAATAAAGTGTACAATTCAGTGGCTTTTAGTATACTCACAGAATTGTGTAGCCATTCCATAATCAACTTTATAAATACTATCATTACCCCAAAAGTTGAAATGCCATGTACATTAGCAGTCATTCTCCTTTTCCTCTCAACCATTGTGCCAACTCCACCACCCTGAACCCCCAAGCCTAAGCAGCCGTTTATCTACTTTTTTTCTCTATAGATTTACCAACTCTGGAATCATATAGTATGTGGTGACTGGCTTCTTTCATTTAATCTAATGTTGTTAAGGTTTATTCATATTGTGGCATATATCAATACTTAATTTCTTTATTACCAAATAATATTTCATTGTCAAAACAGGAGCAAAAGACAGAGAGAACAGGGAGGGAGTTGGGGGAGGTGCCACACATTTTTAAATGACCAGATCTTGCAAGCACTTACTCACTATCATGAAGACAGCACCAAGCCATGAGGCATCCACCTCCATGACCCGACACTTCCCACCAGGCCCCGCTTCCAACACTGGGGATTATAATTCAACATGAGATTTGGATGGGGACAAATATCCAAACTATGTCAGTTGCTTCCTCACTTCCCTCAGGTCTTTACTCAAACGTTATCATCTCAGCGAGGCCTTCCTGGTGAAATATGCTCCTGCATTCCACCACCCTCAATCCCCCAGTAGAGTCTGTCTGCCTTCCTGCATTATTTTTCCCTATGGGACATATTACTAGCATATTTATCTTGTTTGTTTATCTTATTTATTGTCTTTCTTTCCCTACTAGAATGTAAGCTCCATGGGGGTAAGAATTTTTGTCTATTTTGTTTAATGCTCTATTCCCAAACCTAGAAAACTACCTGATGGACAATAAGCACTCAGTATCTATTTTTATTTTTTTATTTTTGGGGAGATAGAGTCTTGCCCTGTGGCCCAGGCTGGAATGCAGTGGTGCGATCTCAGCTCACTGCAACCTCTGCCTCCCAGGTTCAAGAAATTCACATGTCGCAGCCTCCTGAGTAGCTGGAACTACAGGCACACACCACCACATCCAGCTAATTTTTTTCATTTTAGTAGAGGCAGGATTTCACTATGTTTCCCAGCCTGGTCTCGAACTCCTAAGCTCAGGCAATCCACCCGCCTCGGCCTCTCAAAGTGCTAGGATTATAGGCATGAGCCACCATGCCTGGCCTCTCAGCATCTATTTTGAATGAATAACATTGTCTCTGGAGAGGAAACTAGGAGGCTGGGCAATAAGGTTGGAAGGAGATATTTTGCTATACAGTTTCATACCTTCTAAATTTTGAATAATATAAATAGATTACCTATTTACATAAATAGAATTAAAATTAGTAATTATGAACAGAGGTATATCATTACATAGGACCTAGTAAGAAAAATAGATTTTGTGAGTTTGATTGTGGACTTCAAGGTAGTATAATATATTTAGCAAGAACCTGAAACTAAAAGGGGGAAGAGCTATAACTTAATTCCTTCCAGGTTCTTGTAAGGGCTTCTGAAAATAGAAGGTAGAGGTTTTGACATAAGTAGTTTGACATTGACAAAATGTGGTTTTTTACTCACCTTAAGGTTTGGTAGCATTATTGTAATTTAATGCAGTCCTATAAATTATTTCAAGAGTACACTTTTATTGTAGACGGGGAGGAAAGAAGAGGTTTTGCTTGCCTATTCCACTCTGCTTTCCAAATCATTGTTTTCAGAGATGCTACTGAGTGCCTCTAAAATGTTGACACCCATTTCTTTCCAAAACCCCAGTCAAACAGCCCTTGTATACCACAAGTTTTTAAATATGTAAGGGTAAAGCCAGGGCTCAAATTAACCAAAAATACAACTTAGATACTCCCTGAGTAGCTGCTTCCTGACCTCCCTTCTGTATGATCCATAGCCATATACTTTGCTGTGGTTCACATCTAGGATTTTACATGAGAGAATAGCACAGTGCTCAAGTGCAGTGGGGGAACAGACCTCAGATCTCCCCCACCCGGACACTTTGAGGTTAAGATATAAGAAAATATACATCTGTAGATAATAAAATGTTTTTTTGTTTTTTATTTTTATTCTTTCCTGGTACAGGGTCAAGGAAATGATTCCTCCAAGGCCTCCTCTTACCCGTCGGACAGGAGGAGCTCAGAAGGCAAGTGCCAAAGCCAAGATGAAATGATAAGTAATAAGATATTGAGTGCATGCACTTGATAATTGCAGGGACTCTTTAATGTGTCTTCCAGAAGGGGTGAAAACTTGTTTGAAGCTTTATGTATTTTCATTGCTGTTTCCATTTGTGATCAACGGAATATAGCATACAGTGTTTAATCTTTGGCTGATGGTCTCTCAGCTGGGAAGAAAAGGGCATTTTACATTTAAAGTATTACTGGGTGTGGTGGCACGCACCTGTAGTCTCAGCTACTAGGGAGGCTGAGGCAGGAGGGTCGCTTGAGGTCAGGAGTTCAAGGGAGGAGTGAGCCATGATCATACCGCTGCACTCCAGCCTGGGCGACAGAGACCTTGTCTCTAAAACAAACAAATCCAAACAAACAAGTAAAGTATCATGGAACATAAAACCAAATCCAGTTTTAGACTTCCAATCCATGCTCTTGACCTCTCTGAGGTGTCTACCAGATGTTTTGTATTTTCTTAGGCAGTGAGTGACTACCACATACAGATCAAGAATATTTCTAGAGCCATTCTAGATGAGTACTACAGAATGTTTGGAAAACAGGTGGCCAAACTGGAGAGTGATATGGATAGTGAAACCTTGGAGGAGCAGAAGTGCCAACTCAGCTATGAACTTAATTGCTCTGGAAAATACTTTGCTTTCAAAGAACAACTCAAGGTAAAACATTCACTTGTTTAATTACTCCATGGGTTTTTATGGAGCAAGTTCTCCACATTCAGATCACATTTTCTCCTCTGATTATGTTCAGCTATACTCTTACCTTTCTTGGTTGGGGCAAAGAGCTAAGTTCTCTATGATAGAGTGTCAGGAGAAGCTCCATTCCTTCAGTCTTGGAATAAATTATTACATATATTCTGAATGGGAGCTTTTAAGAAACTAATTATTCACTTGAGGCTGGGCCAGATTTTGTACCAGATTTCATTGTCACTATAGGAGGCAGAAACTCTGTCTGGTACTGACTCCATAATTAATTCTTCTTGCCTCTCATTCAAATCTCTCCAAAAAAATTAATTTTAGTTTTAAAATTGAAGACGAAACAGTTATCAGAAAGGAGGCCTTAACCATTAGGACTAGAGTAGCATGTCTTGAGTTAGGATACATTTAATTACTGGCATTACATTTTACTTTTTAAAATTCAGAATGTATAAACAAAAACAAAAAACCCCAAATCTTTCCCTAATCTATAGAATCACTAAAATTTGAGAAATAGTTAATAATCATTTCTTGAATAATAATGGCTAACATTTATTGCATGTTTGCTGTTTTCCAGGCCAATTTATCAATGCTTCATATTTTACTAATTTAATCCTTATAACAATCCTATAAAGTAGGTGTTGCTCATTTTATAGATGGGAAAATGAAATATTAGTTGGCTAAGGAATTTATCCAAAGTCACAGAGATAGTAAAGATCAATGTTGGGATTTAAATTCAGGCAGTCTGGATCCAGAACTCACATTCTTAACTGCTACACTACACTGCCTTTGTACACACATTTACTATGTGTCCTGTACTGTACTAAACAGATATAAAGAAAGAACACGGAAGTCATAGAGTGAAAAACAATGAATATTCATGGAAGCAAGAGGGTATTCTCAGCAGGTGGTGTAGTCATGTCTCAGTTTGACTCTTGGTTCCACATTTACTAGTTGGGTGACCTTGAAACGTGACTTTATCTCTCTGTGCCTCAGTTTCTTTACCTAACAACAGGGATGAGGTTAATATTATCACATAGGGTCATTATGAGAATTAAATAATATAATGCATGGATTATAAAACCTGGCAATAATGTTACCTTAGTGGGGAAAAAAGGAGAAGCTGTCCTGGCTATAGCAACGTGCTATGTTTATATTTGTACAGCATTTTAAGCTTCTATGCTTGTTATCTCTCTTTGGCTTCTCAATCATCTTCTAAAGTAAAATAATAATACCAGAACTACATATCCTCTTAACAAATGAGGAAGCTGAGGTACCAAAGTGTAAAATAATTTATGAAGTTGTACAGTGGCAGCATTAGAACCAGAATTCCATTCTCTGGATTCTCAGCCCAGCCCTTTCTCCCTTTCCCCTTTGAACCATATGGCCACCATGAGAGACATAATGCCTAAACCTAATGCTCAGATTTTCTTCAGCTTTATGATTCTCTTCATGTAGTATGAGCTCTGTGTTGCTTCAATTAGTGATGATGGTGACGTTAAGGAAAGAAGAAATCATACAGACTATGCTGATTGGGGGAAATTTGGAGAGCCGATAGTCTACCACCCACCAAGGGAGAAATCAATTGCCTTCTGAAATTTTGATCAGCTTTAGACCAGAAAGCCCTAGAGAGACCCATGCTCTCACCATGGTGCTGGACTGTATTATCAGATGGGTGATCTGTGTGTCTTGCAGCATGCTGTGGTAAAGATTGTGAGAGATAAATACTTGAAGACAACATCATTTGAAAGCCAGGAGGAACTGCAGACATTTATCAGTGAGCTCTATGTGTTCTTAGTAGATCAGATGCATGTAGCCCTAAACCAGGTACGTGTCAAGAACTGAGAGCACTTTCTTTTCTCTGTAGAGCATCAGAGTCTTCTATGAATGATTCCTTCCTTTGTTTATTCAACAAATATTTATTGAAGTGTCTGCTCTGTGCTAGGCACTGAAAACACAAAGATGAGTAAGAAACTGCCTAAACCTAATTAGTTTAAGACTAATTTTGGAAAAAAACAAGGAGATATGCTCTTTCAATTTCCTAGAAAAATAAATTTCACAACTTTAAAAAATGTGATGGAATTGTCAAAAATAGAAAAAATAGGTTGCATAAATTATGAAATGAAAATTATCATTCTATTTATTCTGTGAACAGGTACAATTCTTGATTTTTTATTGAAGATCATAAAAGCAGAGAAAAACTGAGTTTTCAGATATTATACCCAAATGACAGTGACACTTCAAACATGCCTTTTCTGTTTGACTGGTGGTCTGCTGTCCCACCCACTTTTCTGTTTATATTTGTAAGTCTTGCATCTTGCCTTCATTTGCTTATTTTTGTTTGTATTCAGGGGTAGTTTATTTGAAACCAGTGACAAAGTCAGTCTTTTTGTCCCCTGGTAGTGTCTAACCATCTATGCCTCCTCAAATTCTTTATTTGCCTTTCCCTTCCTTGTTTTTCTTCTCTACCACCATCACCTCTTGTTTCACTTTGTTCTGTCTTCCTGCAGGAGGTAGGACAGGAGTGTCCAGCATCAAAGGATTAAGAGAACAGTCCTGCCTTGGGCATGGATGATTTGATTTGAAAAGCAATTGAGAGTGGAGCATGAGAAAAAGAAGTTTTGACTTTTTCCTCACTAGTAGTTGGGAGCAATACACTGAATTATTTTACACTGAGGTATAATATGATCAGGTTTACATTTGCTAAAACACTCTGATAGCACTATGGAGGATGAGTTAGAGGTGACAAAACTGTGATGTTAGTTGATTATTGCATAATGAGGAAAAAGTTTAAGTTTCAATGGGTAATTGATACCATTCAATACTTCTTGGTTGATACTAAAAAGAAAAGAAAAACATTAACCAGGACATGGAATGTAATTATGAGTAAATTTGGTGGGAGGCAGATGGTACTGAATTCGCTTTTGAACATAGGCTCTAGTGGGGTTTTGCCCAAGATAGAGATCTGAGCTAGAGATGAGATTTGGAGAGCCATGATATATGGATGCTATGGTCGTAGATGAGCTGCCTGAGAAAAACAAGAGAGAAGAGAGCTGGCAGTAGAACCCTAGGAAATACCAACATTTAAGGAATGAATGAAAAAATTGAAAGAGACAAGTGGGATTGTTAAAGAGGCAAAGAGCCAGAGACAATGGTGTCACAGAAGCCAAAGGAAAAGAATTTTAAGGAAAAGTGGTCAACATTGTTAAATACTCCTAGGAATTCAAGAAAAACAAATCTGAAGTCTTCACTGGATTTGACAATAAGGAAGTTATTGTTAACCTTTACATAGCAATATTATTGGGCTAATGGGAGGATTCAAATTATGATGAATTGAGGAGTAAATGAGCAATCAAGAAACAGATGAATATAAATTCAAGTTGGATGATGAAGGAAAAACTGGAAAAGTAGTAGCTAGAAGTTATAGGGATTTTCTTCCCTCCCTTCCTCCCTCCCTTCCTTCCTTCATTTCTTTCTTTCTCTTTCTCTCTCTCTCTTTCCCTTTCTCTCTTTCTTTCTTTCTCGCCCAGGCTGGAGTGCAGCAGTGCAATCGTGGCTCACTATAGCCTCAACTTCCCAGGCTCAAGCAATCCTGCCACCTCAGCCTCTCAAGTAGCTGGGACTACAGGTGCACACCACGCCTAGCTAATTTGTGTATGTTTTTGTAGAGGTGGGGTTTCACCATATTGCCCAGGCTGGTCTCGAACTCTCGGACTCAAGCGATCCACCAGCCATGGCCTTCCAAAGTGCTGGGATTACAGGCATGAGCCACCCGCTCCTGGCCTGGGATTTTCTTTGTAAGATGAAAAAGACTTGAGCACATCCACAGGTCTGGGAAAAAGTCAGCAGAGTGGGAGAAGCTGAAAATTGAGGAAAGAGAGGGGATAATTGATGGCAGGCTCAGGGTATACACCTGGGAAAGGACCAAGAATTTAAATGGAAGGATTAACTTTGAAACAGTGAAGGCTGCAATACCTCTATCTCTGAGGCTGAAAAGAAAGCGATACAATAGATCCAGAAATAAATAATTTAGCTAGGGAGTATAATAGTTGAGGGATTTCTTACTTAATGATATCTATTATCTCTGTGAAGTAAGGTCTTTACTGAAAGTGAAGGGGATGAGGATTGAAAGAAAAACTTGAAGAAAGAGAAGAAAACTTAGATACTGCAAAGCATTATGGAATATGCTGCTAAGCAAAGACAAATACATAGATTACTAAGGGTATTAAAGGTCTCCAGCTAAGACTGAATGCCACCAAGAGTTTGTGGCAGATTAGATACCAATCTCTGTGTCTATGCAGTTTTCCTTAGGACCAGTTAGCTGCTCTTGTCTTAGAATGAAGAAGTCAGATTGTACTATTGTTTTAATTTGAGAATTTTCAGGACAAATGCAGGAGAAGGACAAGGATGCCTGAGATGAAAGTATGCTGGTGAGAGAGTAGCCTGAGTGAGTAATCATGAGGTTCAGACTGATCCATTTGGGAAGTGATGGGCTTATTGGAACTGAAGGAAATAAAGTCAGCAGTTTTCAGTGGGCTAAGTAACAAATAGGTGGAAGACAAGACATGGAGTGTTGGTTCTGGGAGTGGGATATTAGAATATTCTGTTTTGGGTGTAGAAGTGCATTGCTACAGGGATTTGGGGTAAGATAATCAAAACTAAAAAGAACAGGACAAAAGCATTAATTAATGATCAGAAACTCTCTTTGGCCTATCTCAAATTTGGCTTTACTGTCCACATTTCTTAGCAATTATCCTTATTAAAATCACTAATATTATTCTGACTTCTAATTAATGAATTTTGTGGACTCTTTCTTGACCATAGCTTCTGACTCAGGAGATTCCTAATTACACCAGACCTGCTCTCCCAATCTGTGTGTATAGGATATATTCTTTTTCTGGTTTTCCTCCTACCTTTTTGTTTCCTTTGAAGGATCTATCAGTCCATATTTCCTACTAAAACTATAGATTTGGCTTCTAAAGGTTTACCCTTAATCTCCTGTTTTCTTCACATTTAAAGACCCTAGCAAGGGCTTGCCAACCTTTTTCATGTCATGACACAAAAAAATGATAATATTTGTCATATACACTAGAGAAAATGAAGGAAGCTATTTGAGGTCAGAGGTGACCTGCATAGGGACTATGAATGCCCTGAGGATTGAGGCAGTTATTTCTGCCCTAAGCAATTTTTACTTACTTCCATGAGCTCAGACTGTTGGTATTCAGATACCTGAGCTTCTCTTTCACCCTTGACATTTCTTTCCTGGTTCACTCTTATTCTTTTACTTTTTTGGCAAGACTGTCATTATAGACATCAGTCAGTAACATTTTAGATGTCACGACTGGATCTCACATCGGATTTATGCTCATGAAACCTCTCTACTTGTAATTGTTTCATTTTTGTCTACCTAACATCTTGACATTGACAAGACCATGCCAGATGATGTCCAAGGCACTGTTGCAACCATTTATAAAAGCAGTGAACAGCTTCAACTCTTTGCATTTGAAGCAGAAGTCAATGAGAACTTTGAGATGGCAGCAGCATATTATAAAGAGGTAATTAAACATCTTCCCAGTGATTGTTACTATTATTTGTGAAATATGGGCATGATAGTCATTTTTGATTGTTTAAAATCCAACTTGATGGTGAAAGAGTAGACACATAGAACAATAAACTAGAGTCCAAAAATAGGTTCCCACAAATAAGGTCATTCAATTTTTGACAAACCTAAAAGAAATTCAGTGGAGAAAGGATAGTCTTTTCAGTAAATAGTGTTAGAACAATTGCAAAAAATAAAATAAACCTCAACCTTAAACATTTTACAAAAATCAACTCCAAATGGAACATATATCTAAATGTAAAATGTAAAACTATAACACTTTTAGAAGAAACATAGGACAGAATCTTGACCTGGAATCAGGTAGAGTTCTTAGACATGACACCAAAGCATGATCGATCAAAGAAAAATGTGATAAATGGATAACTTTGCTCCATAGAGCAGAGTTAAAAACATTTGCTCTATGGAGGTCATAAGAGAAAGAAAAGGAAAAGTACAGATTAGGAGAAAATATTTATAAAACATATGTATGACAAAGGATTTGTATCCAGAATATAAAGCACTCTCAAAACTAAAAAATATTTGTACGTAAGCATTTGTATGAGTACCTATTTTTAATTATTTTGGTTATATACTTACGAATGAAATTGCTGGGACATACGGTAATTCTCTGTTTAACTTTTTGAGAATTTTGAGGCATTTCACTGGGATTTTGATAGGGATTGCCTTGTATCTGTAGCTTACTTTGGATAGTATTGACATCTTAACAATATTAAGTCATCCAATCCATGAACATGGAATGTCTTCCCATTTATTTATGTCTTTCTAAATTTCTTTAAGCAATTTTTATAGTTTCACTCATCATGAAGTGCATTTTTCAGATTTGTAGATAAACTTATATTTGCCATCTGAAGATTACTGCAGAAATTATTATATATGGTTGATATACAAACAATGAATCTTTAGGCTCCCAAGGTATTAGATGAGTTTAAAGTGACCAGAATACTGACACTAGGAACAAATAGCTTGATGATTCAAATTTTTAATTATATTAATACTTTTTTCAACCACCTACTAAAGGCCAGAACAGTGATTGCGCTAGGCATTTGAGATTCAGTGATAAGCAAAAAAGAAGTCACAATCTGTGCTTTCATAGAACTTACAGTATTTATAGTGTTTACCATGTGATGTTGTATGCATAAAAATAGGACATAGTATCACAATAACCTTGGCTTTCCTGATGCTTAGAGATTGGTCCATGAGCCCCAGAATCTGGATCACTGGTTGGACTATGGTGCCTTCTGCCTTCTAACTGAAGACAACATCAAAGCACAAGAGTGTTTTCGGAAAGCCCTTTCCCTCAACCAGAGTCATATCCCCAGGTATATAGGTGGAAGGGAGATGAGGAATCAGTGGGAAGGAACAGATAAGTTTCTACATGAAATTGTCTTGGTTCCATAAATGTGACATGGGACCATGTTGTTAATCATGTTGGTGATCTTTTCTCAGCTTGTTGCTGTGTGGTGTCCTGGCTGTCCTGTTGGAGAACTATGAGCAAGCAGAAATTTTCTTTGAGGATGCTACTTGCTTGGAACCAACTAATGTTGTAGCCTGGACTTTACTTGGTAGATATTTTCCTGCAATCTGAATGTGTTTTCTCCCCATTATAAGATTTTCCTGTTTTCCTTTCTCTTCTTCAATGGCTCATTACGTAGTTCTTAAACTTTGGTAAAATATGGGAAAAATAAGTGAAATACAATTCTTTAGTATATGATAGTGGGAAAATAGTCATATGTATTTCAACATTTTTCTTTCCCCAGGTTTGTACTATGAAATTCAAAACAATGATATTCGAATGGAAATGGCATTTCATGAGGCCTCCAAACAGCTTCAGGCACGGATGCTTCAGGCACAAGTAACAAAGCAAAAGAGCACTGGTGTTGTAGAAGACACTGAGGAAAGAGGGAAGAGAGAATCTAGTTTAGGCCCTTGGGGAATCACAAATGGTTCTGCAACAGCAATCAAGGTGGAAGCCCCAGCAGGTAGGGCCAGGAAATAGAGGTGATGAGTGGCTATTAGAAAAATTACTGCCAGGTGTGGTGGCTCACACCTGTAGTCCTAGCAACCTGGGAGGCTGAGATGGGAGGATCACTTGAGCCCAGGAGTTCAAGGTTGCAGTGAGCTGTGATCATACCACTGCACTCTAGCTTGAATGACCAAAATCCCATCTCTAAAACAAAATTTAAAAAATAAAAAGAAAAGTACTGGCCTTAAGAACAGAAGCTGGCACATGGTAGGCACTCAGTAAATATTTGTTAAATGAATGAATACATGGAGTTTGAGTTATTTCAGGGATACCAGGAAAAACTCTTAACTTCTAAATATTTCCTCATTCATATGATTAGTAGTCTGAAACTTCTACTGTTGAGATTCAATTGTTTTAATCTTAGAGAATTTACTGTCTTTAAAAGGCGTACCATTCTAACAGAGTAAATTTCATTTTTCCCCCTCACTTTTTTCTCTACCACATAAAGTCCCTCTCTTATGATTCTCAAATGTATTTATTTATGTACTCCCTTTCCCCTGCTGTTCTGTGATTCTCTTTTCCTCCAGTCATTCTAATGTGTGGTATGTGTGTTTTCGTTTGTGTGTTCCTTGCACATGTGCATTATTTTGTGTGCCTACATTTTTTAACAGTTTGAGGTGTAATTGACATTTCAAAAACTGCACATATTTGTCAGGCGCGGTGGCTCACGCTTGTAATCCCAGCACTTTGGGAGGCCGAGGCGGGCGGATCACAAGGTCAGGAGATCGAGACCACGGTGAAACCCCGTCTCTACTAAAAATACAAAAAAAAAAAAAAAAAAATTAGCCGGGCGTGGTGGCAGGCGCCTGTAGTCCCAGCTACTCGGAGAGGCTGAGGCAGGAGAATGGCGTGAACCTGGGAGGCGGAGCTTGCAGTGAGCCGAGATTGCGCCACTGCACTCCAGCCTGGGCGACAGAGCGAGACCCCATCTCAAAAAAACAAAAATAAAAATAAAAAATAAAAAATAAACTGCACATATTTAATATGTACAATTTGATAAATTTTGACGTATGTACACAATCAAGAAAACATCACCATAATCAACATAATGAACATATTCATTGTCCCTAAAACTTTCCTCATGCCCAGTTGTGGGCATCTCTTTCTCCTGCTCCCATTTCCAGACAACTACTGATCTGCTTTCTATCTAGATAAGTTTGCATTTTCTAGAATTTTTGAATTCTAGAAAACACCTGGAATTTTCTAGAATTTCCAGAATTAAATAGAATCACACAGTATGTACTCTTTTTTATCTAAGCATAATTACTTTGAGATTTAAACATGTTGTTGCTTATATCAATATTTCATCCCTTTTTATTGCAAAGTAGTATTCCATTGTATGGATATACCACAATTAGTTCATCCATTCACCTGTTGATGGATACCTGTGTTGTTTTTAGTTTGGAACTATTAAAATAAAACTACTATGGACATTCATCTACAAGTCTTTTTTTTTTTTTTTTTCTGAGATGGAGTCTTGCTCTGTCACCCAGGCTGGAGTGCAGTGGTGCGATCTTGGCTCACTGCAACCTCCACCTCCCAGGTTCAAGCAATCCTTCTGCCTCAGCCTCCCAAGTAGCTGGAACTACAGATATGTGCCACCACACCTGGCTAATTTTGTATTTTTAGTAGAGACAGGGTTTCACCATGTTGCCCAGGCTGGCCTTGAACACCTGACCTCAGGTGATCTGCCTGCCTCGGCCTCCCAAAGTGCTGGGATTACAGGCATGAGCCACCACGACCAGCCTCTTGTTATTTTTAATATGGATTTTGTTAGTAATTACCCCATTCAACTTGCATTTTGTTTATTTGCACCCTCTGCCTTTTTCTCTTGATAAGTCATGACAAAGGCCTAACATAATCTTTTCAAAGAACCAGGTTTTGGTTTTGTTTCTCTTCTCTATATATGTTATTTAAATCATTGATTTGCCAGGCGTGGTGGCTCACGCCTGTAATCCCAGCACTCTGGGAGGCTGAGGCAGGCGGATCACAAGGTCAGGAGATCGAGACCATCCTGGCTAACATGGTGAAACCCAGTCTCTACCAAAAATACAAAAAGCCGGACTCATGGCGCATGCCTGTAGTCCCAGCTACTCGGGAGGCTGAGGCAGGAGAATCGCTTGAACCCAGGAGGCAGAGGTTGCAGTGAGCCGAGACTGTGCCACTGCACTCCAGCCTGGGCAACAGAGTGAGACTCCATCTCAAAAAATAATAATAATAATAAATAAATAAATAAATAAATCATTGATTTATGCTTCTAAAGTTTAAGTATGTCTCTTTATTTTTTTGAGTTTGACATGTTGCTCTTGGCCGGGCGCGGTGGCTCACGCCTGTAATCCCAGCACTTTGGGAGGCCGAGACGGGTGGATCACGAGGTCAGGAGATGGAGACCATCTTGGCTAACATGGTGAAACCCCGTTTCTACTAAAAATACAAAAAATTAGCTGGGCGTGGTGGTGGGCGCCTGTAGTCCCAGCTACTCGGGAGGCTGAGGCAGGAGAATGGCGTGAACCCAGGAGGCGGAGCTTGCAGTGAGCTGAGATTGCGCCACTGCACTCCAGCCTGGGGGACACAGTGAAACTCCGTCTCAAAAAAAAAAAAAAAAAAAGAAATGTTGCTCTTTTTCAGTTGATGTTCATCATCTTTGTGTAATCATATCAATTTTTTGTTGTAAAATCAATTCTATTAGCCTGGATTTAATATAAAATAGAGCCTGAGTCAAGAATTTAATGCTAATACTTTAATTAGAAGAGTTAATTTCAGAACAGGCAGAGTGAAGAAAAAACAGTAAGAGAGGCAACAACGGATATGAACCAATGTAAGGTGACACCTTATGTCTACATTGGCCATTTCATTATAATAAACTGCAAAGAATGCGGCTGGTTGCTTTGCAGCTTTGCAGGTAAACTTGCTTAGTCTTGTGGGACATCTCCAAGCATTCAGGCTATATAGAGAACCCATGACTGAATAATATGGGAAGGAAGAAGGAAAGAGAATCTGTTATTTTGTCTCTTCTCTTCCATTGGTCAAAATGAATCACCTGTGGAGTTAAGTGCACCCATACTTTCAAGTTTTATACTCTGGTCCTTTTGGTACCTGCTTGGGAAGTCATATGCCCTACCATAAAGTGTAGAATTCTGTCCAATCCAGAAGTGGTGGGAAGAGCCAGGAACTCAGATTATGTGGCTGGTTGAACTAACTGTCCAACCAAGTGGTCGGGGAGGGCCTGGCTCTCATTGGTGAAGAAATAAGTAGTTCCTAGATAGTAGGACTCCATGAACCCAAGTGCTGGCAGTCAGCCTTAGCAGCAGGACTGTGACTGGGCCTCTCATGGAGAAGTAGTTGCCAAAGTGCCTGATACAGAGCATGCACCTGAGGGTCTATGGCATTGACAGAACCTGAAATATATTAGACAGGTAAGACACATCAATATCAATGTTTATATTATTATTTCTATAAACATACTATTCTCTGCTGAGCCACTTTCTGTAGTTTTTTTCTTCTTTTATAGCTTTATTTTTCCAAGAACTAATAATTGCCTAATTTATTCAGAAAACTTAGTATTCTGTGTTCCTTTTGCGTTCTTCCCCACATGCTTCAAAAGTATTGTCAAGTGCCCATCAATATTTTTGATATGTTTGGCCGGGCACGGTGGCTCACACCTGTAATCCCGGCACTTTGGGAGGCCAAGGCGGGTGGATCACCTGAGGTCAGGGGTTCAAGACCAGCTTGTCAAATATGGCGAAACCCGTCTCTACTAAAAAAACAAAAATTAGCTGGGTGTAGTGGTGGGCACCTGTAGTCCCAGAAACTCAGGAGGCTGAGGCAGGAGAATCACTTGAACCTGGGAGGCAGAGGTTGCAGTGAGATCAGATTGCACCACTGCACTCCAGCCTGGGTGACAGAGCAAGACTCCATCTCAAAAAAATAGATAGATTAGATAGATAGATAGACAGATAGATAGATGTTAAAATGCATCAGTCCATTTTTTCCCCCCTAGAGATATTTCTTCCTCCAAAGCCTTCTATCTTCCTTCTTCAATTCTCAGTGCTTACCCTCTAGGCCTGATAGGTAACTCTTCTCCTGGGACATTCCTTTGCTGTGATTCTGAAAATCTCCTTTAACTTCAAGATGCATCATTTCTTGGATTCTGTGCCTTCCTCTTTCATACTTTGCTTCCTCATTTTGGTGGAGCACATCCTCCAGAAGCTTCCTAAGAAAAGTATGAGTAATAAACATATTGAGGCCATGTATGCATAAAATAAATTTATTCTACAATACATATTAATAAATAATAAAATAGAAAAAATATATTTGCATATATCACCTAGGATTAAGAATATTTTCCTACATAATCAAAGCATCGTTTTTTCATACACATAAAAATGTAGTCATGTACTACATAATGTTTCAGTCAATGATGAATCACGTATGTGACAGTGGTCCCGTGATATTATAATACTGTATTTTTATTGTACCTTTTCTATGTTTAGATACACAAATACTTACCATTGTATTATAGTTGCCTCCAGTATTCAGTACAGTAACAGCCTGTACAGGTTTGTAGTGTAGGAGCAATAGGCTCTGAAATTCCCATTTCATCACTTTTATTATAGTTTACTGTTCTCTGATTAAATTCTTAATCTGACCTTTATCTTCTTGATCACAGTGACTATTGTTGGGAACAGGCCCCCAAATCTGGCCATAAACTGGCCCCCAAACTGGCCATAAACAAAATCTCTGCAGCACTGTGAAATGTGATGGCCACGACGCCCAGGCTGAAGGTTCTGGGTTTACTGGAATGAGGGCGAGGAAACACCTGGCCCACCCAAGGGGGAAAACCACTTAAGGCGTTCTTAAACCACAAACAATAGCATGAGTGATCTGTGCCTTAAGGACATGTTTCTGCTGCAGATAACTAGCCAGAGCCCATCCCTTTGTTTCGGCCCATCTCTTTGTTTCCCATAAGGTATACTTTTAGCTAATCTATAATCTATAGAAACAATGCTTATCACTGGCTTGCTGTCAATAAATATGTGGGTAAAACTGTTTATGGCTCTCAGCTCTGAAGGCTGTCAGCCCCAATTTCCCACTCCACACTCTATATTTCTGTGTGTGTGTCTTTAATTCCTCTAGCGCCGCTGGGTTAGGGTCTCCATGACTGAGCTGGCTTTGGCAACTATAAAGTTTGTGTCCCAACCTCCTGTGGCACTATTTATATTTTCTCTCCTTTTTATTTGTTTTGGTTCATATTGTCAGGTATCCTTGTGTGTCTGGTTATTTTTAAATCATATATAAGGCACTCTGTTGGTAAACTAATTCAGTTTGAGGGATCAAGAGGATTTGAAGATGACTTGTAATTCCTGTGAAGGCCTATTTCAGTTTCATCCTTTACTCTTAGAGTGTAGCTCTTTGGTATCTCAACTCAGATTCCTTTTGGTGGTCATTGTCTACCAGTGTCTGCCATACACATCCTTGAGAGTCAATCAAAAGTAAAGTTGAGCCTGCCAGACTCTCAGTCTCACCCTTGAGACTCATATACCCCTGCAAGAAAATATAGTTTCAGGCCAGGTGCAGTGGCTCATGCCTGTAATCCCAGCACTTTCGGAGGCCGAGATGGGTGGATCACCTGAGGTCAGGAGTTCGAGACCAGACTGGCCAACAGGGTGAAACCCCATCTCTACTAAAAATATAAAAACTAGCCAGGTGTGGTGGTGGGTGCCTGTAATCCCAGCTACTCGGCAGCCTGAGGCAGGAGAATTGCTTGAACCCAGGAGACAAAGGTTGCAGTGAGCCGACATGGTGCCACTGCACTCCAGCCTCAGTGACAGAGTGAGACTCCGTCTCAAAAAAAAAAAAAAAGAAAAGAAAGAAAATATAGTTTCAAATGATGAGCTGAAACCCTGGGTTTCTGCATTTCCTAGATTTGTGCTTAGAGAGTCTATCTGGTTAGCTCTCTGGTATATTCAAGCATGTTTTAAAAATATATATTTTGTTCACCTTTTCTGGTTGCCCTCAGTGGGAAATTGGTCTGAATGACCCAGTCAATAATTGCCAGAAGCAGAAGTCCTTCCCATCTACTTTTCTGTCCTTCAAAGGTTTTTTGATATTTCTTGTAGTTTATTTTTCCTCTTCTGTTTGCTTCATCTTTGTAGGTTTATACATTTTAAATTCTCATTTTAGTGAGATTTTCGAAATAAGAATAAGGAAATATATATATATAGCCTATCTACTCTGTTTAACTGGAAGTCTCCATCTTCTTCATCTAGACTCATAACCCATGTCCAACACATTCTTCTGTTGGTAATTCAAAATAGCCCAATCTCTTGCCTGCCTTAATTTAACCTAATATTGTATTTCTCTACTTCCATATATCACTAATGGAGCAATGTACATGTGTTCCATTTAATTTGTCTCAGTTTCTTATATATCTAATTTACCTACCTCTTGTAATTTAGTTTCCATTCTATCAGCTGAAATCACATTTATAAGACTAATGTTCAATTTACAGTAATGGAAGCAGCACGAAGTGGTGTGGCAAACTCTCTTACAAGTTGCAAGTATAAAATATATATATATATATATATATATTTTTTTTTTTTTTTTTTTTTTTTTTTTTGAGATGGAGTCTTGCTCTGTCACCCCAGCTGGAGTGCAGTGGCGTGATCTTGGCTCACTGCAAACTGCGCCTCCCGGGTTCACACCATTCTCCTGCCTCAGCCTCCCCAGTAACTGGGACTACAGACGCCTGCCACCACGCCCGGCTCTTTTTTTTTTATTTTTAGTAGAGACGGGGTTTCACCGCATTACCCAGGATGGTCTCGATCTCCTGACCTCATGATCCGCCCGCCTCGGCCTCCCAAAGTGCTGGGATTACAGGTGTGAGCCACCATGCCCGGCTTAAAATGTTTTTTAAAACAGTAATTTGAAAGTGGGCCATCTAGTCTCTGTCATAAGTAACCAACTCTGCTACTGTAATGTGAAAGCAGTCATAGATGATGCATTTAAAAATGGGTGTGACTGTGTCCCAAAACAACTTTTTTTTTTATATATATAGGTGGCAGGCCATATATGGCCCATAGGCTATAGTTTGCAGCTCTGTCTTAACAGCAACCATTAAAAAACAAACCACAATTAGATATACTCTAATACACTATAGATAAGTCAAAATGGGATACTAAAAAATGTTCGCATAATTCACAGGAAGGCAGAAAAAGGAAAATAGTAGAATAAAAAGCAGAGAAAACAAATACTAAAATAGCAAACTTAAATCCTAACATAAATAAATACTATGGTAGGCTAAACAATGGCTTCTCCAAAGATGTTCATGTCCTAATCCCTGGGACCTGGAACTGTTGCCTTATATAGCAAAAGAGACTTTGCAAATGTGGTCAACAATCTTGAAATGGGGAGATTATCTTGGATTGTCTGGGTAGGTCCAATGTAATCACAAGGGTCCTTATATGAGAGATGCGGGAGAAGTCACAGACAAAAAAAAGACAATGTGATAATGGAATCAGAGGGCTAGAGAAAGATATTTGAAGATGTTATGCTTCTGGCTTTGAAGTTGGAGGAAAGGGGCTATAAACCAAGGTATATAGGTAGCCTCTACAAGCTGAAAAGGCAAGGAAATAAATTCTCCCTTAGAGCCTCCAGAAGGAGCTAGCCCTGCCAAATCTTGACCTTAATCCAGTGAAACTGATTTCAGACTTTTGGCCTTGAGAACTATAAGATATTATGTTTGTGTTGTTTTAAGCCACTAAGCTTGCAGGAATTTGTTATAGCAGCAATAGGAAACTAACATAATTACATTCAATGCAAATGGTCTAAACATACAAATTAAAAGACATAGACTGACTTTAAATAATAATTTTAAAAACCTCAACTATATGTTGTGTACAGGAACCTCATTTCAAATATAATGATATAGTCTGAGTGTAGTGGCTCATGCTTGTAATCCCAGTGCTTTGGGAGGCTGAGGTGGGAGGATCACTTGATGCCAGGAGTTTGAGACCACTCTGGACAACATAGTGACACTCTGTCCCCAAAAATCCACAAACAAATATAGTGATATAGATAAATTAAGCATAAAAGGATAAACAATAAGAGCTTATGAACCAATAATAGTAAGCTGGAGTAGCTGTGTTAATAATGGGCAAGACTCCAGAGCAAAGAAAATCAGTTGAGACAAAGAGAAACATTAAATAACAATAACAGGGTTAATTCACCAAGAAGACATACCAGTTCTAAGTGTGTTTGCACTAAACAACACAGCTTTGCAAGATAATGAAGCAAAAACTAACAGAGCCAAAGGGATATGCAGACAAATTCATACTTAAGTTGCGTGTGCCTCACTCCTATCTCCATATTTGATAGAACCACTAAACAGAGAATTAACAGAATATAGAAAAATTGAACAGCACCATTAACCAGTGGGATCCAATTGATACTATAGATTACTCCACCCAACAACAGCAAGATACACATTCTTTCAAGTGCACATGGAACATTCATCAAGACAAACTATATCCTGGGCAATAAAACTGAACTTAACACACTTAAATGAATTGAAATCATGCAATGTATGATCTCAGACCGTGACAGAACCAAACTAGTTATCAGTAATAGAAAGATAACAGGAAAATCTGGCCAGGTGTGGTGGCTCTTGGCTCATGCCTGTAATCCCAGCACTTTGGGAAGCCAAGGCTGACAGCTCACTTGAAGTCAGTAGTTTGAGACCAGCCTGGCCAACATGGGGAAACCCTGTCTCTACTAAAAATACAAATATTAGCTGGGTGTGGTGGTGCACGACTGTAATCCTAGCTACTTGGGAGGCTGAAACAGGAGAATCGCTTGAACTCTGGAGGCAGAGGTTGTAGTGAGCCGAGATTGGGCCACTGCACTACAGCCTGGGCAACAGAACAAGACTCTGTCTCAAAAAAAAAAACAGGAAAATTTCTAAACACTTAGAAATGATCAACACATATCTAAATATTCCTCTAATGAAAGATGAAGTCACAGGGAAATTTGAAAATTTGAACTGAATGAAAATAAAAATATAAGTTATTAGCTGGGTACGGTGGCTCATACCTGTAATCCCAGCACTTTGGGAGGACAAGGGAGGCAGATCACCTGAGGTCAGAAGTTCAAGACCAGCCTAGTCAACATGGTAAAACCCCGTCTCTACTGAAAATACAAAAATTAGGCAGGTGTGGTGGTGCACAGCTGTAATCCCAGTTACAGGGAGCCCCGTGCAGACCCCGTTTTAATGTCCTTTTGGCAGCAGACTGTTGTTTTGTCCCATACATTCAGGTCTCTAAGCCAGTGTAGAATCCATCATGGTTTGGTGTGGCCCGCCTGGGACTATGATATTGGCATAGTTTTTGTGTATGTGTGACATTCATGTTTTGTCATGTTCATTCCTTTCTCTGAATCCTGTCATTGTGTTCTTGCAGCTGTGTGACATGAATGGTGCAGTTTTGGTTATATGTGAGGGGGATTTTCAGTGTAAGCTGGCCCTGGCCTTGCCCCTCCACCCCAATAGCTAGCCAGGCCAGCTGCCCAATCCTCCCCCCTGCTCCTCCTCTCTGCATGTGTCTCAGACCATCTGCATGGCTGCTTCGTTCTCCAGCCTTCCCCAGCCTTCCCCAGCCTCAGCAAGGATGAGTTGATCCATGAGCTTATTTGGCTTTGGGGGATCCCTGGCTTCTTTTTATTTCTTTTTATTAGGAGGAGCTGGGGGAGAACCCAGTCAGCCTGTTTTCCCCACCTTCTCTTTCACTAGAATCACATCTGTATGTCCACAAGTACCCAGTGTTTAGCTTCCATTTATAAGTGAGAACTTGCAGTATTTGGTTTTCTGTTCCTGCATTAATTTGCTTAGGATAATGGCCTCCAGTTGCATCCATGTTGCTGCAAAAGACATGATTTTGTTCTTTTTTGTGCTGCGCAGTACTCCATGGTGTATATGTACTGCATTTTCTTTATCCAGACCACCATTGATGGGCACCTTAGCTAGATTCCGTGTCTTTACCATTGTGAATATTGCAAGCACATGTGTCCTTTTGGTAGAAAGATTTGTTTTATTTTGGATATATACCCAGTAATGGGATTGAAACTCTATATTCAATGACAAAACATCGGTAGTTTGAAATTAGCCATGGTAGGAGAATTCACGTCATGGAAATCAGCAAACCAGGCTTCACCCACACCCCTGACAGCCAGCAGTTAAACATTTACCATCTCATCACTGGACACATAGGAAAACTTCAAGTGTTTGGAAATATACACTTCTAAATAACCCACAGGTTGCCAAGGCAGGCAGATCACTTGAGGCCAGGAGTTCGAGACCAGCCTGCACAAAATGGCAAAACTCTATCTCTACAAAAATTAAAAAAAAAAAAAAAAGCCAGGTGTGGTGGCGTGTTTGTAGTCCTGGCTACTAGGGAGGCTCAGGTGGGAGGATCATGTGAGCCTAGGAGGTAGAGGCTGCAGTGAGCTGTGATTGTGCCACTGCACTCCAGCCTGGGTGACAGTGAGAGTCTGTCTCAATAAATAAATACATACAGATCTAAATAAATAAATAATCAACCCACAAGTCAAAGAAGAAATCACAAAGGATATTAGAAAATAGTTTGGACTTAATGATAATGATAGCAAAACAAATCAAAATGTGTGGGATTAGCTAAATTATTTTCGAGAGAGAAGTTTATAGCTGTAAATGCTTATATTGGAAAATAAGAGAAGTCTAAAATCAATGATCTAAGATTCTACCTTAAGAAGCTAGAACAAGAAAATAAAATTAAACTCAAAATAAGTGAAAGGAAGGAAATAATAGACCAGAATAGAAATCAATGAAATAGAAAACAGACAAAAATAGAGACAATGAAACCAATAGCTGTTTCTTTCAGAAGATCAATGAAACAGATAAATCTGATCAGGGAAAAAAAGAAGTCACATTACCAATATCACAAATGAGAGAGAGGACATCACTGAAAATCTTATAAATATTAAAAAGATAATAAGGAGAAGTTATTAACAACTTAATGCCAACAAATTTAACAACTTAAATGAAATGTATGAATACCTTGCCAGACATAAACTAACAAAACATACTCAAGAAGAAACAATCTGAATAGCCCTATATCTCCTAAGGAGGTTAAATGGGTAATAAAAACCTCTCACAAAGAAAATTTCAGCCCCAAAAGGCTTTATTAGTGTATTCTATTAAATAAGGAAGAAATAATTCCAATCATACCACATGTTCAAAAAATAGAGAAAAAGAGAACACTTAGAAACTCATAATTTGAGAACAGTAATCACCCTGGTATCAAAACCAGACAAAGCCATCCCAAAGAAAGAAGAGTACATACAAATAACTTTCATAAGCCTAGACACAATACTTCTTTATTTATTTAATTTTATTGTTATTATTCTTTTTTAAGAGACAAGGTTTAGTTATGTTGCCCAGGCTGCTCTCAAACTCCTAGCCTCAAGCGATCCTCCCACCTCAGCTTCCCAAATAGCTGGGATTATAGGCATGAGGCACTACACCTTGTTTGACACAATAATTCTTAACAAATATTAGCCAATCAATTTCAGCAACATATAGAAAAGATATATTTAAGCAGGGTTGTAAGATCAGTTTCACATTTGAAAATCAACGTAATTTACCACCAGGATAGCTAAAATTAAAAAGATTGATAAGATAAATTTATAACAAGGATGTGGAGTAACTGAAACTCTCAAACATTCCTGGTGAGAATGCAAAATGATGTAACCACTTGAGAAAACTGGTAATTTTTTTCTTTTTTTTCATATACTTACATGGCCTTCCAATAACTGGCAATTTTTAAAGGTTATTTTTCTTTTCTCTTTTCAACACCATGCCTGGCTAATTTTTGTTTTAGTAGAGATGAGGTCTCATTGTGTTTCTCAGGCTGGTCTTGAACTCCTGAGCTTAAGCAGTCCTCTTGGCTCAGCTTCCCAAAGTGCTGGGATCACAGGCATGAGTCACCTCGCCCAACTTCTTTTATTTATTTATTTATTTATTTATTTATTTATTTATTTATTTTTTGAGACAGAGTCTCCCTCTGTCACCCAGGCTGGAGTGCAGTGGCGCCATCTGGGCTCACTGCAAGCTCTGCCTCCCGGGTTCACGCCATTCTCCTGCCTCAGCTTCCTGAGTAGCTGGGACTACAGGCGCTTGCCACCACGCCCGGCTAATTTTTTGTATTTTTAGTAGAGATGGGGTTTCACCGTGTTAGCTAGGATGGTCTCGATCTCCTGACCTCATGATCTGCCCACCTCGGCCTCCCAAAGTGCTAGGATTACAGGCGTGAGCCACCGCGCTTGGCTCCAACCTCTTATTTTCTTAATTGATATATAGTATTTATACGTATTTATGGAGTGACATTTTGTTACATGCATTTAAAATGTGGAATGCTTCAGGAATCTGTGAGTCATCCTTGTGCAGGGGCCATGCTAATCTTCTCTGTGCTGTTCCAATTTTAGTATGTGTGCTACTAAAGTGAGGACAAAACTGCCAAGTTTTGAAATAAGCTTAAACATACATACACATGCCAGCAGTTTCACTCCTAGATCTTAACCCAACTGAAACAAACATATCCTTACCAAGATCTGTATGTAAATGTTTAAATAAAAAGACGTATTTATTTATTTATTTTATTTCTTTTAATAACTTAAAATAGGGATCTGTTTGATATTATCATGACTTGGACTAGCAGCACGGTTGTACTGGGGGGGTCACAGTGACAGAAACTGTTTTGCCAGTTTAGCTTGTACTCTTTAAATTATTCAAAAATATAAACAAGTCTACCAAACAAGTCTGTCCTTCTTGAAATATTTAGGGAATATGTTTCTTATGCTTTGCAAAATGTATCTCTTACAATAACCTTTAAATACTCAATGTAAGAAGTTTTATTTTTCATTAAAATGTAATCTATTTAGGAGCAGGAGCTGCATTATCTATTCTAGACAAATTTCTTGAAGAATCCTCCAAACTGCAGTTTGATTCACAAGAACCCATTTTGACTACACAAACTTGGGATCCAAGTATAAGCCAAAAACCATCTATCACATTTATCAAGGAGACACCAACAAAGAAAGGTAACTAGAAATAAAGATTTCCACTTGGAAGAGGGGCATAAGCTAGACAAGGATGAAGACTCTTACGATGATGAAATGGCAATCCTGACTTGTTTGAAGTTGATAACCAGGCTCTGAAATCCAAACTCAATGGTGTAACTCTCTCAGTAAGCAAGGATTTTATATTTGGCTCACAGAAGTAGCCAACTACAGACCTATGATTTCCTAACAGTTCTTCATTTTTAATAAACACCTACAAACTGTGTTTCACATTCAAGAAGATCTGAATACTTTTTTAAACCTTTTTATTTGGTTGTACTTGCATTTGGAACCACAAGTAGATTTACCTTGAGAATGTCTGAGTTCTCCTTTTTGGGGACCATTGCTAGAGAGTAGTCAATTGCTTTCTAGATTATGATCCCTCTCATGTATTAGATAAGAAGACTCCCTGCTAAGTGAGTGTGTCTGAATTTCTTTCTTTCTTTTTTTTTTTTTTTTGAGACGGAGTCTTGCTCTGTTGCCAGGCTGGAGTGCAGTGGCGCAATCTTGGCTCACTGCAACCTCCGACTCCTTGGTTCAAGCGATTCTCCTGCCTCAGCCTCCCAAGTAGCTGGGACTACAGGCACGTGCCACCATGCCCAGATAATTTTTGTATTTTTAGTACAGACGGGGTTTCACTATGTTGGCCAGGATGGTCTCAAACTCCTGACCTCGTGATCCGCCTGCCTCAGCCTCCCAAAGTGCTGGGATTACAGGCGTGAGCCACTGCACCCGCCCGAGTGTGTCTGAATTTCTGACACTTTTTCTATTATATCCAATATTCAATCCTTTTAATGTAATATTTTCAGAAGCATCAAAATGTCAAGATTCATCAGCTCTTCTGCATCCCGGCTTTCATTATGGTGTTTCTCAAACTACCACCATCTTCATGGAGACCATACGTTTCTTGATGAAAGTCAAGGCTGTGCAGGTCAGAGTATTTGGAAAAGGGCGAGTAGATGGAAAGATTTTAGCAAACTCTTTATTCTGTTCATAATGATATCTTTCAAGCTTACATATTTGTGAAACAGAAATCAAATATGCTTTTGAGAGCATACTTTAAGCCCAACGGGAAGAACATCCAAACATGAACTACTCTTTGCACATGGCAGCAGAAGACCTCACTGCAAGTTCTGCTCCCTGTAGAATACCAACAGAGCTAAATCAGACTCTAAGGCATATGTTGCCTGATATCACTTTATTATGGGAATTCATTTGGTGAGTGTTGGGGGTTCACAGAAGCCAAATCATTCCCTTCTTCCCTTCTAGGTTAGATCCAATTAGAAACATACACAGTACTATGTGGGGGAATAAAAATATTAGCTTATTTTTATTGGTAAAACTGAGCTGGACAACGTAACTAGCCCCACATTTGATTTACCCATACAGTCACAGGTAGAGCAGCTGAAGAATTGAAGCCTCCTCTCAGAGAAGAGCATCCTAGGAGGTCTGCCTATGACATGGGAAGCAAGAAGCATATTCATGAGCAAGCAGTAGGAGAGAGCAAGATTCAGGAGCCAAGAGTGTTTGGTTTTGATCCTGCCAAGTGCATGCCCTACTCGAGGGCAGGCAAGCTCAAGAAAGGGCAGGAATTATTAACTGGGTGGGATTGAGCCACATTAAGCAGGAGCCTTTAACACATTAACCCTCCTCAAAATAGAAACAGACTCTCTTCTTCCACAGCTAAATAAGTCATTAGCCCCCCAAGGTCAGAGACCCAGAAGGCAGGTAGAAAAAAATAGCTGCAGCTGTTCCCTCTAGTATTCTCCTAAAAAGGTGTAAGTATAATGTAGAATTTTCTACATTATAGGCTGAGATGGGAACAGTGGGAGATGAAAAGAAGGATTTACCCTCGACTTAAGAAGTATATCTTTGTTAAATTTGTAGGTCTTATAAAGTGTAAAAAGCAAAGATTTGGCCAGGCATGGCGGCTCACCCCTATAATTCCAGCACTTTTGGGAAGCCAAGGCAGGAGGATTGCTTGAGGCCAGGAGGCTGCAGTAAGCAGCCCTGGGTGACAGAGCAAGACCCTGTCTCTTGAAAAAAAAAAAAATACAAAATACAAAAATACAAAAATTGACCCAAAGTACGAAAATGGTAAACATAACCAATGTTTGGAGGTTGATCCAAAACAGACATTTATGTTTCTAAGATTTCAAGTCTACATTGTTAGAAAGGCAGTTTTATCTCACTTAAGTTTCCTTACAATGTCAGCTGCCTGAAAATGTTACCTCCTTTGTAAATGGGGTGATTGATGATGTGCCTTTGTCTGCTGCATAATACATACAGTCTAACACTCACCTAGTATGATGACCAGCAAGACCAGAATTGTACAATATTGCAAGTTATTCACTTGGTAATGTCTTCATTTGGTGACTAGGTGAATAGCTGGTAATGGAACTATGAAGTGCAGAGTGTTTGTAATTCACCCTTTACCTTTTGAAGTTGAGGATAATTATTTCATTCTGTAATATATTTCTTACTATTTATTATCAGAGACAGAATCCTTCAACCGAAAAAGACACAATGCAGGCATTTATATGTTCCTTATAATCTGATTATCCTTGCAGTATGTGCAGAGAGTGCTTGCACATGAGCTGTTATGCCCTCAAGGAGGCCCCAGCTGTGAATATTACTTGGTGCTGGCCCAAACACACATTCTTAAGAAGGACTTTGCCAAGGCAGAAGAATACCTTCAACAAGCAGCCCAGATGGACTACCTGGTAATGACTTTTGCTAAAGCCTCTTGAGTCTGGAGAAGGGGCTTTATTTAAAGGTGGTGATGCCATATCACACATAGATTTCTGGTGAACAGAGGTGGTGGTCATCAGTTGTCAGTAAACTCATCTCTCTATACCCTTCCATTTGCTTTTCTTAAGTAATCATGAGTTGGCTGGGCGCGGTGGCTCACAACTGTAATCCCAGCACTCTGGGAGGCTGAGGCAGGCAGATCATGAAGTCAGGAGTTCAAGACCAGCCTGGCCAACATAGTGAAACCCCATCTCTACTAAAAATACAAAAAATTAGACGGGCGTGGTGGCGGATGCTTGTAATCCCAGCTACTCAGGAGGGTGAGGCAGGAGAATTGCTTGAACCCGGGAGGTGGAGGTTTCAGTGAGCGGAGATTGAGCCATTGCACTCCAGCCTGGGCAACAGTGCAAGACTCCATCTCAAAAAAAAAAAAATAAATAAAGTAATCATGAGTTTTGCAAAGGGCAGAGAAAAGGAGATCTTTAGCTGATAGTGTTTATTTCAATTTTTCTAGATTTCTTATATTTTCTCATGTGAACAGTATTGGGGTTCTGCTTGAATGTTTTTCTTAATATTTACTCCACACCCAAAATGGCTTTAAAGAATGCAAGAAAGAAATCTGAGGGCAGACCTAGAAAAATGTCTCCTCGTACAATTAAATGGTTATGTTTCTGAGTGCTCTTAGAAAAAGAAAACAGTTGATCTGAAAAAGAAAAGAAAAGAGAAAGGAAATGGACTTCATCTATCTAAATTTAAATGTTAAACAAAGATCATCAAGATACTTTTAAATACTACCTTATCCCATGTACTACTTGCTTTTCACTTTCCCAGAACCCCAATGTCTGGGGCCTGAAGGGCCATCTGTGTTTTCTGAGTGGAAATCATTCTGAGGCCAAGGCATGCTATGAACGAACCATTAGCTTTGTAGTGGATGCTTCTGAGATGCACTTCATCTTCCTGCGACTGGGGCTCATCTACCTGGAAGAGAAAGAGGTGAGGGGTAGAGGATGGGGAATAACCCCATGGTCTTGGACCTGATTGTAATTCAAGCATTAACATCTATCTGTGTGGACTAAAACTAGTAATGTAATAATGACACTTTTACATCCAAAGGTAAGGTGACTTGCCCAACATCAGACAACCAGTAATTAGTGGAAGCAGCATTCAAACTCAGGCAGGCTGAAACCAGAGTCTGTGATTTTAACCATTATGCTACTAAACAGTTCTTAAGAATTCAGTAAATGTTATGTTAGCTAAAATTGTATTTGCAGTAGTAGAAACATCCTTAGCTTGACTTACCTAACAGAAGGTATCATGAGCTTCAAAAGGACTTCTCTCCAAACTTTCTCCTAAACACAAAGGGTTATATTTAATTTAGCTGAAGCTAACCCCATTCCATAGGGCACTCTGACCTGACCATGGAAGCAGTCCCTCCCCATATTTTGGGAAATATTCCAAGTTCTTTGGAAAAAAAAAAAACTTTCTTTTATGGAAAATTTCAATACATACAAAGCAAACAGAATAGTAGAATGAAACACCATGTACCCATCATCTCACTATAACAATTATCAACATTCTGCCAAAGGCCTTTTGACTCCCCTGCTTTTGTTTTGACTTTATTCTATTTTTCCCATCAGAACACCCAGCTGTCTTTTTATTTAATATAAAACAGCAACAGCAACAAGAAATTACAATGCTGTATGATGTTAAACGGAAAGCTCACATAGGCTTGAGAGAAATCTCTATCCCACTGTAGTGAAGTATATAAGGAAAAGTTTTCTTTCTGATGTCATTGAAAGCTGCATCTTCAGAGAACTGCTGACTTAGGCAGACCCTGGGCAAGCAGGTCTTAGGCTGTTTGCTGAGGCTTAGCTATAGATGTATCTCATGTTGGAGATACAGGACAAGAAATTGTCCCTTCAGGGCTATGTCCTTTGAAAGTTTGTCTTTTGAGTTTTTCTAAAATTCTAAGATCTTTTACAACAAAGGGAATAGATTTCCAGAATGATGAGGCTGTATCAAGTATACCGTTTAGTCCAGAGATTGTATGTTTGTCATGCCACCACATGATGTTGCATTTAAGTAAAAGGGAGTAATCCATGAAGTGGAGGTGGAATTCAGATAAGCATGATGGTTGCCCCCACTTTCAGTGTAACTCCTTGCCTCAACTCTTACAGAGACTATAAATGTCTTTGGAACTACTTCCAAGTGAAAATCTGCCCTTTCATGTGATCTATCCATCTCCTCTCACCAATCTTCTTGCGATAACTCCCTTAAGGTAGACGTAAAAGTACAATTAAAGGACTTACTTAACTTAGATTGTTCTGGAGAGCAACTATCAGAGATCCCATGATCATCCAGCAATATGGGGTTTGAAGCTTCTAGAACAGTAGCTTAGTGGTGCTTTCTTTCTACAGTATGAAAAGGCAAAGAAAACCTATATGGAAGCCTGTAAGAGATCACCTTCATGCCTTACCTGGCTAGGACTGGGAATCGCCTGCTATCGGGTAAGAGGATGAAGGCTTGAGACTAGGGCTGTGGATACAGCTGACCTTGATTCCTTGGCCTTGCAAGCATCCTGGAGGTTTGTGATGACATTGGAATAGCAATCAGGGCTGTCTGCTGTAATGAAAAGTTGTTCTTCAAAGGTGTTCCGTGAACTGAAGGTCACTTAACTAGCTAGAAAAATAAAAGATCTTTTTAAAAAATCCCAGAAAAACCTGAACCAAGAAGCTACATAATAAAAAAATTTCATGTTATTTGGTATAGACACTCTTTTGTGATATTATCTGTAAGAAAAAGGTGATATGGGAGATGAAGAATCTATTCAAGTCAATTAAAGAAATTGATTGATACTTACTAAGCACTGTGACCCTTTGATATGCAGGAGGAGTGGCTGTAACTTCTGGCAGAAGCTTTTGCTCTGCTTCTCCTAAAAACTCTTTACTTAACCTTCCCTCATTTCCTCCAGTCTTCAAAGAGGCAAACATCCTCTTGTTCCTGCCTAATTTCTTCAGGTGTATTATTGATTCCATGTCTCTCCTTTTCTTTGACTACTTTATTTATTTATTTATTTATTTATTTATTTATTTATTTATTTATTTTTGAGATGGAGTCTCGCTCTGTCTCCCAGGCTAGAGTGCAGTGGTGCAGTGGTGTCACCTCAGCTCACTGCAACCTCTGCCTCCTGGGTTCAAGTGATCCTCCTGCCTCAGCCTCCTGAGTAGCTGGGATTACAGGTGCGCACCACCATGCCAGGCTAACATGCAACAGAGCCATGCCATGAAACAGAGCAAGATCCCCATCTCTACAAAAACATTAAAAATTAACCAGGCATGGTGGCATGTGCCTGTAGTCCCAGATACTTGGAAGGCTAAGGTGGAAGGATTGCTTGTGGGAACACAGAAGTTAAGAGGCTGCAGTGAGCCATGATTGTGCCACTGCACTCCAGCCTGGGTGACAGAGCAAAACCTCATCTCTAAAAATAAATAGACAAATAGATACAAAATATGAAGAAAACATTGAAGTATCCATAATTCCACAAGTTGGTGATAACCACTGTTAACATTTGAATGCATTTTCCTCCCGTCTTTTTTTAATATATATGAAAGCAATTTTAATGTATAAAATGTAAATATTCACTGCTTTGTAACCTTTTATCTACTTAACAGTATAGTATTGGTATCTTCTTATAGCTCTGTCACCCAGGCTGGAGTGCAGTGGTGCCATCTTGGCTCACTGCAACCTCTGCCTCCTGGGTTCAAGTGATTCTCCTGCCTCAGCCTCCTGAATAGCTGGGATTACAGGCGTGTGCCACCACACCCAGCTAATTTTTGTGTTTTTAGTAGACGCGGGATTTCGCCATGTTGGCCAGGCTGGTCTTGAACTCCTGTCCTCAGGTGATCCTCCCACCTCGGCCTCCCAAAGTGCTGGGATTACAGGCGTGAGCCACTGCACCCGGCCTGTGTTTTGTTTTTCACACATCTGTCAGTGAGCTCTTTGAGGGCAGATATTGTATTTTATTTATTTACTTGAGACAGGGTCTTGCTCTGTCACCCAGGCTGGTGTACAGTGGCTCAATCTCAGCTCATTGCAATCCCTGCCTCCAGGGCTCGGTTGATCCTCCTGCCTTAGCCTCCTGAGTACCTGGGACTATAGGATTTTATTTTTTTACTCCCAGCATCTAGCATACTGCCTAACACAGGGCAAATCCTTGGCAAATGTAGGTTGATTAAATAATGAATCAATGTCTCAGAGACTTCAAAGTGTGGGCCAAAGTATGGGTGTGGGTGAAAGGCCATCTCTTGTCTTCAGCCTAGAAACCCATTATTTAATTACTTTAAAGCAGAAAAAGTAGGCTGAGCACGGGTGGCTCATGCCTGTAATCCCAGCACTTTGGGAGGCCAAGGTGGGCAGATCACTTGAGGCCAGGAGTTTGAGACCAGTCTGGCCAACATGGTGAAACCCCATCTGTACTAAAAATACAAAAATTAGCCAGGTGTGGTGGCGGGCACCTGTAATTCTAGCTACTCGGGAGGCTGAGGCAGGAGAATCGATTAAACCTGGGAGGCAGAGGTTGCAGTGAGCCGAAATCATGCCATTGCACTCCAGCCTGGGCAGCACAGCGAGACTCTGTCGAAGAGAAGAGAAGAGGAAAAGAAAAGAAGAAAAGAAAAGAGAAAGAAAACGGGGGGTGAGGAGGGGAGGAGAGAGGAGAGGAAAGGAAAGAGAGGAGAGAAAAGAAAAGAAAAAAGAAAAGAGAAGAGCTACTTTACTGGGGAAGGGAGAGCCTTTTGGAATGTTTTACAAAGCAACAAAGCAAACTCACAGTTTTAGGAAGCAGCAACAATTTCCATGTGCCCAGAGCTCAGAGTGCACCCCAGAGTCTCTGAATACTGCATTGATTGCTCGGGATTGGGCTGTTAATAACTGATACTAGGGGAAGGAAAGCTTTCTGGACAATAGTATTTCAACAGGCAAATCAGATTTTTACCTCAAGAAAAGGATGCGCAATGTAAAGAAAAAAAACTATAAATGTATCTGACAGCCCACTGTGTGTGGAGAAATCACTGAATGATGCACGCATGAGAGTGAGTTCCTGTGGATTTCCAACCTTGCACCTGAAGCTCCATGGTTTATAGATGTCCTGATGGGACCTCTGTAGAGGGAAGGAACAAAGGGGTGTAAGTTAAGAGCTTACTAGGCAGGGCTCCAGAATCCCCGACCTGGCTTTTTAATCAGAGCTCTTCTACTTTTAATTGGTTCATATATTGAACCACCACATAAGATTTCCTTTGAAGAAAAGAGTTCTGATGCTAAAAATATTAAAAAGTTGAAAACCATTGGTATAGGTCATATACACCAGTATTATTGGGACATAGTGGTTTCAGCTAAGCTAACTCACATGTCTCATTTTTCTGTCAAGCTGGAGGAGCTCACAGAGGCTGAGGATGCTCTCTCTGAAGCCAATGCATTGAACAACTACAATGCTGAAGTATGGGCATATCTGGCTCTGGTCTGCCTAAAAGTGAGTGTTTATTATCCTTCCACAATGCCCTTTTAGGGCAAGAGGTGAGGGGTCAAGTAAGCAAGGGGCAGCAGATGGCCATTAATGCATGGTAGCTGAAATCTGATAAGCTCTAGGTGTAATCATTATGCTGATGACAAAGGAAGGGCCAAGTCTAGGTAGGCTCTACTTGGAACATGCTTAAAAATAATATATTTAGGTGTGTTTCTCTGGAAAGGAAGTTCTAAAAATAGGAGCAATATTGTATCACAACATAAACTAGGTCACAGATTGATGAAGAAGATGTTCTACTAGTGTTTCTGAATCATTTCTTCCCATTGAAATGCTGGCTGAGGGTGCTTGTCCTTGATTTAGACGGGATATTGGGTGGAGGGTAATGTGGGAGTTCATGATAGGTGCTTTACCTATTAAAAATAACTCTCCCATAGTTAGACTTCAATAACTTGCGTATCAGTCTAAGATCACATTGGGAATAATGAGAGCAGCCCTCAGTTTTCCACTGGACACTATGACACCAAATTGGCAGGGAGCATTATTATAAGAGAAATGAACAAAACAAAAATTACTAGATTTTCTCTTTAGTGTAAATATCCCAAATAACAATATTTAAAAAATACCTGAGGTCTGGCCGGGTGTAGTGGCTCACGCTTGTAACCCCAGCAATTTGGGAGGCTGAGGTGGGTGGATCGCTTGAGCTCAGGAGTTCAAGACCAGCCTGGGGAACATGGCAAAACCCTGCCTCCACAAAAAATTAGCCAGGGATGGTGGGGAGCACCTGTGGTCCTAGCTACTTTCAAGGGTTGGGGTGGGAGGATCGTTTGAGCCTGGGAGGCAGAAGTTGCAGGGTGCTGAGATTGTGCCACTGCACTCCAACCTGGGTGACAGAGTGAGACCTCGTCTCAAAAAAAGGAAAAAGAAAAAAAAAAAAAGAGTTCTTACCCCAGCTCTCCCCTAACTAGTTCTAGGATCTGAGGCAAGTCACCTAACTTTATTGGGCCTCAATTTCCTCATCTTTAAACTAAAAGGGACAGTATGGAAGACCATAATATACTTCTCTTAGAAATTGATAAGTCAAATAGGAAAAAAAATAGGATATATATACAGATGTATAACCCATTCAACAGGTTTGAGTTCAAACACCAATGTAGAACTCTTAACAATGAGAGGACACATTCTTTTCAAGTACAAATGAGTTATTTATAAAGGTTGACCACATGCGAAACCAGAAAGAGGGATTCAACAAATACATACAGATCACACGGTAGTAAAATTATAAATCAACAATTAAAATAAAGCCCAAAAGACTCATATACCTTTGGAAACTGAAGACATGCTTGTAATTAATTAATAAGTCAATGAAGAAACCTTGTGACACTTCAAATATGAAGTCTTCTGTGCTAGGTAGAATTCTAAAGATGGCCCCCTCCGCTAAGATTAATCTATTAAACACTAATGTAGGTACTGCTGTAAAATGATTTTGCAGATGTAAATAAAATACCAAATCAGTTGACATTAAAATACAGAGATTATCTGGGTGGACCTGACCCAGTCAGACAAGTCTTCTAAAAGCAGAGAGTTTTCTCTGGTGGTGGGGGCAGAAAGGAAGTCAGATTTGAAACATAAGAATCATTCAGTATGGCATCCCTGGCTTGAATATGGAGAAGGACCACATGTCAAGGAATGTGGGTGGCATCTAGAAGCTAACAGCAGCCCCTGCTGAGAGCCACCAAGGAAATAGGGACCTTATAGGAAACTACAAGCACAAAGAACTGAATTCTACCAACAACCTGAATAAGCTTGGAAGTACATTCTTCTCCAGAGCCTGCAAATAAGAACTCAGCATAGATGACACCTTGATTTTGGCCTTGTGAGACCCTAAGCAAAGAACTAGTTGAATAATGTCAGGCTTCTGATCTATGGAAAATGTGATATGATAAATGGGTGTTATACACAGCAGTAGAAAATTAGGCCTTATAGTAGATTTTTATAATAATGGTCCCCATTTAATTATGCTGTCAAGTCCACATCCTTTGCAATGTTATGTTGCCACTCACTCCCGTCAAGAGACGGAGTCTCTTTCTCATTTCTCCACCCCCTTGAATCTAAGCTAAACTTGTGACTTTCCCTGACCAGTAGAATATGGTGGAAGTGACATTGAGTGAATTCTCAGAGGTTAGGCTTTTAGAAGCCTTCAGCTACCACTCTTGAAACTCTGGGACGACTGTGCTGTGAAGAAGCCCAGTTTAGCCTATAGAAGGCTATAACAGTCCACATGGAAGAGAACTGAACCACTCCAGCCAACAGCCAACATTAACTGCTATTTGAGTAAGGTTTTCTTGGATCCTTCAGTCCTAGCTAAATTGTCCTATGACCTCAGCTGCATGAGGGATCTCAGGGAAAACCAGCAAAACAGCCCAAATTACCTGTAGAATTTTGAGCAATAACATATTGTGTTTTAAGCCATTAAGTTTTGGGTTGGTTTGTTATACTTCAGTACATAACTGAAATGAGGCTGAATAAAAACAAAGCCAATATATATTAGAATTATGGGATAAAATTAAAGCAATAAATAGAGGGTAATTTATAGCCTTAAATACATATGTTAGAAACAAAGATTGAAAATCAATGAATTAATTATTTAAATAAATAAAGTAGTAAAGGGAAAGCAAGGAAGCCCAAAGAAATGATAATTGATAAAATGATAAGGAGTAGAAATAAATGAAAATTTCAACAAGGACTAATAGGATTAACAAAATTATGAGCTGTTTTTTGCAGAGACTAGTGAACAGACAAACCTCTTGCATGACTAAGAATTTTGTTTAAAATGGAAAGACACAAATAATATTAGCAGCAAAATGGAGACTAAATTAAAATCATAGGCTATTCTTATTCTATTAATTATTATTATTATTATTATTTTTTTTTGAGACGGAGTCTCGCTCTGTCGCCCAGGCTGGAGTGCAGTGGCGCAATCTCGGCTCACTGCAAGCTCCGCCTCCTGGGTTCACGCCATTCTCCTGCCTCAGCCTCTCCGAGTAGCTGGGACTACAGGCGCCCGCCACCAAGCCCGGCTAATTTTTTGTATTTTTAGTAGAGACGGGGTTTCACCGTGGTCTCGATCTCCTGACCTCGTGATCTGCCCGCCTCAGCCTCCCAAAGTGCTGGGATTACAAGCATGAGCCACCGCGCCTGGCCTCTATTAATTATTTAAAAAACTAAATCATTGGCTAAAATTAATACCCATTCATGACTTTTTAAAAAAGCAAACTAGCTTTTTTAAAATCCGAAACTACATGTCCCAAAATCTAAACTACTATATGAAATGGTGAAAAGTTAGAAGCATTCCTTTCGAAGTCAGGAACAACATAAGGAAAATGTTATCGTCACTTCTACTTGAAACTATACTGGAGGTTTCATTAAGGCAATAACACATACACATACACACATAAAAGAAATTGAAGGTAAAAGGATTAGGTAGGAACCCAAGAAAATCTACAAGCAAACTGAAATATGTAATAAAAGAGTTCACTACTGAAATGGCAGATAAAAAACTAACAATGATGGTTACTAGTCAGGGCAGTCATTGGGGAACAGGGTGTATAGGGAGACGGGTGGAAGCAAAACTCATTGTATGCTTTATTATATCCTTTTGACTTTTGAATAATATAAATGTAGTCAACGAAGATTAACACAAAGAAGTAGATGGACAAAGTTGCTGGATAAAAGATCAATATAAAAATCAATGTCATCAAAATCAGGAACAATCAATTTGAAAGTCTAATTTTTAAAATCCCATTCAAGACCTGTGTGGAGAAAATCATAAAACTTTATTGTAAAAGAAAATCTAATAGTCAGAAAGATATACCATGTCCATGGGCAGGAAGTTTTGATGACATAAAGATGAAAGTTTCCCCTAAGTTAATATCTAAGTGTAAGGCAATTCCAATAAAAATAATAACAAGATTTTCAAAGAACTTGATGAGATAAATCCTAAAATTCACTTGGTTGAATAAAGGCCAAAAAAAAATAGCTATGACAGTATGGAAGAAAGAGTAAAGAGGAAGGGCTTTCCTATTAAATATCAAACCTTATTATGAAGCTGCAACAATTAACACTGAGTGCTATTAGTGTAAGAGTAGGTAAGTGAAACAATTGGCAGACAGAAATAGACTAACATAGGCTGGGCGCGGTGGCTCACGCCTGTAATCCCAGCACTTTGGGAGGCAGAGGCGGGCGGATCACGAGGTCAGGAAATCAAGACCATCCTGGCTAACATGGTGAAACCCTGTCTCTACTAAAAATACAAAAAAAAATTAGCCGGGCGCAGTATTGGGCGCCTGTAGTCCCAGCTACTCGGGAAGCTGAGGCAGGAGAATGGCGTGAACCCAGGAGGCGGAGCTTGCAGTGAGCCAAGATAGCGCCACTGCAGTCCACCTGGGTGACAGAGCTAGACTCCGTCTCAAAAAAAAAAAAAAAAAAAAGAAATTGACATAGATATGGAAACTTAGGTTTTGAGTAGATAGTATTTTTTTTTTCTTTTTTATTTTTTTTCTTTTTTCTTTTTATTTTTTGAGACGGAGTCTCGCTCTGTCGCCCAGGCTGGAGTGCAGTGGCGCAATCTCAGCTCACTGCAAGCTCCGCCTACCGGGTTCATGCCATTCTCCTGCCTCAGCCTCTCCGAGTAGCTGGGACTACAGGCGCCTGCCACCACGCCCAGCTAATTTTTTGTCTTTTTTAGTAGAGACGGGGTTTCACTGTGGTCTCGATCTCCTGACCTCATGATCCGCCCACCTCGGCCTCCCAAAGTGCTGGGATTACAAGCGTGAGCCACCGCGCCCGGCCGAGTAGATAGTATTTAAAAGTAATTGGAGTTTTCTAGAAATTTACCATTTACCATGATGCGCTTCCTCTAGCAATTTGAAAATCAGTGTGCACAAGTTATTAATTACAGCATTATTGCAATGCAAAATAATGGAAACAACCTAAATGGAGTTCATTTATTAAACATGGAATAATGTTTAAATAAACTATGGTATATTCACATAATGGAATACTATGCAGCTGAATAAAAATAATGAGGAAGATCTCTATGAACTGATGTGGAATGATTTTCAGTTTATATTATTAAGTAAAAAAAGTGAAGTGCAAGATTATACCACCTTTTGTATAAGAAAGAGGGAAAAAGAAGAAAACATACGCAAATCTCTTCTTCTTCTTCTTCTTCTTCTTTTTTTTTTGAGACGGAGTCTTGCTGTCACCCAGGCTGGAGTGCAGTGGTACGATCTGGGCTCACTGCAAGCTCCGCCTCCCGGGTTCACGCCATTCTCCTGCCTCAGCCTCCTGAGTAGCTGGGACTACAGGCACCAGCCACCACGCCCGGCTAATTTTTGTATTTTCAGTAGAGACAGGGTTTCACCGTGTTAGCCAGGATGGTCTCAATCTCCTGACCTCGTGATCCGCCTGCCTCGGCCTCCCAAAGTGCTGGGATTACAGGCGTGAGCCACCGTGCCTGGCCAAATCTCTTCTTTAGTGCAAAAAGAAGCACAGGAAGGACGAACCAAGATTAATGAGAGTAGATTCTACAGGACATGAGTGGGCATGGGTAGAGGAGGGAGGAAATGAGAGGGATAACACTGTGATGTCCCTTTTTGTAGAGTTCTGACTTTTGGGACAATACTAATGTTTCGTATATTTTTAAAAGAAGAAAATCAGCAAGAAATGGGGAGACCACATAATTACATACAAACAAAACCAAATAAAATTGTATTTCAAATGAATAACGTAATTACACTGACAATGCAGAAAAATAATTAACCCATGGTACTTTTGAAAACATTCTTTGCAATGTAGACTAATACATACTATATATCAGGCTAAAGAGAAAAAACCTTTATACACATTTTAGAGTACAGTTTTAGTCTTCATTTTTGCAAAGGCATGATTTAGCAGTTCTGAAATTACTAGGTATTCTATGATTTAACAAATAATTAGGTTGTGGATAATGGGAGTCACGTTTTTCACTGTGCTTCAAAGGAAGTTACAAATGTGGAACCAAGAAGGATAGAATGACCTTGTAGTGGTGGATTAGAATGGGAGATACTGATAAGAGCTCATTGTTTGATAGATTAAATAGATACAGGTATGAATAAGTATACAGAAATACATGTGTATTTATAGAAATATATTCATATGTGTCTAAATACCTACATCTCAAAAATAAATAGTGGTGGCAGGGGGCATAAGCACATCTAATGCTCAGGTCTTGGTTTCTAAATCCATTTAAGAAGCTAGGGCATTTGTCCAGTTTAGAAGGAAAGGGTTTGTGGCGGGGACCAGAGGCTTCTTGGAAGATGGCCAAAAATTCCAGAACTAGTGCACGGAAAGTAAAAGATGAGTCTGAGATCTTGTTGAGTCAGAAAGTAAAAAATGTTCAAAGAAAGATTGGCACATAACAAAATAGCATAGGGAAAAAATAAAAGAAACAGGAACTAGCTTAAAGTGGGGACTCCTGCTGGCTAAAACAAGGATAATTTGAGCATCCAAATAAATAATTGTAGAAAAGGATTACAAATAAGAATCTATGAGCCCACAGTGATATAATTAAACAAATAAGTGGTAGAGAAAGGAAAGCTTACAGTCAAAGGCCAGCTGCTAAATGTATGAAGAATGATGGAATTGGAAAATTGCAATTTGGAAACCATCATAATAGATTCAGTGGACAGTCATCAATGTATGCTAAAATTATGGTTGAAGAGTTCAAGGAGTAAGAAAATATTTCATAGTCTCAAAGTATCTCCCCACAAGATACTTATTAATTACAAAGGGGAAAATAGTAACATTAGCGTAGAAAAACCTGGCAGCTGGCAATGTAATAAATGATCAAAGTTAACATCACGAGTATTGAGATAAGCAGCTTGTGCTTCCTGATATGGTGCACTGAGAACAGAGCATTTTTATGGTATTCCTGTTAAGTTCATAACCTGATATAATTATGAAGGAACAGCAGACAAACATGAATTGGGGAATAGTTTACAAAATAGCGCTCTATTTTTAAAAAATGCCAGTGCCACGAAACACAAAGACTCAAGAACTATTCCAGATTAAAAGAAACTGGAGACATAAATAATGAATACAATGCACGATCTTGAATTTTATTTTCTTATAAAGGACATTATTGGGCTGGGCGTGGTGGCTCATGCCTGTAATCCCGGCACTTTGGGAGGCCAATTGAGCCCTGGAATTTAAGAACAGCCTGGGTGACATAGTGAGACCTTATCTCTACCAAACATTAAAAAAATTAGCTGGGCATGATGGTACCTTGTAGTCCCAGCTACTTGGGAGGCTGAGGTGGGAGGATTGCTTGAGCCCAGGAGGTTGAGGCAGTAGTGAGCTGTGTTCACACCACTACACTCCAGTCTGGGTGATACAGCAAGATCCTGTCTCAAATAAGTGAATAAGTGAATGAAGAAATGAATGAATGATGTTATTGGAACAATTGGAAAAATCTTGATAAGGTCTATAGATTAGATGATAGTATTCTATCTATACTAACTTCCTGATTGTGATAATTGTACTGTGGTTATATAGGAGAATATCTTTGATTTTAGAAAACACACTCTGAAGTATTAAAATTGAATCATATCTCTACTTGCAAATGTTCAGGAAGAGTTAGGTGTGTGTTTATGTAGATATACACACACATATATACTTTAACTTTTCTATATATTTTTAACTTTTCTATATTTTTCTAACTTTTATATACACACACATACAGTAATCCCTCCTTGTCCCCCAGGGATATGTTCCAAGACCCCCCAGTGGATACCTGTAACAAAGAATAGTACTGAATCCTATATATACTATGCATGAATTTCTTTTTTAAAATAATTATTAAAAATTTTTTTCTAATAGCTCACAGGTGCTACTAAATATGCACAATTTCTTTTTCCTTCTTCACAATTTCATGGATAAGAGATAAGTTCATTACACAGATCTTAGCAACCTCAGCATACATTTTTTTCTTTCCTGATTATGTCAAGAGCTTTCACCTTTTCATGAAAAGGAAGCACTTTATGGCTTCTCTTTTGCATATCCAAATTGCCAGCATCACTACTTTTGTGCTATGAGTCCATTATTAAGTAAAATAAGGGTGGCTTGAATACAAGCACTGTGAGACCATGACAGCTGATCTGATAATGGAGAGGGCTATGAAGTGACTAACTGGCAGGTAGCGTCTACAGTGGGGATATGCTGGACAAAGGGATGACTCACATCCTGGGAGGGATGGCACAAGATTTCATCACGCTCTTCATAATAGCAGTGTGCAATTTAAAACTTACGAATTGTTTATTTCTGGAATTTTCTATGTAATATTTTCAGATCTTGGTGGGCCGAGGTTGATCTTGGGTAAGTGAAGGTGTGGAAAGCAAAACCTCAGATAAGGGAGACTACTGTATACATATATATGTATACAGTACATGTATTCTTTCCTGAGAAGGAAGAGAGAACTGTTTTTGTAACTTTTATTTAATCTGAAATTATGTCCAAAAAATTTTAAAATACCCCTTAAAATAATGCAGACTTAAAACAAATAAGTGGTAGAGAAAGGAAAGCTTACAAAGGCCAGCTGCTAAATGTATGAAGAATGATGGAATTGGAAAATTGCAATTTGGAAACCATCATAATAGATTCAGTGGACAGTCATCAATGTATGCTAAAATTATGGTTGAAGAGTTCAAGGAGTAAGAAAATATTTCATAGTCTCAAAGTATCCGCACTACACACCCACTAGAATAGCTTAAATCAAAAAGATAGGCCAGGTGTGGGGGCTCATGCCTGTAATCCCAGCACTTTGGGAGGCTCAAGCAGGCAAATCGCTTGAGCCTGGGAGTTTGAGACCAGCTTGGACAGCATGGTGAAACCCCATCTGATATATTTTGGCTGTGTCCCTACCCAAATCTCATCTTGATTTGTAACTCCCACAATTCTCACTTGTTGTGGAAGGAACCAGGTGGGAGGTAATTGAATTATGGGGGTGGCTCTTTTCTGCACTGTTCTCCTGGTAGTGAATGAGTCTCACAAGATCTGATGGTTTTAAAATTGGGAGTTTCCCTACACAAGCTTCTTTTTGCCTGCTACCATCCACGTAAGACGTGACTTGCTCCTCTTTGCCTTCCACCATGATTGTGAGGCCTCGCCAGCCACTTGAAATTGTGAGTCCAATTAAACCTCTTTCCTTTGTAAATTGCCCAGTCTCTGGTATGTCTTTATCAGCAGCATGAAAACTGACTAATACAGTAAATAAAAAATACAAAAAAATACAAAGATTAGCCAGGGGTGGTGGCGTGTGCCTGTAGTCCCATGTACTTGGGAGGCTGAGATGAGAGAATCACCTTTTCCTGGAAGGTTGAGGCTGCAGTGAGCCCGTGATGGCACCACTGCACTCCAGCCTGGGTGACAGAATGAGATCTTGTCTCAAAAAAAAAAAAAAAGATAGACAATGCCAAGTATTAACAAGGATGTGGATAAACTGGAATCCTCATACATTACTGGTAGGGTTGTAAATTGGTACAACCACTTTGGAAAACAGTTTGTCAGATTCTAAAATAGTTACATATATTTACCATATGTCCCAGCAATTCTACTTCTCTATATCTAGCCAAGAGAAATGAAGACATATGTCCACCCAAAAATTTGTGTATGAATTTTTATCACAGCATTTAATAATAGCACAAAATTGGGAACATTTTACATGTCCATCAGTGAATGGGTAAATAAAATAAGGAATATTTATCCAATGGAGTACTACTCAGCAGTTAAAATGAAATTCTGATTCATGTAACTATGGATAAATCTCAAAAATATTATGGTAAGTGAAAAAAGCAAAGCACAGAAGACTATATATTATTTGATTCTATTTATTTGAAATAAGGAAAATAGATCAATGGTTGCCTGGAGCTAAAGGTGAGGATGGAGAGTAACTGCAAACAGGCATGAAAGAACTTTTTGGAGTAATAGGAGTCTTCTGACACTGGATTGTGCTGATGCTTGCACAACATAACATTAAAATTAGTGAATTTTATGGTATGTAAGTTATGCCTTAATATAGCTATTTTTTTATAAAGACACTATATAGCACCTGCAAAATGAGAAACAAATGGATTCTTCACTAAATGATGGTGGGACAACTGGCTACTATCCATATTAAAAAAAAAATTAGTTCCGTACCTCACACACCACACACAATTCCAACTGGTTTAAAGACCTAAGTTTTTTTTCTTAAGAGACAGGGTCTTGCTCTGTTGCTGAGGCTGGAGTGCAGTGCAGTAGGACAATCCTGGGCTCAAGGGATCCTCCTGTTTCAGCCTCCTGAGTAGCTGGGACTACAGGCATGCACCACTACTCCTGGATAATTTATTTTATTATGTGTAGAGACAGAGTCTCACTATGTTGCCCAGGCTAGTCTTGAACTCCTGGCCTCAAGAAATCCTCATGCCTCAGACTTACAAAGAGCTGCGATTATAGACATGAGCCTCTGTGCCCAGCCCTAACGATCTAAGTCCTTTTTTTTTCTTTTTTTTTTTTTGAGACAGGGTCTTGCTCTGGTACCCAGGCTGGAATGCAGTGGCAGGAACACAGCTCACTTGCTGCCTCGACCTTCTAGGCTCAAATGATCCTACTGCCTCAGGCCCCCAAGTAGCTGGGACAACAGATGTGTGCCACCATGCCTAATTTTTTCATTTTGTGTAGAGGCAGAGTCTCACCATGTTGCCCAGGCTGGTCTTAAACACGTGGGCTTGAGTGATCTTTCCCCCTCAGCCTTGCAAAGTGTGGGGATTACAGGCATGAACTGCTGCACCCAGCCCTGTGCCCATTTTAAAATCAGATTGTACAGTTTTTTCCTTATTGTAGCAGCTACTTATATAACCTGGATGCTAATCTTCTATTAGTTATAAATTCTGCAAATATTTATAAGTCCTTAAACTTTATTTTAGTGTCATTTGTTATACATGAGTTTCCAACTTTAAAGTTGTGGGAAAAATCACTTGAGCCTAGAATGTTGAGGCTGCAGTGAGCTGTGATTGTGCCACTGCACTCCAGCCTGAATGACAGAGCCAGACCCTGTCTCAAAAAAGAAAAAACGAGGGGGAGGGGCATGGGGAACAACATAGGAATATGCAGTTTGCTAATGTGGAGATTGTAAAAGTTAATACATGTATGAGAAGAAGCTCTGTGTCACTAGTAAGCATAAGAATGCAACTTAGAATAATGATGTGGCAGAAATTCACAGCCATCAGATTGGCAAAAATTAAGGTATGGTATTAGCACTTATCGGGGTAACCAGCCCCCAATATTTCAACGTAGGTTTTTTTCTATTTTCCCTAAGTGTTGGCCAGTCTGAGAAATAAAGGGAAAGAGTACAAAAAAGAGAAATTTTAAATCTGGGTGTCCAGGGAAGACATCACATGTCGGCAGGTTCCGTGATGCCCCCTGAGCCACAAAACCAGCAAGTTTTTATCATGGATTTCAAAAGGGGAGGGGTGTACGAATAGGGTGTGGGTCACAGAGATCACATGCTTCAAGGGCAATAAAATATCACAAGGCAAATGGGGGCAGAGCGAGATCACAGGACCAGAATGAAATTAGAATTGCTGATGAAGTTTCATGTCCCACTGGGCACGCATTATCATTGATAACATCTTATCAGGAGACCGGGTTTGAGAGCAGACAACTGGTCTGACTAAAATTTACTAGGCAAGAATTTCCTAATCCTAATAAGCCTGGGGGCGCTACAGGAAACCGGGGCTTTTTTCATCCCTTATCTACAACCGTATAAGAGAGACACTCCCAGAGCGGCCATTTTAGAGACCTACCCCTGGGAATGCATTCTCTTTCTCAGGGCTGTTCCTTCCTGAGAAAAAGAATTCAGCCATATTTCTCCTATTCGCTTTTGTAAGAAGAGAAATATGACTCTGTTCTGTCCGGCCCCGCAGGCAGTCAGGCCCAATAGTTATTTCCCTTGTTCCCTGAAAATCACAGCCATCCTGTTCCTTTTGGATGCCCAGATTTCATATTGTTCAAACACACATGCTCTACAAAAATTTGTGCAGATAACGCAATCATCACAGGATCCTGAGGTGACATACATCCTCAGTTTACAAAGATGACGGGATTAAGAAATTAAAGACAGGCATAGGAAATTATAAGAGTATGGATTGGGGAAGTGATAAATGTCCATGAAATCTTCACAATTTATGTTCAGAGATTGCAGCAAAGACAGGCATAAGAAATTATAAAAGTATTAATTTGGGGAACTAATAAATGTCCATGAAATCTTCACAATCCACGTTCTTCTGCCATGGCTTCAGCTGGTCCCTCTGTTCAGGATCCCTGACTTCCCACAACAAGCACTGATGATGACTCTCATAATTGTAATTGGATGTAAATTGGCACAACCACTTTTAAGTACAATGTGGCATTATTTAGTTACATTCATATCTACAATTTGGCAATGTCATATCTAGATATAATCCTAAGAAAAATACAAGAAGATACGTACGTCTGTAATCCTAGCTACTCAGGAGGCTCAGGCAGGAGAATCGCTTGAACCCAGGGGGCAGAGGTTGCAGTGCTGAGATTGTGAGAGTGCTGAGATTGTGCCATTGCACTCCAGCCTGGGTGACAGAGCGAGACTCCATCTCAAAAAAAAAAAAAAAAAAAAAATGAAGAAGGAGAAGGAGAAGAATAAGGAGAAGAAGATATGTACAAGGATGTTTACTGCAGCAATGTTCATGATAGCAGAAAAATTATTTTTCAAAATTGTTTTGGCTATTCTGGATCCTGACATCATTTGGGCCTCTGCCTCCCTGTGGCAGGAGGAAAACAAAGTAATAGTGGTGGGAAAGGAAGGTGTGCTGGAAAATGCCGCTGGCAATTCAGTGAACTTCAGGTGGGAACATTTCAAAGTGTAGATTTGGAGGAAGTAAGGGTTTAGGGTATGAAAGTTTTGTGAACTAGTAAAACTTTCATATGGATTAGCATTAATCAGAAAATTGGACTAGATATTCCCCAGGCCCCCTTCAGACCCGAATATTCTGTGGTTCTTACATATTTAAGCTTTACCAAGTGACTTTGCATACTCTAAGTAACTATGTAACAAACTCAAGAAGTAGAATAGTGGATTCACGTTATCTCATTTAACTTCTGGAGGAGTGCTTCATGCAAAGAATAATATAAACTGGTGGGGAGTAGTTAGTGTTCTTATCTCATACCCAGATCTTCATAGAAGTAATTCTGATACCTACTTTTTCTAATTCCTAGAGACAGAGTAATGTAGTAGTTAAAAACTTGGACTCTGGAGTCAAACTGCATTGTTTTAAACCTGGCTTCTCTACTTGCTAGCTTCATAACCTTGGCAAGTTACTTATCCTCTCTGTAAACTGGGAATAATAAATAACAGTAGTTATCTCCTAGGTCTTAAGGATTAAGAATGAACTTAAGTAAAGCACTAAAAACAACATCAATAATGAAAACAATGTAAATCACATAGTACGGACTGGTAAGTGTTAATTATTATTAACAGAATGGCTTCAGTCCTAAGAGGAACAAATGACTCTTGGTGCTTTCAAAAAGGTGAGAGGCCAAGTTATCTTTAAGCTTTTCAAAAGGAAGGAGGAATTTTTTTTCCTTTTTTATTAATTTTTTTTTTTGCACACAAAACAATAAACATTTTCTAAAAATACATACAAACAAAAAGATGCGTATCAAACATATTAGGAAGGTTGCACATGGGAAGTCGGGGAATAGAAATGGGGGGTGGGAATTAAAATAAATGAGAGAGGGACTTTATATGGATCAGTGATAATAACTCAATCCTCTATTTGACAAAGAAGGAGAAGGAAGAGGATGAAAAAGAAAGTGGGATAAAGGATCAGAAAGGGAGGAAAATAGAAAAAATTAGAGTATGACTCCAGGGTAGACCTGTTTTGTTGTCACTGGGTTGGTTGGTTGGTTTGTCTGTTGTATTTTTCATGTTTCGCCATGTTGGCCAGGCTGGTCTCGAACTCCTAGCCCAAAGTGATCAACCCGCCTCGGCCCCCCAGAGTGCCAGGACCACAGGCGTGAGCCACCACGTCCAGCCCCCACATTGCTTCTGGCCTCCATGGTAGACCTCCCAGACGGGGCGGTCGGGGAGAGGTGCTCCCCACATCCCAGACGGGGCGGCCGGGCAGAGGCGCTCCTCACTTCCCAGACGGGGCAGCCAGGCAGAGACACTCCTCACTTCTTCCCAGACGGGGCGGCCGGGCAGAGGTGCTCCTCACTTCTTCCCAGACAGGGCGGCTGGGCAGAGGTGCTCCTCATTTCTTCCCAGACGGGGCGGGCGGGCAGAGGCGCTCCTCACTTCCCAGACGGGGCGACCGGGTAGACGCGTTGCTCATTTCTTCCCAGACGGGGCGGCCGGGCAGAGCGCTCCTCACTTCCCAGACGGGGCGGCCGGGCAGAGGCGCTCCTAACTACTTCCCAGACGGGGCGGCCGGGCAGAGGCGCTCCTCACTTCCCAGACGGGCGGCCGGGCAGAGGCGCTCCTCACTCCCAGACGAGGGGCCGGGCAGAGGCGCTCCTCACCTCCCAGACGATGGGTGGCCGGGCAGAGGCGCTCCTCACCTCCCAGACGATGGGTGGCCGGGCAGAGGCGCTCCTCACCTCCCAGACGATGGGTGGCCGGGCAGAGGCGCTCCTCACTTCCCAGACGATGGGTGGCCGGGCAGAGGCGCCCCTCACTTCCCAGACGGGGCGGCCGGGCAGAGGCGCTCCACAATTCCCAGACGATGGGTGGCCGGGCAGAGGCGCTCCTCACCTCCGAGACGATGGGTGGCCGGGCAGAGGCGCTCCTCACTTCCCAGACAATGGGTAGCTGGGCAGAGGCGCTCCTCATTTCCCAGACGGGGCAGCCGGGCAGAGGCGCTCCTCACTTCCCAGACGGGGCGGCCGGGCAGAGGCGCTCCTCACTTCTTCCCAGACGGGGCGGCAGGGCCAAGGCGCTCCTCACTTCCCAGACGATGGGTGGCCGGGCAGAGGCGCTCCTCACTTCCCAGACGATGGGTGGCCGGGCAGAGGCGCTCCTCACCTCCCAGACGATGGGTGGTCGGGCAGAAGTGCTCCTCACTTCCCAGACGGGGCGGCCGGGCAGAGGGGCGGCCGAGCAGAGACGCTCCCCACCTCCCAGACGGGGTGGCGGCCGGGCAGGGGCTGCAATCCCAGCACCCTGGTAGGCCAAGGCAGGCAGCTGGGAGGCCGAGGCTGCCGAGAGCCAAGACCACGCCACCGCACTCCAGCCCGGGCAACACTGAGCACCGAGTGAGCGAGACTCTGTCTGCAGTCCCAGCACCTTGGGAGGCCGAGGCGGGCAGAGTACTCGGGGTCAGGAGCTGGAGACCAGCGTGGCCAACATGGCGAAACTCTTTTTTTTTGAGATGGAGTCTCGCTCTGTTGCCCAGGATGGAGTCCGGTGGCATGATGTTGGCTCACTGCAACCTCTGCCTCCTGGGTTCAAGCGATTCTCCTGCCTCAGCCCCCCGAGTAGCTGGGACTACAGGCACGTGCCACCACACCCGGCTAATTTTGTGTATTTTTAGTAGAGACGGGGTTTCACCGTGTTAGCCAGGATGATCTCGATATCCTGACCTCGTGATCCACCCACCTTGGTCTCCCAAAGTGCTGGGATTATGGGCGTGAGCCACCGCGCCTGGCCAGGAGGAATTTTTTTTTTTAAGAAACCTTTTTCTCCCTACCACCTTTCATTTGCTAGCTTTCCCTCTGAATTCAGAAGTTCTTAACTGGAAGGTGTAGAAGCCTCTGCCTTAGGTGTAGGTGCCTCTGCCTTAGCTGAGGCAATGTATTTCCTTACTACAATGTTTATGACCTGTCATCATCACCAACTGCTGCACTTCTTTCAGGTTGGACGGCAATTAGAAGCTGAGCAGGCCTACAAGTACATGATCAAGGTATGACACAGATGCCTCTGTCATTTGCCTGCCCCATTTTGAGGGTGGGAAATTAGGAGGGAGGTACTGGCTTAATTCAGGACTTTCATAATGTGAATATTTTTCTAGAGGCTTTTCTTACCATCTTTGCCATTATCGTGGGGCTGCTGGGTTTGTAATAACAACCTACATATTACCATAGGTGATCTTTCTTCCAACTCTTTAGAGAGAATATATAATAGTTAACAGAAAGATAGCCTGGGAGTCAGTCAACCTGAATTATGATTCTGGTTTTGCCATTAACTTACTGTGTTAATAATATTGTGGGCTTCCTTTTCCTCTTGTAATATGTAGTGGTTGGTCTAGTCTAGGGATCAGCAAACATTTTCTGTAAAGGGCAAAATAGGAAATTTTGGGGGATTTGTAGGCCAAACAGTCTGTTGCAACTACTAAACTCTGCACTTGTAGTACAAAAGCAGCTATAGATAATACATAAGTGAATGGCTGTGTTCCAGTACAATTTTACTTACAAAAAAAACATGTAGTGGCCAGGCACGGTGGCTCATGCGTGTAATCCCAGCACTTTGGGAGGCTGAGGTGGGTAGATCACAAGGTCAGGAGATGGAGACCATCCTGGCTAACACGGTGAAACCCCGTCTCTACTAAAAATACAAAAAAAATTAGCCGAGCGTCTTGGTGGGAGCCTGTGGTCCCAGCTACTCTGGAGGCTGAGGCTCTGTCTCAAAAACAAACAAACAAACAAACAAAAACAGGCGGTGAGCTGGATTGGCTCATGAACAACCCCTGGTCTGTTCTATCAGTTACATATACATATATATTTTGAGACAGAGTCTTGCACTGTTGCCCAGGCTGGAGTGCAGTAGCATGATCTCAGCTCACTGCAACCTCCACCTCCTGATTCAAGCGATTCTTGTGCCTCAGCCTCCCAAGTAGCTGGGATTACAGGTATGTGCTACCATGCCCAGCTAAATTTTTTTTTTTTTTGAGAGGGAGTCTCGCTCTGTCTCCCAGGCTGGAGTCCAGTGGCGCAATCTCCATTTACTGCAAGCTCCGCCTCCCGGGTTCAGGCCATTCTCCTGCCTCAGCCTCCTGAGTAGCTGGGACTACAGGTGCCTGCCACTGCACCCAGCTAATTTTTTGTATTTTTAGTAGATGGGGTTTCACCATGTTAGCCAGGGATGGTCTTGATCTCCTGACCTTGTGATCCCCCCTCCTCGGCCTTCCAAAGTACTGGGATTATAAGCGTGAGCCACCACGCCTGGCCAAATTTTTGTATTTTTCATAGAGACAGGGTTTTGCTATGTTGGCCAGGCTGGTCTCAAACTCCTGGTCTCAAGTGATCCGCCCACTTCAGCCTCCCAAACTGTTGGAATTACAGGTGGAAGCCACCATGCCTGGCCTGTTCTAATAGTTATGAATTGCAAGTAACTTGACTTGAAAGACAGTGGTTTAAACAAATTAGTTTTTTCTCATCTAATGAAAAGTCCAGGGCTCGTACCGCAGCTCCACAATGTCATCAAGGACCCAAAATCTATCTTTGTGCTCCACCAATTGTAGCATGCAGTTTCTATCCCTCATAGTTGCAAGACAGCCAGCATAGCTTACTATCATATCCATGTTTCAGGCAAGATAAAGAACAATAAGGGGAAAAGGAAAAAGGGGCCATGCTACTTCACTTCCCTTTAAAGGACTTTCCCTAAATAAAGGGCTTCTCCAGGTGTCCTACCCAATGACTTTAGTTTACATTTCATCGGGCCACAGTTGGTCATGACTACCTCTAGCTGCATGGGGAGCAGGAAAATGTGGCTTTTTAGCTGATTGCATTGCTGCCTTGAAAAGAAATTAAGATTTTATTAGTAAGAAAAAATAGGTATTCCGTAGGCTCCTAGATGTCTCTACTACATATCTAGATTCTAAAACTAAAACCAGATCTAATATAAGCCTATGATTTCTGTCTCTGATTCCCTGATATCACTTGCCAGATGGGAATACTATGCATTAGCCAAGAGATGCTGGTAATAATGTGAACACTTTTTAAAAATAAAAAAAGTAAACTTTAATGAAGTTATCTTACAAAAAAATGTACAAATCATGACCGTGCATAGTGCTTGATCAATTTTCACAAAGTAAACATATCCACGTAACCAGGACAAGGTTCTAAGGTCTTCTACTGGAGTTTTCACGAAGTAGGGAATATAGGAAGAGCCAATTCCATCCCAGGGAACTATGTTCTTTAGCTGTAGCCCCACAAAAGAGGGGTCTTCAAAGCCACATAAAATATATCACGTATGACATATATCTTTCCCTTTCTTCCTCTTTCATGTAGCTGAAATTGAAAGATGAGGCTCTGCTTGCAGAGATCCACACACTACAGGAAACAGTTGGCTTTGGAAATCCATCTTTCTGATACCCCTCCAGCTGAAGAATTTTCTGTATGGGACTCTGAGTTCCTTTCCTTCCCAGAGAGTTTTACCATATGAAGCCTGGAGCTGGAGAACGAAAGAATCTTAACTATAAACAGAGACCCATTCATTTATTTCCATTGGCTGTATTACTGGTTGACGAGAAACTGGGTCACAATAAAAAATGGAGATATGAAACTCAAAATTCATCAGTGTGGTTCTGGAGTTAACGTATACTGAGTTATATGTAGGTATTTAGTTACATAAATAACTACAGTGTACTTGCTATAATAATTATATGGCATATAGATACATATAATAAAATTAAAGTATAGTGGGGTGATTATTAGGGTTTCTGATGAAAGCTTATTGGATCACTCCTGGAGGAAGTCAGGTGCTAAGGTCTCTGGACAGCTTCAGTTAACTGAAATACAGGAATTAAGGCGTCATTTTCAAAGGTGGCCCTGGAGGAAGACTGCTATGCTGGGTCACTGTATTAGGGCAAAGAGCATGTTAGCCCTTTGGAACTAACAGTAAACGAAAAAGCTGAACAGAGAGGTCTTTGCTGAACGTGGAGCTATTGACACCTTCTCACCAAACACAGGCATCTTCATGGATCTAAAACCACTAGGGCTCCAAGGAGACACCGTTACCCTCATCACCGAGCCCATATGCTAGGGCTACAGATGAAAAAAAAAAAATCATACTTCACCTCTGCCCTGGATCACAGCACGGCAAAAGCAGGAATAACCCATCCCCCCTTTTTTTTTAAGGTGTGACTGCCTCGATAGGGGTGGGACGACAACAGGAGGAAAGGTGAGAGGTAAATTAATTTTAGTTAACGAGAAGGATAAAGTAAACTCTAGTCGCTTACAATCCTTCTCCTAGTCTCGGCCCTGACACCACCTCCTCTGTGAAGTCTTCCTCAGCAAGCACTAGGTTTGCCTTCTCTGCTTGCTGTCCTTGCACTGAGTACTACTGATCGCCGTAGTTTCTCTGCTGTCACCTCACGGTCTCCCCAGCGGACTGTGGAGCTCCACCAGGAAAGAACAGCGCCCTTTAGTATTTGCGTTCTCAGCGTTGCGCCTCGGCACCAACGCTTGCAAGATGGCTGGCTCTTGTAGCACTTCTCTGGGCGCGCCTTGGATTCGCGTAAAACTTCTGACTCCAGCAGGGACTCACAAGCCTGAGAGGGATCGCACCGCCACTCCCACAAGACATCACGAGAAACGCCTCTTTTGCAGCAGTTTAAGGTACGTTAAGGGTCACCGTGTTGCATTGTGGGAAGTATAGGGCGGCAAGCGGAAGAGGCGTGGCGAGCGGATCATCCGCTTCCGGAGTCGAGGTTTTCGGGCTTGGACAGCTTGGCGCTGCGGCCTGCAGCTTCTTTCTGTGTTTGTCCTCTTCCCTGCCAAGGCCATAGAGCTGGTGCGTGCGGGTAGCGGGGCGCTCCGAGGAGCCGCACGCCGGCGGCACCATGGTGCACCTCAGTGAGTCATCGGGCCCCCGCGAGACGTTCCGGGCAGTCACGGGGCTCGGGAGTTCGGGGCCGGGTGGGGAGTCCAGGCGCGATGGAGGCAACCCGAACCTGAAGCAGCCACACTGCCTTACATTTGATCCTTCTCAGTTTTTTCCCCACTTAATCACCGCTGAAAAATTTCCACCCCATTGAAGCAGCTAAGGCTCCGACAAGGTCACAGAGCCTAGTGAATGGCAAGCCCATGCGGAGAGGGTTTGGGTATGAGGAGGAGATCATTGCTGGGTGGAGTGGCCAAGAGGGGTTTCACAAAGAAGAATAGCATCTAAACTGGATTGACAGGAATGGATTGGAAGTGAGACATTTCAGTGGGAAAAGGGAATTGTGCCGTCTGTGTCATTTTGTCCTTTTTGTGCTGTTTTTTGTGTCCTAACCAGCTGCTTTTCTACAGCTACTCTCCTCTGCAAGGCCTATCGTGGGGGCCACTTAACCATCCGCCTTGCCCTGGGTGGCTGCACCAACCGGCCCTTCTACCGCATTGTGGCTGCTCACAACAAGTGTCCCAGGGATGGCCGTTTCGTAGAGCAGCTGGGCTCCTATGATCCATTGCCCAACAGTCATGGAGAAAAACTCGTTGCCCTCAACCTAGACAGAATCCGTCATTGGATTGGCTGCGGGGCCCATCTCTCTAAGCCTATGGAAAAGCTTCTGGGTAACTCAGCTCTGGTCTTACTTTATTGAGGAGATTTTAAACTGAAGTCAGCTCCAGGACAGTAGGTGTAAGAATGATTTTCGGCTGGGCACGGTGGCTCACGCCTGTAATCTCAGCGCTTTGGGAGGCCGAGGCGGGCGGATCACCTGCGGTCAAGAGTTTGAGACCAGAGTGGCCAACATGGTGAAACCCTGTCTCTACTAAAAATAAAAAAAAATTAGCTGGGCGTGGTGGCACGCACCTGTAGTCTCAGCTACTGGGGAGGCTGAGGCAGGAGAATCGCGAAGATTGCGTCACTGCACTCCAGTCTGGGCAACAGAGGGAGATTCCATCTCAAAGAAAAAAAAAAAAGAATTATTTTCATTCCCTCTAGGCTGTTCGGGACTGAAGTGGGAGCTGAAGTTGTGATCTAAGTGGCATTTTGAATCTGGAGGCCCCTTTTGTGGACTCCTTTGTAAGACTTTGGGTGACTGGTATTTTATGCTAAAAATGGGAATAGTATGTTTTGAATGGCCATCTGTCAGTTTACGTTTTTTAAAGTAAGGGGAATATTGTTAGGGAAGTAGACATCCACTGTCTCCTTGCAGGGGAGAAGTAGTACAGAGTTTGGCAAGTGAGGAGCATGGTTTGCATCCATGCACTGGGTCAGATCTCAGACCTCAGTTCTGTGAGACAGTTCCTAGGGAAGCATTGGCTTATACTGTGTTATAATAAGTGAAAAATCTGTTACTTTTAGGTCTTGCTGGCTTTTTCCCTCTGCATCCTATGATGATCACAAATGCTGAGAGACTGCGAAGGAAACGGGCACGTGAAGTCCTGTTAGCTTCTCAGAAAACAGATGCGGAAGCTACAGATACAGAGGCTACAGAAACATAAATGAGCTGACTTTAGTGAGCATAGCAGTGGGAACAAGGTCAAGGTCCTCTTGAAACACTCTGCAGAGATCTTAATTTTGTTAGATTTGGAGTTCAATAAATGGAGTATCCTGAGTTGCCCTTGTCCTTCTGGCCTGGCCTGCACAGGGCCCAGGGAGAGATCTGTTCTTGTGTGACTTAGAGCTGGGTGTGGGTACTGATTAGCTTTTTTGGACTTTGTCTTGGGATAGACAGTGGCTATGGGAGGATTGGACTTTTGAGTTGGGCTCTGGGTCTCTTGGACAACTTTACAATTTACTGGCTTCCAAGACTTCCTGCTTCAAAACCCCCAGCCAGACTATTCATGGCCCATTCAAATCTTCATGTTCATCTTATTGATTTTGGAATTGGAGGTTTATATTGTCTTGCTTAATGCAGATTCTTTTTTTTTTTTTTTTTTTTTTTTTGAGATGGAGTCCTGCTCTGTTGCCAGGCTGGAGTGCGGTGGTGCAATCTCAGCTCACTGCAATCTCTACCTCCTGGGTTCAAGTGATTCTCCTGCCTCAGCCTCCTGAGTAGCTGGGGAGCTACAGGCGTGCACCACCACACCCAGCTAATTTTTTTTTTTTTTTTTGAGAGGAGTCTCGCTCTGTCGCCCAGGCTTGAGTGCAGTGGTGCGATCTCGGCTCACTGCAAGCTCCGTCTCCTGCGTTCATGCCATTCTCCTGCCTCAGCCTCCCGAGTAGTCCCAGGAGTAGCTGGGACTACAGGTGCCCGCCACCACACCCAGCTAATTTTTTTTGTATTTTTAGTAGAGATGGCGTTTCACCATGTTATCCAGGATGGTCTTGATCTCCTGACCTCATGATCCACCCACCTTGGCCTCCCAAAGTGCTGGGATTATAGGCATGAGCCACCACCCGGGCAAATTTTTTATTTTTAGTAGAGATGGGGTTTCACTATGTTGGCCAGGATGGTCTCAATCTCCTGCCTGACCTTGTGATCCGCCCACCTCAGCCTCCCAAAGTGCTAGGATTACTGACGTGAGCCACCACTCCCGGCCTTAATGCATATTCTTAAATATACAAAGGTAGATTTATTATGAAAATTGCTTTGGGGCTCTAATGACCTACCTTTTAAGAATGAGAAACTGCTGGGCTTAAGGGAATTCAGAATGAATCAAGATTGAACCATTCAAATGTGGCTGTGATTTCTGCATATATCATAGATGGGATCCTTCTGAGAATACTGGAATAGGGAATTAGGACACCAAGCCAATTCAGCTGTGAACCTTATTCTTGTACTTTTCTTGCTGGTAATTTTATGGAGCAGGTTAAGAAAGCTGCTCTGTGTTAGGATAAACTATACCAATAATGTTGACAACCTGTGATGAGTGTTGCATTTTACTTCTTGTATCTTTTCCTTCCTATCTTGATGCCAGTAATTTATAAGGGATCTTTATAGTTTGAATGTATTTGAATAACTTCAGTTTACTTTAGCTCTACTTTTTTATTTGACTCACAACAATTCTTAGGTCTCAAGTATTCCCATGTGTTTTAAAAGCCTGAAGTCAGTGAGATGAAATTCAACATCAAGAATTTGAAGTAACTTGTAAGGAAAAATAATATAAAGATACCATTGGGGCAGTGGCTCACACCTGTAATCTCAGCACTTTGGGAGGCTGAGGTGGAAGGATCACTTAAAGCCAGAGTTTGAGACCGGCCTGTGCAACACAGCAAGACCGCGTCTTTACAAAACCTTAAAAAATTAGCTGGGCGTGCTGATGCTCACCCATAGTTCCAGCTACTCGGGAAGCTGAGGCAGTAAGATCACTTGAGCCCAGGAGGCCGATCCTGAAGTGAACTGTGATTGTTCCACTACAGTCCAGCCTGGGTGACAGAGAAAAGAAAAAGAAAACATTACATAATTTGGCTAGAGCATAATAATTTGATTTTCTGGTTTTTTAAAATTTGAGTTGCAATAAAAGGATATTTCAATGTGCGATTTCAACTTTCAGTAGCAAATGTATATACAGAAAAACGTTAAAATGGATGTATTTGAGTACCTTAAAAATGAGAAACTGGAAGAAAGATAATATTGTAAAGCATCTACATATATCCTAGGCCTTTTGTGTACAAGGTTATTTGTGACGATTGTAAGGTATTATGAAGGCAGGTAGGATTATCTCCGTTTTGCAGATAGGGAAGCTGAGGCCTAGAGGTGGAAACTTGCCCAGTGATGTAAGATTCATACCGCGGTTATGCCCTCCTGGAAAGCCCTTCCCAACATACTATGTTGTCCATAGAGGGAAAAATGAGCAAAGACAGATGACTTAACTTTGGTATGTGACTAAGATATAGGAAATTTATAGAGGAGGTTCCATCAATGTGCCGACTTACTCTGTGTTTTATGTTCTGAGAACGATTACCAGCCATCTCAAATTCTGTGGTTGTCAAAGCTCCGCCGGGGTTGTTGCTGGTTGGCCCCCATTTGCTTCGAGACTTTGATGCCAGGGCAGGTTGAGAGGAACTGACTTCAGCTGAATTTGATCTTGGATCTGGGAAAGAGAAATGCTTTGAAAATCATGGCAACTCTGGGAGGTTTAAAAGATATTAATGTATCCTGGAGAGTTTGAGGCTTTGCAGAAACTTACTGGCAGAGCAGAATGATTCTGAAAAATGCTACATCAGTGAGGGGATAAAATAATTGATAAGGTATTTTCTGCCAACTCGGGTATTCACTTAGCATTGTTTATCCTTTAAGATATGTATACACATACTTCCTCTGTGAGTTTATCCTACTTCCAAAGTTTTATCCCCAGCCTCAGCCTTGCTTTGGGTCTCCAGGCCCAAGTTTCTCACCATCTCTTGGATGATTGCTCCAGCCCACTCTGCTGCCACCTGGGATCCAACATGTTCAAACCCAGCTGTGAACTTCACAGAGTATTGAAAGAGCCTTTGCTTCAGCAGTTTATGTTTTTAAGACGGAGGCTTGGGTCATGTTATCTCTCTCCACCAATGTGTAAGTTGAAAGTCCTGTTAGGTAAAAGTTTTTGGAAGACCCATGTTTTGTGCTTTTTGGGTTTCAGTATAGGGTTTTTTCCTGCAGGGCTAGAGGGAAAGTACCCCAGCATTTCCAATCAGTGGGGTGCAAAATTATTTGGGTCTACAGCTTTACCTATTCCTTTCAGGAACATTTTTGAAAAAACACATCTTAAACCATGTGCAACTGCTGAATGCTGATGTTTGGCCGTCTTCTACTTAAAAAAAATAGGCCAGCAGTTTGTAAATTCAAGCTAATATATGAACTTTTTGAAAAAGTTGTTCTGGGACACTAAAACGTAAGACGGACGCCAGATTTCCAGTGCAAGGGGAGGAGAAACCCGAGCAACATCACTTCCCTGAAAACCTAGCTCCTGCGCGCGGCCGGAGACTGTGACTCCATACGCCGGTGTTACTTACCCGGGCCCGCGCCTGCCTCGCCACACCTCGTTTTGCGGCCGCCGTAAAGCGCGGATGCGCGGCGTGGCCACGCCCCTTCAGTGCTTGTGACGCAGGCGCCCTGGGCTTTTTGGGCGGGAAAAAGTAGTAGTCTTGGGTTGTACCCGGCGCGGCTGGGAGCAGCTGATTCCTCTGGGGCCGTATACCCGCCCGGCATGGGGCTGCTGGACCTTTGCGAGGAAGTGTTCGGCACTGCCGACCTTTACCGGGTGCTGGGCGTGCGACGCGAGGCCTCCGACGGTGAGGTCCGACGAGGCTACCACAAGGTGTCCCTACAGGTACACCCGGACCGGGTGGGCGAGGGCGACAAGGAGGACGCTACCCGCCGCTTCCAGGTATGCAGGGTCCCGCCCCGAGGCCGACCGGCTGCGCGGGCCTCCCCAGCCTTTTGGCCACCGGGCCCCGCCCCGGGGGAGCGCGCTGAGCTCCGCTTGGCGCCTTCTGATCTTTATTTCTCGCGCTGCGGTTTCGGTGGGAGGAGCAGGGGTGATTTACGGATACTCTCTGCCCTCAGATCTTGGGAAAAGTCTATTCCGTTCTCAGTGACAGAGAACAGAGAGCAGTGTACGATGAGCAGGGAACAGTGGACGAGGACTCTCCTGTGCTCACCCAAGACCAAGACTGGGAGGCGTATTGGCGGCTACTCTTTAAAAAGGTAAAGGACTCTGGAGGTTTCTTTGTGACAACATCATTCAGTCAATAAACCTTTATTGATTGCCTCTAAGATCTTGTATTTTGTGTTAATTTTGTAGGAATTAGGAATTTTGAGTTTGGCCTTGAAATATAAATACACGCACACTTACTGAAACGGGCTTTCAGTTTCACATTTCCTGTTAATGTGATTGTTGCACTGAAAAGGGCTGATTTATTTTTTTTGCAGGATGCGGTTTATTTTACATATCCAAATGTAAGCCCTTCCTGATTCCGGATCACCTCTCACCCTTGGAAACTTCACTTAAATTTCCCTTCCCTGGTCCCTGTTTAGCAGTTATGAAGATTGGATTTAAAAAGGAGGACTCCGGAGAAGCTTAGGCATAGAAAATCTGGTTTAATAATTTCAACTCAAGCAACTGTTGTAGTGCAGCAATTAAACACCTAACTCTAGTTTTACTAATGTACGTTTTATTTAAAGTAAAATTCCCAAACTTAAAGCAAATCTTCTTTATCATCAGATATCTTTAGAGGACATTCAAGCTTTTGAAAAGACATACAAAGGTTCGGAAGAAGAGCTGGCTGATATTAAGCAGGCCTATCTGGACTTCAAGGGTGACATGGATCAGATCATGGAGTCTGTGCTTTGCGTGCAGTACACAGAGGAACCCAGGATAAGGAATATCATTCAGCAAGCTATTGACGCCGGAGAGGTCCCATCCTATAATGCCTTTGTCAAAGAATCGAAACAAAAGATGAATGCAAGGAAAAGGAGGGTAAGATTTTGAATACTGTTGATTTATATTTTGACTGCTTCCAAAAAGGATTTGAGAGTATTTACAGCAGTAGAAGTAAACATAAAACTCCAGAAAGAAGGACTAGGGTTAACTTGGTCTATAGTTCTGATCTAATAAAATGGGCATACGAGTTCATCTAGAGAAACTTTTTCTAGCATGTTGTGCTCAAGATGATTTTTATTGGCCGGGCGCGGTGGCTCACGCTTGTAATCCCAGCACTTTGGGAGGCCGAGGCGGGCGGATCACAAGGTCAGGAGATCGAGACCACGGTGAAACCCCGTCTCTACTAAAAATACAAAAAAATTAGCCGGGCGTGGTGGCGGGCGCCTGTAGTCCCAGCTACTCGGAGAGGCTGAGGCAGGAGAATGGCGTGAACCCGGGAGGCGGAGCTTGCAGTGAGCTGAGATTGCGCCACTGTACTCCAGCCTGGGTGACAGAGCGAGACTCCGTCTCAAAAAAAAAAAAAAAAAAAAAAAAAAAAAAAAAAGATGATTTTTATTGCATAGATTGTTTAAATATTACCATAGTAAAGTAACACTGAAATCTTTTTTCATATGGGCCAATTGTAGCATTGCTGAGGCATTCCTCAGGAGATAAAGTTAGTGGAACCTGGGTACACAGGATGGGCAGTGATCCTTACTCGGCTGAGGGGGTAAGAAGAGAATGGCAGACACTGTCTTGTTAAAAGTGTAGATGTTTGGGCCTTTGCCCCGAATTTGATTCTTGAGTTGGATACAGAATTTCTTTTCTTTTTTTTTTTTTTTTTTTAAAGAAAAACTTTAGCTTAGCGGTCCCCAGCCTTTTTGGTACCAGGCTGTTTTGTGGAAGACAGTTTTTCCAGTGACAGCAGGGGTGAGGAGAGTTGGGGGGGTGGTTCAGGATGAAACCTTAGATCATCAGGCATTAGATTCTCTTAAGGAGCACACAACTTTTAGGACCGTTGCTGCCTTCCTGAGTGCCCTCAGGAACTTTTCTGCAGCTTTTACTAAGAGATGCACGCAGAGAGAAAGCTGACCTTTTTGTTTCCGGTGAAAATTCGAAAGGCTTGTTTTGCCTAGATAAGAGGCTGCACCCTTTTTGGTGAGCTGAGGGGAGCAGTGGAGTGTATATCAAGATCATTTTGGTTCATAGGCTACATCTGCTAAGACTCAAGCTGACAGTTATCTTAAGTTGTTCATCATTTCCTGAGATGAAACTGAGCACAGCTGCATTCACAGTAGACTGTTAGCTTGAGAAACTTCCTTAGAATTTGAGGAGAAAATGGCATAGCTTTGAGAGACTGTTCAACAAACCTTAGGGGGATGCTGAATTTAAAGAGATAATTTGAATACAAGGAAACGGTGTCTTATTGGGATAGGGGGTCCTAATGTATCGTCATCCTCAGTATTAATAGCATTAATTGCTACTTAGAAAATTCACAAGGGGTGTTGGGGCCTCTTATAGTTGTTGCCCTAAGGTGTTCCTGTGGTATTTTGTAAACAATGCTCTAGGAACACTTGGCAAAGGAAGGCTGCTTTGAAATTAGGTAAATAAATGTTGAAACTGAGTTTATTGATGTTGTTTCTTCTGACTACTGGGGAAAAGTCATTTTAAACTGGGGTTGCTCACAAGGTGCCACCAGTCCCATAGAGTAAATTGGGTTTCCAGGAGAGGAATCGGAAGTACCTGTATCCTGGCAATTGCATCATTTTCCTTTTTTTTTTTTTTTTTTTCCTTTTTTCTAAGAGATGACATCTCACTCCATCACCCAGGCTGGAGTGCAGAGGCATGATCACAGCTCATTGCAGCCTCGAACTCTCAGACTGAAGCCATCTTCCCACCTCAGCCTCCCTAGTAGCTGGGACTACAAGCACATGCCACCACACCAGGCTCATTTCTTTTCTTTTTTATAGAGTTGAGGTCTATGTTACCCAGGCAGGTCTCAAACTCCTGAGTTCAAGTGATCCTCCCACCTTGGCCTCCCAAGGTATGGGGATTACAGTTGTGAGCCACCATACCCAGCCTCATGTTCCTTTTTTATCACCATGTGATTTATGAGTGCCAAAGTACTTACTACCTCTAGCAAATAGAATTGGGGAAAAAACAAATGGTAATTGGAATCAGAGGATCTACTGCTTGCTGTCAGCATTGTTGCCATTTAATGAATGACATAGTTATGTAATTCTATTCATTTTGTCTATTCATATATTCATAAAATCGAAACAGAATTATAGATTTGCTTTTGGGAAAGAGAATGTATTTTAAGCATTTCCTGGTGGCCCTGAGTCTCATGTGAGTTTCTGTTTCAGGCTCAGGAAGAGGCCAAAGAAGCAGAAATGAGCAGAAAGGAGTTGGGGCTTGATGAAGGCGTGGATAGCCTGAAGGCAGCCATTCAGGTAAACTTGGCAGTTTGTTGCCACATCTTTAATGATCTGATTCCTACTGCTAATATTTTCTTTGGAATGTTGTATTTTGTTTTCTTCTTTTAAGACATAACTGCATACCTTCTATTTGTCCTTTTAAAGTGTACAATTTGGTGGTTTTTAATGTATTTACAAAGTTTTACAATTATTAACACCAATTGTAGGACATTTTCACCATTCCAAAAAAACTCCATACCCATTAGTAGTTACTCCACTTTTCCAGCCCCTGGCAACCACTAAGTACTTTCTGTCTATGGGTAATGTTGTGAAAGCTTGTGTTTTAACTTCTCAAACAGAGCAGACAAAAGGATCGGCAAAAGGAAATGGACAATTTTCTGGCTCAGATGGAAGCAAAGTACTGCAAATCTTCCAAAGGAGGAGGGAAAAAATCTGCTCTCAAGAAAGAAAAGAAATAATGGAATTTTTCTCTTCAAAGGTCCTTAGGTGTAAATTGATGCCATCGTAGGCAAGGTGCAGGCAAGATTTGAAGGCAAAAGTCAATTCAATTCTTGAGAAAAGATGTCTTTCCAGCCTGAATTTTTCAGATTGACTAGACCAAGCAGAATCTCTCAACCTGATCTTAGTATTTCCTAGAAAGCACTTGACATTGTGTGAGGTCTTACCTGAAGGAACTTGGTGGTGACAGTTGGGAGGGTGGAGGGAGGCAGTGTCCTTCCTGACAGCACTTGCCTCCACGGATCTTCTATACACAGAACTCTTATCTAGGATGTGGTTCTGTTTATGCTGCTTTCTGCGATGTGCGTGTCTGTTAGAATTAGACTCTCTACCCAGCTAGAACACCTTCCAGACACTTGCTGGACAGCTATCTTCCACATACTTCCCAGTTTACATTTGGTCTTAATGATCTTGAATAGATCCTCTCTTCATTTTACTTAGCCAGGTTTTGTACTGATGTACAGGTGTTAAATTACTTCAAGCATTTTTGTAAGAGTTGTATATGATTAAATAAAAAAGGTAAAACATGATGATTACGTTCTGGGGGCTTTGTAAATGATCCCAGTAAAATGTGACCTAGAAAAAATATGAATCGTGTTTAGGATGAGAGAAAAGGGGAAAACAATAGCTCTGATCAGCTTTATAAGAGAGCCTGGTTTCCCTAGCATAAAGAGATGTATGTTGTAGTCCTGCCACTAATTGCTGAAGTCCTGCCATTAATTGCTGAATGTCTTCAGTTGGGCCACTGAGCTTGTCTGAATCTGTTTCCTTTTATAAAAGAGTTATTACATCAAAACAAAGAGTGAAATCCAAACTTGTCAAACTGTATGTATTAAATATGTCCAGTTTTTTGGTTAAAAAAAATTGCACCGGCTTTGAGGGAAAACACACAAGGTGAGGGAAATGGGCTAAATGACTTCTTACAGGCCCCTTTCTGACTCTTTAACTTTGAAAGGCAAGCCATATTGATTCAGTTATAGTGAACTCATGGTAATGGTTTGTGAGAACAATAGAGATTTTCATTTCTATGTAGATGAGTTGGTATGAGAATATATGGAATTTTTTAAGGGACTGTTTAAATCTCTGATTTGTAGACTATTAAATATACCGTATGCATAAAGTAAGCCTTTAGCTCTAAGGTAAAGACGACACATTTTCGGTTTGTGACTACAAATAGGTTAAAAATAGTTTTTAATTGTATTAAAAATATAATTTAATGCAGGTTGTTTTTAGCATCTGTCTTCATATGATGGCATTAGAACACCTTGGTATAATAAAAAGTTACGATAATTTATTATTATTTGAATTTATCCATTCTGAAAATTAATAAGATCTAAAACTGGCATGACAATCAAGATTTGTATTTAGTGAAATTTAAAATAAATTTAAGCCATAGTTAAAACTGTTGCTGCATTCATGAATGCTCTTAGGAAAAGGTCCACAGTAAAATCAGAAAGCTGAACCTCTCCTGCTGTTTATAGGATATGTTTATGCTGAATTAATTGCCAGGGTTTCTTAAACTTTTAGGGAATTATACTTTGGTGGCTCAATAGTAGATTCTACAAATCATTTCTTAATTGACTTCCTTTCCTTAGAGCTGCAGGAGAATATCTGGCAAGGTGCATTTAATATTTGGAAAAAAGATACGACCAGTAACCTACTTTAGGAAGAAAATAAGCATAACCTGGCATCAGGTAGGCATCGTAAGGTTGAGCTGTCCTATCTGAAAAAATATGCGATATAATTTATTACAGAAGTTACTTTACACTAATGCTTAACATTTATGTTTTTAGTTATACACCCTTTCCATTTTAATCTGCTGATAGGGTAGGACATCTAAAGAGAGTTTTAGGAATGACATCTATTTGATGAGGTCAGATTTTCAACAGCAAAATGAGTTAAAACTGAGTACAACTCTACAGAAATGAACACAAGCTGAAGTATTCTGAAGCCAGTGATATTGTCACTGATCAGTTGCTGCTTTTTGTGTATGTGAGCTCATCAAATCCTATATGATTGAACTGATCATTGTTAAGAGACAACATGAGCAATGATTTGGGTATTATTCATTGTTGCATCTTTGGGTACAAACTTTCCTTTCCAATGGAATAGGTTAATTTCTGCTGAAAGAGATAGTAACTGGAGATAGAAAAAACACTCATGTCATTTTTGGCCGCTATAGTGTTTTATTCTTCAGTCACTTGTGCCAAAATCACTCTTCATGAAGATGGTTTCTAGTCGATCTTCTAGTCGATCTTCTATACAAGCTCTGCATCACTTAATGACTGAATACCGCTTCATGAAATCTCGTGTTTCCTGCAGCCTGATAGGTCTTCTCATTTGCCTTATGGTCCCTGCCTGGTTCGAGAGACTGGTCCGCCTCTACTTTGAGATTTTGTAGACCCATGTAACTGAGGACCTGTCAGATGACATAGAGTAACATTAGTAGACCGTCTAGGTTTGATAATCACTCTCAAGTTTATAGCTAAGGGCTTTTTTGCTCCAATTATGAATTGGACTTTCTTAAGGTATGAAAGCAGTAAACTAGTTTTGCAGAAGAGCCCACTAATTAAAAAGAAGCAAGATGTCTGATTTACTCACTTCCACTTCAGTGTTACATAAGTTATACCTGAGGGTTTTTTGTTTGTTTGTTTTTTTATTTTGTTTTTTGAGGTGGAGTCTCACTCTGTCCCCCAGGCTGGAGGTGCAGTGGCATGATCTCGGCTCACTGCAAGCTCCACCTCCCGGATTCACCTCATTCTCCTGCCTCAGTCTCCGGAGTAGCTGGGACTACAGGCATCTGCCACCACACCCAGCTAATTTTTTGTATTTTTACTAGAGACGGGGTTTCACTATGTTAGCCAGGATGGTCTCAATCTGCTGACCTCGTGATCTGCCCTCCTTGGCCTCCCAAAAGTGCTGGGATTACAGGCATGAGCCACCGTGCCCGGCCAGTTATACCTGACTTTCAGTGTGGCTGAAATTGTAGCTCAAATGCAGATCTGAAAGCAGAATCTGACAAAAGCATTCAAAGACTACCAGACAATGCTACGGGGAACTGAGCTGAGAAATCACTTGGACTGCAAAGATGGTTTGAGGCAGACTAGTTTTTTACTATAGTTGCTGATTATTCTGATCATTAACAGGAAACATCTCAGCTGTCCATTACTTCTAAATTTACCTTCAGCATAATAAGAATGACCCTGATGGTAGTGAGAAGACTGTCACAGGAAGAATTAAGAATTAAGACATCCTGCAGCCTGGGCAACATAGGAAGACCCTGTCTCTACAAAAAATAAATTAGCTGGGCAAGGTGGCACTGCTTGTAGCCCCAGCTACGTGGGAGGCTTAGGTGGGAGGATCCCTTGAGCCCAAGATTTCGAGGCTACAGCGAGCCATGATCATGCCACTGCATTCTGGCCTGATCAGCAGAGAGACTGTCTCAAAAAAGACATCCCTCAATTTTCTCCCATCACTTCTTTGTTAGTACATCTACAGAGTATAATTTAAAGATAAAAAGAGTTAATGCGATAGAATCAGACTCAGCATATCCTGATGGTTTAGAATTTCTTTTCTTACCTTGGCCTAACAGATTAACTGATCAAAGCAGTTTAATCCATAGGAATATGGATTTTGCCTGCATAATAAAATCCATGCTGTGTTCTTTTTTTTTTTTTTTGAGACGGAGTCTTGCTGTGTCCCCCCAGGCTGGAGTGCAGTGGCGTGATCTCGGCTCACTGCAAGCTCTGCCTCCCGGGTCCATGCCATTCTCTTGCCTCAGCCTCCCGAGTAGCTGGGACTACAGGCACCCGCCAACACGCCCGGCTAATTTTTTGTATTTTTAGTAGAGACGGGGTTTCACCGTGTTAGCCAGGATGGTCTCGATCTCCTGACCTCGTGATCCGCCCGCCTCGGCCTCCCAAAGTGCTGGGATTACAGGCTTGAGCCACGGTGCCCGGCCCCCATGCTGTGTTCTTAAAGAATATTTTGAATGTTATAACAAGGACTAATTTGGGTTGAACTTTTTAGATTAAAAAAAAAAAGCAGTTTACCAAAGTAGTGAGAAGTTAATTTACATGGTATGAAGAAAACAGGAATCTGGAACTTTTTGGCTCTGAGCAGTAGAACTCTCCTAGCTTTTTATTATACCCCATGTTCCAAAATGAATTTTAGGTGATTTACAAAGATGTGGGAAAACAATAAATCCAAGAAAATCTGAAAGAAGGGGAAATTAGTGTAGGAAAAAAGACAAAGGCTGGATCTTAACACAACCACACAGTAGTAAATAAGGGCCATGGCCCCACCTTTACCTGCAGATCCCCTACCAGGTCGGGCCTGATGAGGATACTCAACTGCACATGAGTGACGATACTGTGTATCCAGCTAAAAGAGAAAAGAGGAGACACTTCTTATGATGCATCTTCTCACAAAGGATAATATTTTAGCAGGTTCACAGGAAAACTTTGAAATCAACAGTGTAAAAGGCATAGACTACCAACTTGAGGGAAAAGTCAGCCGAGTGCACTGTGTTGAATTTCAAGTAGAAAATCCCAAGCCAGATGCCCACAAAGCCATTTATTGGAAAAATTGCAGATTCTTCAATGTTATTACTATGCCGTTAAGAAAATCAGGATTTATAAATAATCCATATGGTTTAATATTTCAGTTAGCTTCTAAGGGGGTTCGTCTGATTTCTTTTTGTTGACTGCTGCATATATTTTAAATGAATGGTTTCATTTAAAACAACCAGCCTTTTCAGCAACATTGAAATACTTACGACTTTACCACCATATTGAAATTTAACTTTACATTTACTTTTTAGCATTACGAAATGCAAACATTTCAGTTACCTCAAGGAATTAAAAAATGTAGAGATACGACTAAAATATTAAAATGCAAATATCAAATAAAGCTATACATGACATCCTGCTGGGGCTTCTGGAATAAAAACATCCCCCAGTAGTTCCCTTGAGAGAGCACTGAAATCGAGAGATTTGAGGAAGCTTTTTCTGGTGAAGCCCCTATATTTTAGAGATCGGGGTCAGCAAACTTATTTTTTGTAAAGGGCCAGATAGTTATTATATTAGGCTTTGTGGACCATAGGGTGGTTGTTGCAACTACTCAGCTTCACTGTTACGGTATGAAGGTAGCCATAGATAGCACATAAATGAGCTTGGTGGCACTGCTCCAATAAAAGTTTATTTACAAAACAAGGCGGTAGGCCAAGTGAGTAGCCCAGGAACTGTAGTTTACTGGCCCCTATTCTAGATGAAAACAGCAAGGAGCAAAGTGCTAGTCTGTAGTGCCAGTCCCAGGACTCACAGCTAGCATTCTTTTTTTTTGTTGGGCGACAGAGTCTTCTTGCCCTGTCGCCCAGGCTGGAGTGCAATGGCACGATCTCGGCTCACTGCAACCTCCACCTCCCAGGCTCAAGCAATTCTCCTGCCTTAGTCTCCCTAGTAGCTGGGATTACAGGCATGCACCACCATGCCTGGCTAATTTTCTGTTTTTTTTTGTTTTTTTTTTTTTTTTTTTTTTTTTTTTGAGACAGAGTCTCGCTCTGTCGCCCAGGCTGGAGTGCAGTGGCGCAATCTCGGCTCACTGCAAGCTCCGCCTCCCGGGTTCACGCCATTCTCCTGCCTCAGCCTCCCGAGTAGCTGGGACTACAGGTGCCCGCCACCACGCCCGGCTAATTTTTTGTATTTTTAGTAGAGATGGGGGTTTCACTGTGGTCTCGATTTCCTGACCTCGTGATCCACCCACCTCGGCCTCCCAAAGTGCTGGGATTACAGGCGTGAGCCACCGCGCCTGGCCTATTTTCTGTTATTTTTAATAGAAACGGGTTTCACCATGTTAGCCAGGCTGGTCTCAAACTCCTGACTTCAGGTGATCTGCCCGCCTCAGCCTCCCAAAATACTGGGATTACAGGTGTGAGCCACTGCAACCGGCTCACAGCTAGCATTCCTAATAAACTGAACAACTAGCTGTCTCCCTTTTTATGATAGCAAATGGGGAGAGAAATGGTAAGTAATTTTTAATTTTTTTTTGTTATAAACTTAGAAGACTGAAATGTTTTCATCTGTTCAGTTTTATTCCTAAGGCAACCAAAAATTAAATGTTTTTAGCCAGGTGCAGAGGTGCACACCTGTAATCCCAGCTACTTGGGAGGCTGCGGTGGGAGGATCACTTGAGCCCAGGAGTTTGAGTCTGCAGTGTGCTGATTGCACCACTACACTCCAGTCTGGGTGATGTAGCGAGATACTTGTCTCTTAAAAAGAAAGAAATGTTTGGCTGAGAGCGGTGGCTCACGCCTGTAATCCCAGCACTTTGGGGAGGCCAAGGTAGTCACTTGGGGTCAGAAGTTCAAGACCAGCCTGGGCAACTTGGAGAAACACTGTCTTTACTAAAAAAATATAAAAATTAGCTGGGCATGGTGGCAGGTGCCGGTAGTCCCAGCTACTCGAGGCTGAGGCAGGAGAATCGACTGAACCCAGGAGGCGGAGGCTGCAGTGAGCTGAGATTGCACCACAGCACTCTAGCCTGGGCAACAGAGTAAGACTCCGTCTCAAAAAAAAAAAAGTTTCAGAGAATCTAGCTGTGTAATATAATCATCAAGTACTACTTAATAAATGTCCTGTATCAGATTATAAGAAGGCAAATTCAGTGGAAGTTCTCAAACTTTCTGGGGTTCACGCTGAACCCCAGGAATCAGAAATGCTCATGTTTCCTTTTCTTGTTTTTGGTGAGTTTCTCCCTAAGTCAACCTCGTGGGGTCTACTAGGTTGAACAGTGTTCCCTCAAAATTTATGTCCACCTGGAACTTGTGAATGTGACCAAGTTTGGAAATAGGGTCTTTGCAGATGAATCAAGTTAAGGTAAAGTCACATTAGATTAGGGTGGGCCCTAAATTCAGCGACTGGTATCTTTATAAGAAGAGGGAACCCTGGACACAGACACACAGGGAGGAAAGCCATGTAAAGACAGGCAGGCTGGGCATGTGGCTCATGCCTGTAGTCCCAGCACTTTGGGAGGCTGAGGTGGGAGGATCACTTGAACCTCGGAGTTTGAGACCAGTCTGGCCAACATAGTGATACCCTATCTCTACAAAATAAAAAAATTAGCAGGACATGGTGGCATGCGCCTGTAGTCCCAGCTACTCAGGAGGCTGAGGTGAGATGATCACTTAAGCCCAGGAGGTTGAGGCTGCAGTGAGCTGTGCTCTGCACTCCAGCCTGGGCAAGAGTGAGACCCTGTCTTAAAAAAAAAAAAAAAAAAAAAAAAAAAAAAAAAAGAAAAGAAAAAAAAAAGGCCGGGTGCAGTGGCTCATGCCTGTAATCAATCACGGCACTTTGGGAGGCTGAGGTGGGCAGATAACTGGAGGTCAGGAGTTCGAGACCAGCCTGGCCAAGATGGCAAAGCCCCATCTCTAGTAAAAATACAAAAATTAGCTGGGCGTGGTGGCAGGCACCTGTAGTCCTAGCTATTGGGGAGGCTGAGGCAGGAGAATCACATGAACCCAGTAGGCAGAGGTTGCAGTGAGCTGAGATTGCGCCATTGCACTCCACCCTAGGTGACAGAGCGAGACTCTGTCTCAAAAAAAAAAAAGAAATTGGGAGTGATGCAGCTGCAAGCCAAGGAACACCAGGGATCACAGGTGGCCACCAGAATCCAGGAAGAGACAAAAAGATTATTCCCTAGACCTTGGAAAGGGAGCATAGCTCTGCTGACACCTTGATTTTGAACTTCTCGCCTCTGGAACTGTGAGGAAAAAATTTCTGCTGTTTTAAGGCACCCAGTGTTGGTCATTTCTTAAGCCCTAGGAAACTAATACAGAGGTCTGATATTGATTATCCTTACCACTCTTCTCATAGAAGAAAAACTTTGCAGGGCTTTAGCCTGCCGTGGTTCAAGGGTCATGAGTTGGGACAAGTGTGCTGCAAACACTACCATCCCTAAAACTGTCAGGATGTGGGGTCCCTGGTTACTTCCCCAGGCTCTCCAAGCCGTCTTGCCACAAAGCAGATTATGTGGGGTCGAGCTCCTGGCCTACAAATGGGGAAGGTCAGTGCATGACCCCATTGCTGATCAGGTTTTTTCTATTACTTAAAAGGGCTAGTAAATGCATAATAAATGGTAGGCAGTGTCAGCATTTAAAACACCAGTAGAAAGAAAAAGTCCTAAGCTGGGTACAGTGGTGTGCACCTGTAGTCCCAGCTACTCGGGAGGCTAAGGCAGGATTGCTGGAGCCCAGGAGTTCCAAGTCTAGTCTGGGCAACATGGCAAGAGCCTGCTTCTGAAAAAAAATTTTTATTAAAGTCCCAACTCACCCATCCACCAGGACTCATCATAATCTGAGACCACTTTTGATGTAATTCCAGAAGAACAGGATTACACAATAAAGCTATGCTTATCTGATATGTACTGGGATTTAATATTCTTGCTTGTGGTCAGACATATCTAAGTATTAAATTGCTTAGAATTTGTGATTTCTGTATAAGGCATTAAAGAATAGGCGTCAGGGACTAGTTAGAATTTGAACAAAATGTATTTATAACACTTTTTATTGTTGGAAACTGAACTTTTATTCTGAGTTAAGCCTCTAGATAAAGTCTTAAGTCTGCCAAACTAGTATTCCCCCCACCTTTTCTTTCCCCAACTATCAAGACCATTCTAGGAAGTATGTCACTCTACCAAAAATGATTGAGTTGTGTTGGGCCTGGGGAAAAAGTCGGGCAAAAGGAGCCTTTCTTGTGGCTGCTGATAGTTAGGTTCATCCACCACTGCACTTTGAGCTCGACTAGAGTCGCCGTGGGGTTTCTGCAGAGGAGACAAAAGTTACAGAAACAGTGAAAACTATCTGTAGTGTGGTATGTAGTTAAAACCCTATCGACCATGGCAGATATGGTAAGTGCAGGCCAAACAGCTCCAATTCCACCTCATAAATTAGCACTCTGTTTGTACTTTTGACAAAACACAGTATAAATCAAGATCAGGGCACAGATCCTGCAGAATTACTGCCCATGAGGTTGTATAGTAAGTACGTGGAGAGGCAATATGAAAGAAACATACCATCTGTCCTTGTGACCCCACAGTGCTCACATGTTCCACTTCAGCTGTGCCAATAGGTGGTAGCAGATTATGTCGACTCAGGGGCATCGGTGAGGGAGAGGAGAGCGAGTCGGCTGCCAGTGGGCTACAGATCCCACCAACAAACACCAAGGTATGAAAGCATGAAGTTATAACAATACCAGCAAATTGACTAGAAATCAGATAAATGAAGCAGATGAGTTTAATGTGCACAGAAAACTTTAGGCTGCCTATGTTTTTAAGTAGAGATCTCAGGATTTTTGGAAAATTAGTTTTTAAAATAGTGTTTTCTGATTTTGTTTTGAAGCTCTATACTCTGGGTACACAACAGAAGCTGGCCTTTTCTCTCCCACAGAACTGGAATAAAACATTTGTCCCTATCTGGTATTGCACTTCTCTGCTGATTTGGATTTGTAAATTCCCTGCTGATGATGGAATTCTTGACAGTTCTGGACCTTCTGGTTATCCTTTTCCCTAATAACTATAGTTCTAGGGTAAAGTTCCTAACCCTTCATTCCCTTCAGTAGGATCTGGAGCAGCTTGCAGTATTCCTCATCCTTAAGACAGTAATTGAAACTGAATGATACTTTCATGTCCCAGAAGTAACAAAGCAACTTACTTTTCAACTTTGAAAAAAAGTACTGTCAGAAGGAATGAGAGATTAATTATACATCAAGACTACTCATCCCCAAATGAATGAATTTATAGCTCCGTTGGCATAGATATAGCTACATCCACATAATAATGCTTAACTTGGAAGCTGCATTGAAAACACTGCTGTGGCCTTATTATCTTATACCTTTGAGGATATTTTTAGAAATTAATCATCCTAAGACACTTTGTGAATCAACAGCTAAAATAATTCTGTTTCAAATTGGCTCCTAGGTATTTTTGCATGATGAGGCTCAGAGTGTGTAGTGAATGAAGGGTGGGAAAGGCAATTATTTTTAGTGTCACTTCCTAGGAAGTGCTAAGGGATATTTTTCCTGGTATGTAAGCAACTCCTTATCTGAGGTTTATAAAGTTTTTATTGTCAATGGAATAAGCAGATCCCAGTGGTACAGAAAAACCTTAAAGAGGAATTAACTATTATTCTGGAGTGAATTTCACTGAATATGTTCCCACTGCGGAAAATGTTTGATTAAATAAATAGGTTCTTTATTCCTTTTGTAACCCCAATATAGTATTCTAGCCAACATTTTATTTTTACAAATAGACAGAACTCTTTAACTAGATCAACAGAAAGATTCAATATCTATTTCATTAAAATTTAACCCCTGCTGGGTGCAGTGGTTCACACCTGTAATCTCAGCACTTTGGGAGACTGAGGCAGGCAGATTGCTTGAGCTCAGGAATTGAAACCAGCCTGGGCAACATGACAAGACCCCTGTCTCTATTAAAAACACAAAAAGTTAACCTGACATGGTGGCACCACCCGCCTGTGGTCCTGGCTACTTGGGAGGCTGGGGTGGGAGAACCACTTGAGCCCAGAAGTTGAGGCTGCAGTGAGCCATGATCATCCACTGCACTGCAGCGTGGGCGACAGGAGTGAGACTGTATCTAAAAAAATAAAATAACATTTAACCCCATTAAAAAATTTATTGGATCTAAACCCATGGGCAATCTGTCATAAGACTACTTAATGATTAGTTTCTAGGCATAGATTTCAGTTTTATATTTAAATTAACTCTGTATGTAAAATGTATTAGTTTTACCACGGTTTCCAGAAGTTCTGCTTTTGAAACCTACACTCGGGCTCCTCTGAGGATTTCTTCCACAGGTCTTGGTGTTCTAGCACGTGAATGGCTCGTGCTGATCGGATGAAGGGTTCGTGGCAGTGGATTGCGTCTCCTGGTGGACTGCACTGTGTATGACAGAGATGATGTACTAAACTCCACAGCTCGATTTGGCCAATTTCGAGTTGAAAGGATGGTATTGGACCCAGGCATCATAAGTAGCTTGTCATCAAGATCTCTAGTAGCCAAATCAGAAACCCACAGTGAAGTAAAGATCAGTATGTCAAGGAAGACAAGACTCACGGGGTAAAATGCCTTAGACTAGAAATTACATTTAGGGGGAAATAAAGCAAAAAAACCTTTCAATAAGTAACACTAGTTTCCAGATGGTACTCTAGCTCAGGCATGAGAATCTGTTCTTAAAAGTGGGACATTATTTCAATCATAAACATAATTTACTAGAATGGACATTTGGCAAAGCAAGTCCATTATCCACCTGCCATCACAGTCACTTTTTTAGTCACCAGTGAAGGCAAGCCTGAAGGACACCTACCCCAAAGTGCTTCCCAAAAATTTGCCACAGGGGCTGATTCCTACTCTGTTTGAGGCATTCTTTTGTGCTGAAAGATTGTCACCAGAAAGACAACTGAAAGACGAATATTGCTGCTTGGGAGCAGTGGTGGCACCAGTGTGGCTGCCACTGTAGCGATTAAAGTGCTGAGGAAGTTGGAGCTGGCAGGGATTTGGGTTTGGGTTCCTTGGAAAGCTGGGAGTGGGCAAAGGGTCTTGTGCTGCCCAGAGCCAGAGCTGTTGGGACCACAGTAGCCCCATTTGCATAAATAACTGAAATACAACCCGTTTCTGTAAGTCGTCCAATAAATAAAATACCACACCTAAACAGTTCAGTAGCTTAAATACTGCCCTACAGATTCAGGTCTGTATTGTATTTTTTTTTAAAGCAAGTGAGAGGACATTTGACTATTTTAAGACATCTAAGACTATCTGCACAATTAAATGGAAGAGAAGTGAAAGAATAACACAGCTAAGCTCTGCCATTTGCTCCTATAGCTTTCAGCAAGTTCCTCAACCTTTCAGGCCACTTTGGTGTCCTCTAGTGCAAAACATGGCACCGTGCTCGGAGGACTCTGAAGGGATGCTGCCCATCAAGGAACAGGGCTAAACCTGGAGACTGTTCTGGTCTTCCTGCCTCTCTAGCAATTCACTTACGCTTTTTTTTTTTTTTTTTTTTGTAACACACCCTAACTGCTTTCTAATTACAAAATGTTTAGGCTTTAGCTGCCCTATGTTCACCTTTATTTTGTTCTATGAACTTCTGGATTTGATTGCCTTCTCTAGCCAGGTGACTTTTAGATCAGTCTCCAGATGCAACCTCTTCCACATTTCCAGTGAGATGGCTTATCACTGTAAACACACCCCAGAAGAAACCCATCTTTTCCGCCAACACAGGCTTCCCTCAAGCTTGAAATCTGAGATAACTTTGATTCCTGTATTTCTATAGAATTTCACTTACTTGACATTATCTCCTAAAATAGCTCATTCATTTCTCGCCCTGTGTGGCCGCTTGAGTGCAGACCCTTTAGTAGCTCACGCGTGGACTCCTGCATTGACCCCTTACCTTCAGTTCCTTCCACTCCATCCATTTACACTATGGTGAAATCGATCTTTCAGATTCCTGAGTTAAATATATGTGCTCCCAAACCAAAATTCATACATTGCTGGAAGGAGTGTAAAATGGTACAACTCCTTTGGGAAACCATATGGCAATTTCCTATGAAACTAAACATACACCTGTCCTATGACCCTTTCTAGATATCAACTCAAGAGAAATGAGACCGTAAAACCACAAAAAAGACCTATACAAGAATATTCAGAGTACCTTTATGTGTAATACCTCTAACCTGGAAATGACTCAGATGGATAAATCGTGTGTATTCTTAAAATAGAATACTCAGCAAGGGAGGAGGTCATAACAACGTGGATGAATCCCAAAAACACGACACTCAAAACCCTCCACAATCTGGTCCTAACATTCATTAGTTCCATAGTCACTTCTTTCCCGCTAATCACACCATGGTCTATTTTAATTCTAGAAGATTGTCAATTATCTTTGATCAGAAGCATTAAAGTTCTGACCTATCTTCCGTTCTTCTATGTCAAAAATGATCTATCTTTCCTAAATATTTTGTTTTTTCGTATCTCCAAACCTTTCCCCACATCATTCCTCCTACCTAGAATGCCCTTGCTGCTCTCCTTTGCTTATCCAAAGCCCCATCTTTCAAGGACAAGTTCAAAACCTATATTTACCCACCAGAATGCTTTGGGGCTGTCATAGCACTCATTCTGGAGAGCATGTACATGGCACTCAGTTACAAAAATGCCACATATGGTTAGGTCTTTTTTTACCCACGTATGTCTTCTCTTTCCAGTTACATTATCAGCCCCCTGATGGTGGAGACCATGTCCCTTGGATGTTTTACTCCCCAGGAGTTTTTGTGGTTGCTTGGTTGGCACTCAATACATGCATCCTGATAAACTGATTTTGCTTCCCCTCTGTCTCCCTTTTACACTGTATAGTCTGAAAATGTTGAACTTCTTACAGGAGCTTGTCCATTAGGGAGCGATTTCTTGGCTGTAGAGGCATCCCATGAACCAAGAGACCATTTACATTTGGCTGATGACTGCTTGCTTGACAGAGACTCATCTATGTGTTGAAAGAAGACAGTACTCATGATCGGTTGGAGAAGATACCTGTTTGGTTTTCCAACTTTGCCAAAAGTTAGTATTTGCAATTTGGTTATTTATACTTTTTCCCCATGCTTTAGTTTTTATAACATCTTGGGGCCCTTAGCTGGGGCCGCAAGTCAATTGTCCATGTGATAGGGTCCCTCCTTTCAATTCCTAAATCACAGCAGGTAGGGGAAGCCTGATCAATCTGGATGAAAACAATTAACAGCCCTCTTATGGGGAGTGAGGACCTTTATTATTGTTGTTGTTTAAAATAGAAAACTCACAGACAAAATATGAAACAATAATAGAAAATAATAAGGGGAAACTAACTTAATCTCTTTCATCATCACACAATCCTGCACTCTGTACAAACTAATCCTTCTCTTTCACTACCTGTGGAGCAGGTCAGCCCTCAATGATAACCTAAATCCTGAAGACTCTGTACTAGGAGATAAGCTTATCTGTTCTAATTGTAGCAGGATGTAATGTTTCTTGGACTGGCATTGCGCCCTAGAGCCCTGCTTGTTTTCTCAAGTCATCAGCTCATTGCCTTTTCTGGCAGTCTCCGCTGCCACAGAATGTATTTTCCTTCCTCTTTCTCTTCAGAATGTTTGAATTAACTCTTCTCCTTTCTTAGGTCATCAGCGACCAGAACGTCTAACTATGCAGGGCTTAGGTCACTAAACCACGGCCACACCAGTTCAACATGCAGCAGTGCTTTACCACCACCAAAGGAACATTAATTTACCTGGTTTATCCCTGGTGTGGTGACTTATGAGCCTTCATAATTTTCTCTTTTTTGAGACGGAGTCTCGCTCTGTCACCCAGGTTGGAGTGCAGTGGCGTAATCTCGGCCCTCTGCTACCTCTGCTTCCCAGGTTCAAGTGATTCTCCTGCCTCAGCCTCCAGAGTAGCTGGCACTACAGGTGCCTGCCACCATGCCCAGCTAGTTTTTGTATTTTTAGTATAGATGAGGTTTCACCGTATTGGCCAGGCTGGTCTTGAACTCCTGGCCTCAAATGACCCGCCCACCTTGGCCTAATTTTCTTTTTAAATACCTGTTTTGTAAATCCAGCTGCACAACATCTGGCCAATATACCAACACCTTTCTCTCTGGTTTTTTTTTCTGCCCTAAAAGTAACACCAGGAAACTATTGTATAGGAACTGAGACTACATAAATCATTATATAGGGTAAGACCAATCTCATCTGCCTCCTGCAAGAAATACCATCTTTGTGCTTGTTCAGACTCACTTGAAATAGCTTTTCTCTTTGTTTTTGTTTGATTTTTATACCTGGTTTATGAGTACTAAACATCCAAAAGGCAAAACAGTTAACAGATTTAAATATTAAAAAACAAAAACAGGCTGGGTATGGTGGTGACTCAGGAGGCTGAGGTGGGAAGGTGGCTTGAGCCCGGGAGTTTGAGACCAGCCTGGGCAACATAGTGAGACTCCTGTCTCTAAAAAACAAACAGGGACAAGGTGCAGTGGCTCATACCTGTAATCCCAGCACTTTGGGAGGCTGAGGCAGGTGGATCACATGAGGCCAGGAGTTCGAGACAGGCCTGGCCAACATGGTGAAACTCTGTCTCTACTAAAAATACAGAAATCAGCCGAGTGTGGTGGTGCACATCTGTAATCCCAGGTACTCAGGAGGCTGAGGCACAAGAACTGCTTGAACCTGGGAGGCGGAGGTTGCAGTGAGCCGAGATCATGCCACTGCACTCCAGCCTGGGTGACAGAGCGAGACTCTGTCTCAAAAAAAATGAAAAAATAAAAAATAAACAGGGTGGGCCAAGTTGAGAGAAAAAGGAAGGAAAAACTCAAAAGGAAGGAGGCGTTCAAAGGACAATGTCAAGGCCATAGAGAATCTAAGATGAATCATTTTTATCATAAGGGTATCCTCCATTCTTCCCAAAACAGACTTAGGCTGACCACATGGTTGATTCTAGGTTGCACAACTTACGGATGCCTCCTCAGAAGAGCTGGCTGAGAAATCTTTATCAACTCTAATTTGCTATTAATATTTTAAACTGAAACCAATGCAAAGAGTCACTGGATTATTATGATAAACACGTAACTGTACTAAAACATATTGAGTCAGAAATCATACAAGTAAGGCAAACAACTCTGAGCAAATTTCCTCTGGTGAGAGTAGCCCTGGGGTCTCCAACTGATCCCTCTGGGGCTTACCGGATTTGACGTAATGGACAGCACCTTAGACTGTGGCACTCGTGGTAACACCAAAGGATGTGGTTCACTCAGCACACAGGAACTTTCTGAATCTGGTCTGGTAACTGCAACATTACTCTCATCATCTGGGCAAAGGAACAGAATATATTATCCATGGATAATCTTCTGGCCCACAGCAACAGTATTATGAGAAAAGATCTCTCCTGAGAATTCATCATCTCAAACAAGGCTTCTCTTATCTTTGCAGTCCAATTTTATACCACCTGCATGGTTCAAAAAAACCCCTCAAACCAAGACTAGTTGAAAGTGGTTTCCCAGGCTGATGATGCCTACTGGTACCTGGCAGAAAGAGAAAAAGATCTCTAGGACACAGTTGTCCCACATACCTTTGGAGTTGACAGAAATATTTTACAACTGTGCTGTCCAGTGTGGTAGTAGTCACCACCCTCCAATAGCTATAGAGCACTTAGAATGTGGCTAGGGAGTGAGGAACTGAATTTTAAATTTAGTTTTAACTTATGGCCAAACATGGCTGGTGCCTACGCTATTAGACAGCGTAGCTCTAGGGAAACCTTCATTAATCCAGACCTCAACTCCTACAGGTAAAGTTACGAGATTAGAAATCACTGTTAAGAATCACATCCACGAAGAAACAAGGCATCTTGAAAAACAGCAGGCAGAAACAGCGTAGTCAGATCAGCAAGGACTTCGGAAATTGGAATTGGCAGATGTAGAATGTAAAACAAAAGCAGAAATAGAAAATACGACTAAGAGCAAGACACCATACAAATGACCAAGCAGGCTGGGCATGGTGGCTGACATCTGTAATCCTGGCACTGTGGGAGGCTGAGGCAGATTGCTTGAGGCCAGTAGTTCAAGACCAGCTTGGGCAACATAAGGAGACCCCCATCTCTACAAAAAAAATTACAATTAGCTGGGCATGGTGGCACGTGCCCTTGGTCCCAGCTACTTGGGAGGCTGAGGTGGGAGGACAGCTTCAGCCCAGGTAGTTGAGGCTGTAGTGAGCTGTGATGGCCCCACTGCACTCCAGCCTGGGCAACAGAGTGAAACCCTGTTTCAATAAATAAAAATAAAAAATAAATATTTTCCTTCATTAATTTAGACTTTAAAACTGTCTTGATTAAAAGTTAAAATGATTATAAAAACAAGTTATAAATAGGTGATTACATTTCACCGGAGTTTTATATACTTTGAGGTTACAGTTCACAGACCATGTAGCCCTATTGCATATATTGCAAACCTGCATGCAGTTTGGCTTTTCTCTTCACATAGAGGTTGGGAAAGTTGTTCTAATAATAGAGATAGGTTTGTACCAGCACCTGTCAGTTTGTTCTAACAACAATGAACCAACTGGTCCATGACAAAGCCAAAACTGCAAGTGTTCTCTTTCTATACTTCCAGGTATTATAATAAAAAGTAATGACAATAGCTAACATTTACTGAGCTCTTAAATATTACAGGAACTACTCTATATACTTTCATGTAACTGGTTTATTTCTTTAACAACACTATGAAATAGATATTAGTATTTATACTCATTTTATAGATAAACTGAGGCTCAAAGAAGTTAAGCAACTAGCCAAGAATCTCAATAAAGTTAGTGTCAGAGCCAGTAGTCAAATGCAGGTTGTCTGGCAACAAAGTCTGTATCTTTTTTTTTTTTTTTTTTTGAGACAGAGTCTCACTCTGTCGCCCAGGCTGGAATGCGGTGGTGCAAGCTCCGCTCACTGCAAGCTCTGCCTCCCATGTTCACGCCATTCTCCTGCCTCAGCCTCCTGAGTAGCTGGGACTACAGGTGCCCGCCACCACACCTGCTTAATTTTTGTATTTTTAGTAGAGACGGGGTTTCACCATGTTAGCCAGATGGTCTTGATGTCCTGACCTCATGATCCACCCACCTTGGCCTTCCAAAATGCTGGAATTATAGGTGTGAACCACCGTGCCTGGCCCAAAGTCTGTACTTTTAATCATTATATACCACTGCTTCTCATGGGGATCACGTTGTAGAGCAGGGTTGGCAAACTATAGCCCATGGGTCAAATCTGGCCTGCTACTTAAAAAAAAATTTCTGTGGTAAAGTACACGTGACTTACCATTTTACACTCGTGTTACTTAACAACAGGGATACCTTCTGAGAATGGCATTATTAGGTGATTTTGTCGTTGTGTGAATTTCTGAGTGTATTTACACAAACCCAGGTGGTACAGCCTATTACATACCTAAGCTAAATGGTACAGCCTGTTGCTCCTAGGCACAGGCCTGTACAGCATGTTACTGTACTGAATACTGGAGGCAACTATAACACAGTGGTTAGCATTTGTATATTTAAACAAGCCTGAACATAGCAAAGGTACAATAAAATTATGGTACAAAAGATAAAAATGGTACAGGTACACTTGTATGGGGTCCTTACCATGAATGGAGCTTACAGGAATGAAAGTTGCTCTGAGTGAGTCACTGAGTGAGTGGTGAGTGAATGTCAAGACCTACGTCATTACTGGACTGTCTATAAACACTACATTTAGGTTACACTACATTTTTTAAAATTTCTTCAAAAAATTACCCTTAGTTGTACTTTTTGACTTTATAAATTTTTTATTTTTTAAATTTTTGATCCTTTTGAAATACCAGCTTAAGGCACAAACACTGTACAACTGTACAAAAATATTTTTTCTTTATTTCCTTATTCTATGAGGTTTGCCTATTTTTTAATTAATTAATTTTTACTGTTTAATCTTTTTGTTAAAATCTAAGACACAAACACACATTAGCCTAGGCCTACATAGGGTTAGGATCATCAATATCACTGTCTTCCACCTACACTTCCTGTCCCACCAGAAGGTCTTCAAAGGTTGTGTAACACACATGGAGCTGTCATCTCCTGTGATAACAATGCCTTCTTCTGGAATACCTCCTGAAGGACCTGAGGCTATTTTACAGTTAACTTTAAAAAACATGGTAGGAGAACACTCTAATGATAAAAATATAATATATACATAAACCAGTAACATAATCATTTATTATGAAGTATATGTACTGTATGTAATTGTTTATGCTGTATTTTTATATGACTGGCAGTGCAATAGGTTTGTTTATACAAGCATCACCACAAACACATCAGTAATGAGTTGTGCTTTGACTTTACAACAACCGCAATGTCATTAGGTGATAGGAGTTTTTCAGCTCCATTATAATCTTATGAGACCATCATATATGTGGTCCAACATTGACCAAAGAGTCATTATGTCACACAGGACTGCATACAATTCAGCAGCATTAGTTACATTCATGATGTTGTGCAACCCTTACCTCTATCTAGTTCAATAACTTTTTATCACCTCAAAAAGAAACCCCATACCTGTTACTACTGCCTGTTTTTGAAAATAACGGTGTGGCTGGGTGCGGTGGCTCACACCTGTAATCCCAGCACTTTGGGAGGCCAAGGTGGGCAGATCACCTGAGGTCAGGAGTTCGAGACCAGCCTGGCCAACATGGTGAAACCCCATCTCTACTAAAAATACAAAAAATAGCCAGGTGTGGTGGCGGGCACTTGTAATCTGAGCTACTCGGGAGGCTGAGGCAGGAGAATCACTTAAACCCAGGAGGCAGAGCTTGCAGTGAGCCGAGATCACACCACTGCACTCCAGCCTGGGCCACGGAGCGAGACTCTGTCTCAAAAAAAAAAAAAAAAAAAAAAAGTTGTAATAGTCATTTGTTTATTCTCATAGTGGTATAGTATTCCATTGTATGAATATATCACATTCTACTGTTGATGGACATGTGGGTAGTTTCTGATGTTGTTTTCTAGTTATTTATGAATATTCTTGCACATATCTTTTGGTGAACATATGTACTGAGTATATACTAGTGTACACAGCCAAGCTCATTCATTTACATCTTATTTATGGCTGCTTTCATGCTACAAGGGCAGAGTTGAGTAGTTGCAACAGAGACTGGATGGTTGTCAAAGACTAAAATATTTACCACCAGCCTCTGTATAGACAGTAGTTTCCTGACCCCTGTTTTAAGGTATTTCAGTCAACCTACTAAATGCCAGTTAGAGATCCTCCAGCTCCATTTCATGATGGCTTCTTTTTAGACTTTAGTCTCAAAATTACAGTTATAATACAATAAAATAATCTTAACTGAATGCACAGAAAAATAAAAATATTAATTCACAGCCCAACACTGGTAAATTGTGAAAGGTGAAATAAGATTTTATCTGGTACGTGGTGGTTGATATACTGAAACTAGAAGGAGTTCCTTTGTTTATTACCAGGGTTTATTATTATGGGAGTCTGGGTATGACTCTGGACTTTTAATTACCACCTGTCCTGTGTCCCAAAAAAATTAACCTCATATAATATAAACTAGTTCATTTTAAAGAGAGTGCTAGTCCTATTCTCTAATACAAGCTTAAAAAAAAAAACCTAACACACATACAACATAGTAGCTTAAAAATAAAACAAACCCACAAAGACCACACATCAAGTGTGGCAAACGTGGAGCAACTGGAACTCTCACACAATACTGGAGACGCTGTAAGTAGGTATAACCACTTTGAAATTTTTTTTGGCCGTATCCACTGAAGTTAGAATAGCATATCCTCTGACCTAGCAATTCTACCCTTATGTATCTAGTACTTAAGTTCATCAAAAGACATATAGAAAAATATTCATAATAGCATTATATTCTAGGCAAACCACCCACATATCCATCAACAGTAGGGTGTGATATAGTCACACAATGGAACACTATAAGCAATGGGAATAAACTTGTTGCAAGCAAAACATAACTGAATCTAACAAATAATATTGAATAAAAGAAGCCAGATGCATAAGGGTATATACTATATGAATCCATTCTTACAAAATTTTAAAACAGGCAAAATTAATCTGTGCTGTTGGAAGTCAGGATGGGGTTACTCTTGTGGGGGTAGGGATTAAGTAGCTGACTGAGAGAAAGCATGAGAAAGGCTTCTGGAGTACTGGCAATATTCTTGATCTGGGTGCTGGTCATACAAGCATACTGTTTTTCTTTTTAGAGACAGGGTCTTGCTGTGTCATCCAGGCTGAAGTATATTGGCACAGTCATAGCTCACTGCAGTCTCAAACTCCTGGGATTAAGGGATCCTCCTGCCTTAGTCCCCTGAGTAGCTAGGACTACAGGCATGCACCACCATGCCCTGGCTAATTATTTTTACTTTTTGTAGAGACAAAAAGTCCTCAAGCTTACATGATGTAAATTTACTTTGTAATTTTCTATGTGTATATTACACTTCAATAAAAACTTTTTTTTTCCTTTTACTCCTGGCAAGCTGTGATTCAATAAAAAGTTTAAAAATGTTGGACTTCTGCTTCCAGCCAAGATGGAGTAACATGAACTGGGTTTACTCTCCTAAAACAAACAATGGCTTTTAAGACACTGTATATCAGATAATGAAAGTTAGTAAACCTTGAGATGATAAACAAATGAGACTGGACCTGCAATTGCCTTGAAAAAGTTTCCAAGATATGGCATAAAGAGTGGGAACTGAGGCACAGCCTGGTGGACTCCCTGAGTTGAGAGTCCAGAGACCAAGGCAGCTCGGATTCATAGAACAGAGTATCTTAGAGAAGAGAAATAGACAGGAAGAGAACCCATGATATCTGCAGAGGGTGGGGCATCGTTTGAGCATTCAAAATTTACTATCAGTGCACGTATGAGAAGAAGCCACCTGAGGCTAGGAAAAAAAAAAATGAAAGAAGGGAACAGTACTTGCTGCTCACAAGGAACAAGGAATACTGCCTGTTCCCATCCTCCAGACCAGAAAAACTCAATTCATGGAGCACTGGGCAGAATAAGATCTTGCCTCCATAGGTGGGTAATAATTAGCTCTAGACTGAACATTGCTCCAGACCTAAAAAATCATAAATGTTTGCAAGTAACTTAATTGTATTTCAGGGCTGGGCGCGGTGGCTCACGCTTGTAATCCCAGCACTTTGGGAGGCCGAGGCGGGCGGATCACGAGGTCAGGAGATCGAGACCATGGTGAAACCCCGTCTCTACTAAAAATACAAAAAATTAGCCAGGCGTGGTGGCGGGCGCCTGTAGTCCCAGCTACTCGGAGAGGCTGAGGCAGGAGAATGGTGTGAACCCGGGAGGCGGAGCTTACAGTGAGCCGAGATTGTGCCACTGCACTCCAGCCTGGGTGACAGAGCGAGACTCCATCTCCAAAAAAAGGAAAAAAAAAAAAAATTGTATTTCAGAACAAAGCTCAAGAAAATATGCAGTAATAAAAAGAAATTCATCCCTTAGTAAGGCAAAATGCACAATGTATGAAATCTAATCAAAGATCACCAGGCAGGAAAATACAAGCCATAATGAAGGGAGTATCAACTGAAACCAACCTAGAATTAACACAGATATTCAAATTATTCCACATTTTCAAAATATCAAATACAGACATGGAAAATATATAGTCTCTCTCAAATCATACTTTGAGATGAAAATGACAATATCTCACATGAAATACACTAAATGAGCAGATTCAACATTGTAGAAGAAAAGATAATGAACATTGATGGCATAACAATAGAAATTGCCCAGAATGAAATACACACAGAAAAAAAAAAATACAAAAAAATTTTTTTAAAAGCATGAGTTACCTGAGAGATCAATGATCAAATGGACTAATTTATGAGTGACAGAAGTCCTGACGGATGATGGGGGACAGAAAAAAAAATCTGAAGAAATAATGGCTGAAAGCTTTCCAAACAATGAAAACAAACCTACAAATCTATGAAGTTAAACAAACTCCATGCAGAAGAAACATGAGGAAAACTACATTAAGGCACATCATAATCAAATTGTTCAAAACCAGTGATAAAGAGAAAATCTTAGCAGCCAGAAAAAAAAAATACATGCACAAAGGAACAAAGATAAGGATGACAACAAATTTCTTTTCAGAAACAATGTAAGTGAGAAGAAATGGACAGCATTTTAAAAGTACTAGAAGGCAAACTATTCACATAGTTCATAAAATTATCTTGCAAAAATAAAAGCAAAATAAAGGAATTTTCATATCTACAAAAGAAACAGTTCATTACTAGCAGACCCACATACAAGAAATGTTAATGGACATTTTTCAGGCTGAATTTAAAAATTTTTTTTAAAAATAAGATTCATATAACATAAAATTCATCATTTTAACCATTTTAAAGTATACAGTTCAGTGGTTTTTAATATAGTCACAATGTTGTACAATCATTACCACTATGTAATTTCAAAAAATTTCTATCACTCTGAAAAGAAACATGGTACCTCTCAATTTCCCTCTTCATCCATCCCCCAGCAACCACTAAACTCTGTCTCTATGGCTCTGCCTATTCTGGACATTTCATATGAATGGGATCTTACCATATACATGGTGCTTTGTGATTGCCTTCTTTCATTTAGCATATTTTCAAGGTTCATCCATGTTGTAACATGTATCAGTACTTAATTCCTTTTTGTGTCTGAATAATATTCCATTGCATGGTGTACTAGTCTGCTAGGGCTGCCATAACAAAATAGCACTGATTGGGTGGATTACACAATGGACATTTATTTTCTCACAGTTCTGGAGGCCAGAAGTCCAAGATCAAGGTGCTGTCCTGGCTTTCCGGTGGCCACCTTCTTTCTCTGTCCTCACATGGCCTTTTCTCCACGTGTGAGTAGAAAGAGATCTCCGCTGTCCCTTCCTCTTCTTACAAGGACACCAGCCCTATTGGATTAGGAGCCCACTCTTATTACCTCAAAACCTGAATTACCTCCCTAAAAGCTCTGTCTCCAAATACAGTCACTTTGGGGGTTAGGGTTTCAACATATGAATTTTAGGGGGGAAACAATTCATCCCATAACACATGGATAAACCCAATTTTGTTCATTCATCAGCTGATGGACATTTGGGTTGTTTCCACTTCTTGGCTATTATGAATAACGCTGCTATGAGCATTCATGTTCAAGTTTTTGTATGGACATATGTTTTCAATTCTCTTTTTTATATACCTAGGAGTGGAATTTTCTTGGTCTTTTGACAATTTTGTGTTTAACATTCTGAGGAGCTGCCAAATTGTTTCCACAATAGCTGCAGCATTTTATATTCTCACTGCAATGTATGAGGGTTCCAATTTCTCCATATCTTTACTAACACTTGTTATTTTTCTTTTAAGAAATAAAATGTAATTAAAAATATATATACAAATAGCCATCCTAGTGGGCATGAGGTGGTATCTCATTGTGGTTTTTATTTGCACTTCCCTAATGACTAACGATGTACAACGTCTTTCATGTGCTTATTGACCATTGGTATATCTTCTTTGGAGAAATATCTATCCAAATTATTTGCCCATTTTAAAATTGGGTTGTTTGAGCTTTTATTATTGAGTTGTAGTTCTTTACCCTGGATACTAGATCCTTATCAGTTATATGATTTCTAAATATTTTCTCCCATTTCACAGGTTGTCTTTTGCTTCCTTGATAATGTCTTTTATAGCACAAAGTTTTACATTTTGATGAAGTCCAAATTATCATTTTTTCTTTTGCTGCTCATGCTTTTGGTGTAATATCTAACAATGTAATGTCAAATCCAAGGTCATGAAGAGTTACTCCTTTGTTTTCTTCTGAGAGTTTTATGATTTTGGCTCTCAAATTTAGGTCCTTGATCCATTGTGAGTTGATTTTTGTATATGGTATGAAGTCAGGATCCAACTTCATTCTTTTACAGATGAATATACAGTTGTTCCAGTATCATCTGTTGAAGAGACTATTCTTCTCCCATCGAATGATCTTGGCACCCTTGAAAACTAATTGGCCACATATGTATGGGTGTATTTCTGAACTTTTGATTCTATTCCATTGATCTATTTGTCTGTCCTTAGGCCAGTTTCACACAACCAGTTTTGATTACTGCAGTTGTGTAGTAACTTTTTAAATCAGGAAGTGTGAATCCTCTAACTTTATTCTTTATAAATATTGTTCTGACTGTTCAAGTCCTCTAGCATTTCCATGTAAACTTCAGGATCAGCTTGCCCATTTCTACAAAAAAAGGCAGCTGGAATTTTGATAGGGATTGTACTGAAACTGTAGCTCTATTTGGGGAGTATTAACATCTTAATATTAAGCCTTCAACTCCATAAACATGGGATGTCTTTCCATTTCTTTAGGGGTCCTCTAATTTCTTTCTATAATATTACATAGTTTTCATTGTGGAAGTCTTGTACTTCCTTGGTTACATTTATTTATTTTATTCTTCTTGAGACTATTGTAAATGAATTCATTTCTTAATTTCCTTTTTGACTATTCATTGATACAGGTTGGAAGGATTTTGAGAAGCATGATAAAAAATGCATAAATTGCCCTGAACAGACTGAGAGCAGAAATCTAGACCTGGAACATGTTATTGGCCACTGGAGGGAGACACTTGTTATTTAGTGGCAAAAAGCTTAGTGAAATGGTCTCCTGTGGTCTTGTAGAAAGCACAACTTGTAAGTGATGATCCAATCCATGTGTTGAAGGTGAGGCCTAAGTTTTTTCTTGCTGCTTATAATAAAATATAAGATGAGAGAGATAAATTGAGGGGAAAACTGTTCAACAAAAAGTTACCAGGACTTGATGATTTTGAAAATTCTCAGTCTCTAGAGGATGAAAGATGCTAATATTGGACAGAGTGATCTAGAGAAAAAAAGGTGTGAGTAGACAACCTTTTACTGATATCTCAGAAAGATCAAAAGATTAGAGTATTCACTCACACAAAGGGTCCTCTCAAGAGGTTAAGGGTTTATCTCAAAGATCCACTTAACCAAACCACAGAGTCTTTATGAAACTTAAGGGCTTTGTCTCTCAGCCAGCCATTCAAGCAGGACCCTAAGATAGAGAAGAAATTATCTGAAAAGATACAGATGTGGCTTTTGTCTAATTTGGTAAACTCCACTGATACCATGAAGAGCCAGAAAGTTTTTGAGAAAATTATTTCAACAGAAAAACTGCCAATTTGGACTAAAGGGACAGAGTCACTATAAAATGGAAGAAGGTTGTCAGACCCCCAAAGTTCTACTGGCAAGAAGCAGCCTGATAGAACTACTTAGCTACAAACACATGCTACCTTTCATGAAAAAAGGAAAGATGATTCAGACGGTGAAACCAGGCACTCAGAGAATGGAGCAAAGAACTGCAGAGGATTAGTCCTAGGTCTTGAAACTTAGTCATGGAACTCCCAATATTTACCCAGCTGGATTTCAGAATTGCTATGAACCCTTTTTTTAACCTTCCATTCCCCACTCCTTTTAACTGTACTATCTATAACTATTATCCTTTGCCTGTCCCACTCTTGTATGTTGGATGTGTTGGGGTCAGACAACTTGTCTCTTTAGTTTCACAGATCTACAGATGGAGAGAAATTGTGTATAGAACCTGTACTGAATAGATTACATCTAGGAACATCATCCACACCAGGACCTGATTTAGATGATAAGATTCTGGACCTTTGAGCTGATGCTACAATGGGATGGGACTCTTGAAAACCACAGGAGTGAGGTGAATGTATTTTGCATGTGGGAGAACATGAATCATTGGGGCATGTAGTAGACAGACTTTAAGGTGGCCCATGCATGATTCCTACCTCTTGGTGTTCATGCCTATGTGTAATCCCCCCACTCTGAGTGTGGGCAAGACTTGTGACTTGCTTCAGACCAATAGATAATGGTAAAGGTAATGGGATGTCATTCCCATGATCACGTTATATTATATAGGCTTTTGTCTTGTTAGTCCACTAGCTCTCAGTCTTTCTTCCTGGCTTTGAAGAATAAAGCTGACATAAATACTACAGCTATAAGGAACTGTATGCTTCTAAGAATACACAAAAGTGTAAATGGCTTCTTCTCTAGTTGAGTCTCCACATGAGAGCCCAGCCCTGGCCAACACCTTAAACGCAGCCAGGTGAAACCCTAAACAGAGAACTAGCTAAGCTGTTCCTGGACTTCAGACTCACAAATATGTGAGGTATGTTGTTTGAAGCCACTGTTTGTGACAGTTAAGCAGCACAGAAAACCTATATAAACAATTCTTAACAAGTGAAATGTATATCTAACTATAAGCCAGCCATTCTACTATGAAGAATTTACCCAACAGAAAAAAATATGTATGCCTCCAATTTCTTGTACAATAGTGCTCATAACACCATTACATGTAATGGCCCAAAGCTGAAAAGAATCAAACTGGCCATCAACAGATAAACAAATTGTGATACAATGGAATACTACTCAGCAATAAAAAGGAATAAATTATTGATACACATAATGACAGCGATGAATCTCAAAATCATTATCCTGAGTGAAAGAAGCCAGACAAAGAGTACATACGATTCCACTCACATGAAACTCTACAAAATGCAAACTAATCTACAGTGGCAGAAAGCAGATCACTCTTTTTGTGATAATCACTTTGGAGATGCAGAGATAGGCAAGGGCAGGAGGCAGGGATTATGAAAGGCATAAACTTTTGGGGGTGATGGTTATGTTCACTATATTGATTGTGGTGATGGTTTCATGGGTGTATAGATATGTCAGAACTTATAACACACTTTAAATATGTAGTTTGAGGGGCTCTGTCCTCCCTGGTGGCAGGCCCAAGTGCATTTTGAGAATTTAATACTGGGGTGCATCCTGTCCTTGGGCCAAGTTTGAGTTGATGTTGCTGCAGCTGCCACCTGGTAGAGGAGGGATAGGGAAGCCAAGCTCTCCTGTGCATACCTAGGACAATACCTAATTCCCTGGTATAGGCTGCTGTGAGACCAAGAGTTGAGTGGACTGTACTCCTCACATCTTCTTGCTCATACTGCTCACCTAAGAGAGGTCCCATCCTCTGTGGTCACAAGGCCATAGCTGGCACCATTTTGATAGTTTAATGCTGGAATTTCATTAAACCACAAAGACAAAAGACAGAGAAAAAGAAACATAATTTATAAAACAACTCAAAAACAATCATCAATATGACAGAAACAAAGTCTCACATATCAATATTAACCTGAATGTAAATGCATTACATGGTCCACTTAAAAGACACAGATTAACAGAATGGATTGAAAAAAAAAATGATCCAACTATATGCTGCCTACAAGAGACTCATCTTACCCATAAAGACACAAAAACTAAAGTAAACAAGTGGAAAAAGATATTCCACAGAAATGGAAATCAACAGTGAGCAGGAGTAGCTACACTTACAGCAGATGAAACAGACTTTAAATCAAAAACGTAACAATAAGACAAAGAAGGTCATTACATAATGACAAAGGGATCAATTTAACAAGAGGATGTAACAATCCTAAATATATATGTACCTAACATCAGAGCACCTCAATTCACAAAACAAATATTACTAGACCTAAAGAAAGAGTAGACAACAATACAATAATAGTGGGGATTTTAACACCCTATTCACAGCACTAGACAGAGCAAAGAGACAGAAAACAAAGAAATATTGGACATGCATTGGACTTTAGACCAAAATGGACTTAACATTTACAGAACAGTCTACTCAAAAACTACAGAATATACATTCTTTCATCAGCACATGGAAAATTCTCCAAGACCAAATATTAGGCCATAAAACAAATCTTAACAAATGTTTTAAAAGTGAAATCATATCAAGTATCTTCTCAGACCACAGTGGAATAAAGCCAGAAATCAACACCACAAGAACTTTGGAAACTATACAAATATGTGGAAATTAAACAGCATGCTCCTGAACAATCACTGGGTCAATGAAAAAATTAAGACAGAAATTTAAAAACTGAAACAAATGAAAATGAAAATACAATCTACTAAAACCTGTAGGATACAGCAAAAGCAGTACTAAGAGGAAAGTTATAGCAATAAATGCCTACATCAAAAAAGTAGAAAGATGGCTGGGCATGGTGTCTCACACCTGTAATCCTGGCACTTTAGCAGGCCAAGGCAGGAGAATCGCTTGAGGCCAGGAGTTTGAGACCAGTCTGGGCAACATAGCAAAACCCAGTCTCTAAAAAAAAATTTTTTAATTAAAAAAAAGTAAAAAGATCACAACTACCTAACATTACACCTCAAGAAACTAAAAAAACAAAGCCGAGCATGGTAGCTCATGCCTGTAATCTCAGCACTTCGGGAGGGAGGCCAAGGTGGGCAGATCACTTGAGGTGAGGAGTTCAAGACCAGCCTGGCCAACATGGCAAAACACTATCTCTACTAAAAATACAGAAATAGGCTGGTTATGGTGTTCTGCACCTGTAATCCCAGCTACTTGGGAGGCTGAGGCAAGAGAATCGCTTGAACCTGGGAGGCAGAGGCTGCAGTGAGCTGATATCATGCCACTGCATTCCAGCCTGGACAACAGAGTGAGAATACATCTAAAAAAAAAAAAAAAAAAAAAAAAAAAAAAAACCTGGAAAAAACAAGAACAAACCGATAGAATAACTAAGAAGATAGAAGATTGAAATAAACACAATCAGAAATGAAAAAGGAGACATTACAATTGATACCACAGAAATACAAAAGATCATCAGAGAGATTTATAAGCAACTATACACTCACCAACTAGAAAACCGAGAGGAAATGGGTAAATTGCTGGAAACACAACAACCTACTGAGGTTGAACCAGAAAGAGACGGGACTCCTAAACAGACTAATAATGAGTAGTGAGATTGAATCGGTAATAAAAAATCTCCCAACAAAAAAAAGCCTAAAAACCAGATGGGGCTGGGTGCAGTGGCTCATGCCTATAATCCCAGCATTTTGGGAGGCCGAGGCAGGTGGATCACTTGAGGTCAGGAGTTTGACCTGAATAGAATTATTTTGAATAGAAAAATCAGCCAGGCATGGTGGCACACCTGTAGTCCCAGCTACTCGGGAGGCCGAGGAAGAAGAATTGCTTGAACCCAAGAGGCAGAGGTTGCAGTGATCTGAGATCATGCCACTGCACTCCAGCCTGGGTGACAGAGTGAGACTCTGTTCCAAAAAAACCAAAAACTGAAAAACAAACAACAACAACAACAAAAACCAGATTCACAGCCAACAACAACAAAAGCCTAAAAATCAGATGGATTAAAACAAAGAAACAAACAGATGGATTCACAGTCAAATTATACCAAATATACAAATAATTAATACCAATCCTCCTGAAACTACTCCAAAAAAATTAAAAAGGAGGGAATTCTCCTTAACTTATTCTATGAGGCCAGTATAACTCTGATACCAAAATGAGACAGGGACACAATGAAAAAAGAAAAGACCAATATCCCTGATGAACATACAGACAAGAATCCTCAACAAAATACTAGCAAACTGAATCCAACAGCACATCAAAAAGATAATACAACATGATCAAGTGGGATTTATCCCAGAGTTGAAAGTATGATTCAACATATGCAAATCAATAAATGTGATACATCATATAAACAGAATTAACGACAAAAAAACAAATGATCATCTCAATAGATGCACAAAAGGCACTGGATAAAATTCAACATTACTTCGTGATAAAGGTCCTCAATACACTAGGCATAGAAGAAACATACCTCAACATAATAAAGGCCATAAACAACAAACCCATAGCTAGCATTATACTTAACAGAAAAACTGAAAGCATTCCCTAACGCTAGAACAAGACAAGGATGCCCACTTTCACCACTCTTATTCAACAAGTCCTTGTCACAGCAATCAGGCAAGAGAAAATAACAAAAGGCATCCAAACTGGAAAAGAGGAAGTCAAATTGCCCTGTTTGCTGATGGTATGATCTTATATCTGGAAAACCTGAAAGACTCTACCAAAAGACTTAGATATGATAAACAAATTTAGTAGTTTCAGATACAAAATTAAGATCCAAAAATCAGTAGGGTTTCAATACTCCAGTAATGATCTAGCCAAGGACCAAATCAAGAAGGCAACTCAATTTACAATAGCTATAAGAAAGTAAACTATCCAGGATTATATTTAAGCATGGAGGTGAAAGATCTCTATAAGGAGAACTACAAAACACTGACTAAAGAATTCATAGATGATACAAACAAATGGAAAAACATCCCATGCTCATGGATTGAAAGAATCCATATTGTTAAAATGACCATACAGATCAAGCAGTGTACAGATTCCACACAATCCCTATCAAATTACCAATGCCATTTTTCACAGAATTAGAAAAAAAATCCTAAAATTCATATGGAACCAAAAAAGAGCCCAAATAGCTAAAATAATCCTAAGTAAAAAGAACAAAGCTGGAGGAATCACATTACCTGACTTCAAATTATACAAGGGTATAGTAATCAAAACAGCATGGTACTGGTATAAAAATAGACACACAGACCAATGGAATGGAACAGAAAACCAAGAAATAAAGCCATATACCTATAATCAACTGATCTTTGACAAAGTCAACAAAAATACACACTGGGGAAAGGACTCTATTAAATAAGTGGTGCTGGGAAAACTGGCTAGCCATATGCAGAAAAATGCCTCTCACCATGTACAAAAACTAAGAGGACCCATACCTCTCACCATATACAAAAATTAAGATGGATTAAAGGCTTAAACCCAAGACCTGAAACTGTAACAATCCTAGAAGAAAACCTAGGAAAAAGTCTTCTGGACATTGTCCAGGCAAAGAATTTAAGACCAAGTCTTCAAAAGCAAAAGCAACAAAAACAAAAATAGACAAATGGGATTCAATTAAACTAAAAAGCTTCTGCATAGCAAAAGAAATAACAGGATAAGCGGACAACCTACAGAGTGGCAAAAAATATTTGCAAACTATGCATCTGACAAAGGACTAATATCCAGAATCTACAAGGATTTCAACCCAATAAGAAAACAATAAATAGCCCTATTTAAAAAGGGAAAAAGACTATGAACAGGCTGGGCATGGTGGCTCAGGCCTGTAATCCCAGCACTTTGGGAGGCCAAGACGGGCAGATCGCTTGAGCCCAGGAGTTTGAGACGAGCCCGGGCAACATGGTTAAACCCTGCCTCTACAAAAAAAATACAAAAGATTAGCCAGTCGTGGTGGTGCATGCCTGTGCTCCCAGCTACTCAGGAGGCTGAGGTAGCAGGATCACTTGAGACCAGGAGGTCAAGGCCGCAGTGAGCTGTGATTGTGCCACTGCACTCCAGCCTGGGTGACAGAGAGAGAGAGAAACAGAGAGAGAGAGAGAGAGAGAGAAACAGAGAGAGAGAGAGAGAAACAGAGAGAGAGTGAGAGAGGGAAACAGGACATGAACAGACATTTTTCAAAAGAAGATATACAAGCATCCAACAAACATGAAAAACAACTGATGTTGGCAAGGATGTGGAGAAAAGGGAACACTTATACACTGTTTGTGGGAAAGTAAATTAGTATAGCCTTTATGGAAAAAAGCATGGAGATTTCTCACAGAACTAAAAATAGAACTACCATTTGATCCAGCAATCCCACTCTTGAGTATATACACAAAAAAAAGAAATCATTATATCAAAAAAATATTTACAGCCAGGCACAGTGGCTCATGCCTGTAATCCCAGCACTTTGGGAGGCTGAGGCAGGCGGATCACCTGAGGTTAGGAGTTCAAGACCAACAACATGGCAAAACCCCATCTCTACTAAAAATACAAAAAATTAGCTGGGCGTGGTGGTGCACACCTGTAATTCCAGCTACTCAGGAGGCTGAGGCAGGAGAATCGCTTGAACCTAGGAGGCACAGGTTGCAGTGGGCCAAGATTATGCCACTGCACTCCAGCCCGGGTGACGAGTGAAACTCTGTCTCAAAAAATATATATTTATTCACACTCATATGTTTATCGCTCCATTATTCACAGTAGCAAAGATATGGAATCAGCCTAAGTGTCCATCAACAGAGGACTGGATAAATAAAATGGACTACTACTTGGCCATACAAAATAATGAAATTTGAGAAATATCCATGCTTTTTTCCATAAAGGCTGTCTTTTGCAGCAACATAGATGGAACTGGAGGCCATTATCCTAGCGAAATAACTCAGAAACAGAAAGTCAGATACCACATGTTCTCACTTATAAGTGAGAGCTAAACAATGGGTACACATGGACATACAGAGTGTAACAAGAAACACTGGAGACTCCAAAAGGTGGCAAGGTGGGAGGGAGGCAAGGGTTGAAAAATTACCTATTGAGTACAACATTCACTATTTGAGTGATGGGTACACTAAAAACCCAGATTTCACCACTAAGAAATAAATGCACATAAGAAACCTGCACTTGGACCCTTCAAATACATAAAAATAAAAAATAAAATGAAAAGAAAAAATAGTGTAGTTTATTATATATCTATTATGCTTTAATAAAGCAGTTTAAAAAATGTGCTACTTGCACATGATTTTTCTTCATAAATCATTATATTCAAAGAGAAAGTGCAAGCTCTGTCTGATCATCACAGACTAGGCCTTTTTATTGATCTACTCATTCTCAAATATTTACTAAATACCTGTTAGTTTTTGTGGGAAATACAAACATAAGTCAGACCCACTATGATCTGAGATCAGGGGCAGAGACTAAATATATGGTCATTCCATATCATATCATGAGATGATAATAAACATATTTTTGGTCTCTGCCCCTGGTTTATGGCACACAGCTTCTAAAACCCTTATAATACCCAAAGTGGGGTTTTTTTGTATGCTAATGATATGACTGGTGGTTAGGGGCTCTTGGATAGTCTGAGGATTGGGTAGGGAGATAGTGGTTGGCAGGGGAACCAACTATGTAATTAGAAGGTTGGAACTTTTTCATCCCCACCCCTTAACCTCTAGGGAGAAGACAGGGGCTGAAGGTCGAGTTAATCAGCGATGGCCAACAATTTAATCATGCCTACAAAATGAAACCTCCATAAAAACCCTAAAGGACTAGGTTCAGAGAGCCCTAAATAGCTGGTAGGTCAGAAGTACAGGTCACAACTTGGAGCTTGCAACTAGCATCTGAGGTTGGGGGTAGTCTTGTGGGACTGGGCCCTTAATTTGTGGGATCTGACAATATCTCCTGGTAGATTGTGTCAGAACTGAAGTGAATTATAGGATGTGGTGTCAGAATTGCTTGGGTTGTGGGGAAAAAACCCTACCTACTGGTGTCAGACATGTTGTGGTATGTGAGAGTGGGAAAAAACATTTAGAAAAAACATTTGGGTTTTTCCTCTCTCTCATACCCACTTTTTTTTTTCTTTTTTTTTTTTTGAGACAGAATCTCTCATCTTATGCCCAGGCTAGAGTGCAGTGGTGCAGTCATAGCTCACTGCAGACTTGACCTCCTGGGCTCAAGTGATGCTCCCACCTCAGTCTGTTGCATAGCTGGAACTATAGGTGTATGCCACCATGCCTGGCTAATTTTTTATTTTTTTAGAGAGATGGGATCTCACTGCATTGCCCAGGCTGGTCTCAAACTCCTGGGCTCAAGTGATCCTTCCCCTTGGCCTCTCAAAGTGTCGGATTATAGACATGAGCCACTGTGCCTGGCCCATATGCACCTTTTGCACTATGAAGCATATCATCTAATAGACTGGTTAGGGTTTAGAAATCATAAACAATTGATTTTTACATTATTTTCACAAAGACCCTTACCAGAGGCAAATCCTTCCCAGTGACTACGTGTCAACTGCTCCATACAGCTCACAACCTTGCTCCATACATTGTCAAACACATAAGCAAGGACATCTTCTTTCATGCAGTAAAATGGAGCAATGGGAGGATACCCTAATTTCTGTTTCTCTGTAGCTGCTTCTGATTTCTTCCCACGAAATCCCTCTTCCCTGTAACAGAAGCAAGAAGGAAAGACTTCATGATTCTGAAGGGAAGGCTGCCTTTCTAAAATTGTCCGTGTATTACCTGAAAATTCACTTTGAGGAAAAATGGAAAATAGAATTAATTTGACAAAGGCCAAATAGAAGTAATAAATAGAAAATAGAAGTAATTTGACACAGGAGAAGTGAAAGGGAAGGAGGCAATCTTTGGAAAACCAAAAGAACCTGCTTCCAGTTCTAGCTCAGTGGTATTATGTATAGAAGCCTGGCTTATATTTAGCTGGCCCTAGGGCTGTGTGCACTTGGGTGATACGTGAGTCAACATGGCTCAGCAGGAAATACAATGGGAAAAAATACAATGGGAAAAAAAAAATGCATCCAGAATCATGTGACACAATACTAACTACTAGACCTAACCACAGCTACACAGCCTAAAGAGAAATTCTCACTTATTTTCAAATATGCTGCTGTGACTATCAAATCTGGAACTTTTAAAGGCTTAGAGGAATAGTTTAACAGGTTAATGTTACAGATTGGTAGCAAGGAATAGTGAAGAGAAGACTGGATTGAGAATCAGATGAATAAGGTTTTGGTTTTAGCTTTACTTTAGACAAATCATTAACTACTCTGATTCTCACCTATCCTGTAAAGAAGATAAATCATATCTAGGTGATAGGACTACTGTTAGAATATAGTAAGAATAGACATAAATAGACATTATTAATTATAAAATCTGTGCCAACCATAAGGTTTTAAACAAACTGTTTATACCTTTTTCTTTTCTTTTTTGTTTTGTTTTGTTTTTGGAGATGGAGCCTTGCTCTGTTGCCCAGGCTGGTGTGCAGTGGCATCATCTCAGCTCACTGCAACCTCCGCCTCCCGGGTTCAAGCGATTCTCTGGCCTCAGCCTCCCAAGTAGCTGACATTAGAGGCGCACATCACCATGCCCAGCTAATTTTTGTATTTTTAGTAGAGATGGGGTTTCACCATGTTGGCCAGGCTAGTCTCGAACTCCTGACCCGAAGTGATCTGCCCGCCTCGGCCTCCCAATGTGCTGGGATTACAGGTGTGAGCCACCGCGCCCGGCCTCTATATACCTTTTTGAAACAGGATTTACGTAAATACAGTTCATATCTCTTCAACTGCTCTTTTAAAAAGTTTAAAGTTCCCACTGGTGGTAATTTGCAAAAGGGTAAAATCAAACTATGTGGGGAAAAAATAAACTTATTTTAAAATCTCTAATCTCAGGAACAGGCAAATGATGTGTGAAGTTATAAAATACACAAGGAAGTCTAGTATATGGAAGCAATAAGAACATAAATTCTGGATACCGGAGAAATAACATAAAATAAATAACAGAAACTGGCATATATTTAATTATATACATTGGTAGCATCATTTAGAAAAAATAGGTATTAATACACAAAATAAGAGGGGAGTAAAAAGCTTAAAAGACATAATACTCACATATCTGTGTGATCAAATGCTAGGTATTCTTCAATTATTCCTTCTGAGACAATTATAGAGTCTTCCTCATCTCTTTCCATAGAACAAAAGCTGGAGGATTTGGCAATGAAAGATGCTTTATGAGCATAAGAAGATGAAAAATGTAACTTATTTCCCCTTATACCAAATCTTGGAGTGGAAAAAAGAAGTAAATATTAATTATGTAAACATAAATAGTTCTTATGGCAACACAGTTACATGAGTTTTGGCTCAAACTCCCCTTGCCCTGGCAATACCTTCGTGGACTATTCTAAGCCTCAATAACCTACCATTTCTCAGAACAGGAAGATTAAATTCTGGTCATACAACTATTTTGCCTACATGTACTATGGACTATCTGATACTGCTTGCTGTCTTTTCAGATGCAAACAGCTATAGCTATGTATTAGGTCATCCTTGCCTTGCTATAAAGAAATATCTGAGACCAGGTAATTTATAAGAAAAGAGATTTAAGAGGCTTACAGTTCTGGAGGCTGTATAGGAAGCAAAGTGCTGGCATCTGCTTTTGCAGAGGACTTACAAAGCTTTTACTCATGGTGGAATGTTGAGTGGGAGCAGGAGCAAGAGAGGTGCCACACACTTTTAAATGACCAGATGTCATGGGAACTCACTATCGTAAAGACAGTACAAAGCCATGAGGGATCCTCTCCCATGACCCAAACACCTCCCACCAGGCCCCACCTCTAGCATTGGGGATTACAATTCAACATGAGATTTGGGCATTCTGCCCTTGGCTCCTCCCAAATTTCATATCCTTCTCACATTGCAAAATACAATCATGGCTTCCAAAAAGTCTCAAAAGTCTTGACTCATTCCAGTGTTAATTCAAAAGTCCAAAGTCCCATGTCTCATCTGAGACAAGGCACATCCCTTCCAGCTATGAGCCTGTAAATCAAAAACAAGTTATTTACTTCCAAGATACAATGGGAGTATAGGCGTTAGATAAACATTTCTGTTCCAAAAGAGAGGGGCTACAGATCCCACGCAAGTTCAAAACCCAGTAGGGGAGTCATTAACTCTTAGAGCCCCTCGATGTCCCACAACAAGGTGCAAGGGGTAGGCTTCCAAGACCTTGGGCAGCTCCACCCCTGTGGCTTTGCAGGGTTCAGCTCCCAAGGTTGCTCTCATGGGTGGAGTTGAATGCCTGCAGTTTTCTTTTTTTTTTTTTTTTTTTCTTTTTTGAGAGACAGAGTCTCGTTCTGTCGCCCAGGCTGGAGTGTAGTGGTGGGATCTCGGCCCACTGCAACCTCTGCCTCCCAGGTTCAAGCAGTTCTCCTGCCTCAGCCTCCTGAACAGCTGGGATTACAGGCAAGCACCATTAAACTCAGCTAATTTTTGTATTTTTAGTACAGATGGGGTTTCACCATGTTGGCCAGGCTGGTCTCGAACTCCTGGCCTCCAGTGATCTGCCCACCTTGGCCTCCCAAAGTGCTGGGATTACAGGCATGAGCCACTGCACCTGGCCTGAATGCCTGCAGCTTTCTAGGTACAGGGTGCAAGGTGAATCTATCATTCTGAGGTCTGGAAGACGGTGACTCCCCTCCCACAGCTCCACTAGGCAATGTCCCAGTGGGAATTGTGTGTGGGGCCTCCAACCCCCATTTCCCCTCTGCATTGCCCCAGTAGAGATTCTCTGTGAGGACTCCACCCCTGCATCAGGTTTCTGCCTGGACACCCAGACTTTCTCTTACATCCTCTGAAATCTACACAGATAGTGCCAAGCCTTCACTCTTTGCCCTCTGTGTGCCCGCAAGCTTAACACCACATGGAAGCTGCCAAGGCTTACGGCTTGCTTGCAATGTTTTTGTTTTTGTTTTTGTGAGACAGAGTCTCGCTGTATCACCCAAACTGGACTGTAGTGGCGTGATCTCAGCTCACTGCAACCTCCGCCTCCCAAGCTCAAGGGATTCTCGTGCCTCAGGCTCCCAAGTAGCTGGGATTATACGCGTCCGCCATCACACCTGGCTAATTTTCGTACTTTTAGTAGAGACAAGGTTTCACCATGGATCACTTGAGATCAGGACAGCTCAGATTATCTAAAGCGGCAAGTCAAGCTATAACTGGGCCCCGCTGAGCCCTAGCAAAAAGCAGTGTCCCAAGGCTGCTCAAGGCCAACAAGGTCCTGGGTCTGCCCCACAAAACAAAATCATTCTTCCCTCCTAGGCCTCCGGGCCTGTGATGGGAGGGGCTGTCGTGAAGGTCTCTGAAATGCCTTTTTCCCATTGTCTTGGCTATTAGCACTTGGCTGCTTTTTAGTTATGCAAATATCTCTATCAAGTGGTTGCTCCACAGCCTGCTTGAATTCCTCTTCCCAAAAAGCTTTTTCTTTGTCATGTGGCTAGGCTGCAAATTTTCCAAGCTTTTATGCTCTGCTCCCCTTTTAAATATAAATTCCAACTTTAAGTCATTTCTTTGCTCCCACACCTGAGCATAGATGTTAGAAGCAGCCATGTTACTTCTTGAACATTCTGCTACTTAGAAATTTCTGCTACCCAATACCCTACATCATGACTCTCAAGATCAAAATCCACAGATCTCTAGGGCATGGACACAATACAGCCAAGTTCCTTGCTAAGGCATAACATGCATGCCCTTTGTTCCAGTTCCCAGTAAGTTCCTCATTTCCTTCTGAGACCTTGTCAGCCTGGACTTTATTGTCCATTTCACTATTAGCATTTTGGTCACAACCATTTAACTGGTCTCTAAGAAATTCTAAACTTTCCCTCTTCCTGTTGTCTTCTGAGCCCTCCAGTCTTTCAACCTCTGCCCATTACCCAGTTTCAAAGTCACTTCCACATTGTCAGGTATCCTTACAGTAATACCCCATTCCTTGGTACCAGTGTTCTGTATGAAGTCATTCTTGTGTTGCTATAAAGAAATACCTAGAAAGGTGCGGTGGCTCACGCCTATAATCCCAGCACTTTGGGAGGCTGGGGTGGGCAGATCACGAGGTCAGGAGTTCGAGACCAGCCTGGCCAACACAGTGAACCCTCGTCTCTACTAAAAATACAAAAATTAGCCAGGCATGGTGGTGCACACCTGTAGTCCCAGCTACTCAGGAGGCTAAGGCAGGAGAATCGCTTGAATCCGGGAGGTGGAGGTTGTGGTGAGTTGAGATCACACCACTGCACTCCAGCCTGGGCAACAGAGTGAGACTCCGTCTCAAAAAAACCCAAAAAAACAAACAAACAAACAAAAAAAAACAAAAATACCTGAGACTGGGTAATTTATAGGAAAAGAAGTTTAATTGGCTTATGGCTCTGCAGGTTGTACAGGAAGCATAGTGCTAATAGTGCTAGCATCTGCTTTGAGGAAGGCTGCAGGGAGCTTTAACTTATGGTAAAAAGTGAAGCAGGAGTAGGCATATCACATGGCCAGACCAGGAGAAAGACAGAGTGTGTGTGTGTGGAGAGGTGCCACACACTTCTAAATGACTAGATCTCATGAGAATTCATTCACTATTGCAAAGATCATACTAAGTCCTGAGGGATTTGTCCCCATGACTCAGACACCTCCCACCAGGCCCCACCTCCAGCACTAAGGATTATAATTCTACATGAGATTTAGACAAGGACAAATATCTAAACTATAACAAGCTATACAACAAGTTTTTTAAAAACTAAGAATAATCGGCTGGGCGTGGTGGCTCACACCTGTAATCCCAGCACTTTGGGAGGCTGAGGCAGGCGGATCACAAGGTCAGGAGATTGAGACCATCCTGGCTAACAGGGTGAAACCCTGTCTCTACTAAAAATACAAAAAAAAAAAAATTAGCCAGGCGTGGTGGCGGGTGCCTGTCGTCCCAGCATTTTGGGAGGCTGAGGCAGGAGAATGGCATGAACCCGGGAGGCGGAGCTTGCAGTGAGCTGAGATTGCACCACTGCACTCCAGCCTGGGCGTCAGAGTGAGACTCCATCTCAAAAAAAAAAAAAAAAACAAAAAACTAAGAATACACATTTATAATTACATCTTAGGATATCTCATGACGTTATATCCTTATTTCAGTAACTCCATCATTGCCCAAAATATATGCTCCTTAAGGGCAGGGATCTTATCTTATTAATATTCAAATTTCTCTTCCTTCCTAGGCATTCAGTAAATATGTGATGACTCATTTGTTTCAGTGGGTTTACTTTGGAGAAAGTCAGTCCAATCTGAGAAATAAAATTTTAAAAAATAGATCTCAGTTTAACCAAATGTTAAATATAACGAATTTACACTTTGTATTGCTCTTTATATTTTTTTGTGCCTTAAGTATTTTTTTTATTAGGAAAATAGAATAAACCCATGGCAGCTGGGCCCATGGCTCATGCCTGTAATCCCAGCACTTTAGGAGGCTGAGGCAGGCAAATCACTTGAGGTCAGGAGTTTGAGACCAGCCTGGCCAACATGGTAAAACCCCGTCTCTACTAAAAATACAAAAATTAGCCAGGCGTGGTGGCATGTGCCTGTAATCCCAGCTCCCTGGGAGGCTGAGACAGGAGAATTGCTTGAACCTGCGGGGTGGAGGTTGCAGTGAGCTGAGATTACACCACTGCCCTCCAGCCTGGGTGACACAGCAAGACTCTGTCACAAAAAAAAAAAAAAAAATTAATTAATTAAAAAAATAAATCCATGGCACTTTTAAACAAGGCTGGTGGGACAATCTTACTGCAAGACATTTTCAAAATATATATTAGGAGCTTTAAAATAAACATTTTCTTTGATTCAATGGTTTCATTTGTAGGGATTTCATTTAAGGATATGACCTATAAGATTTAGCTATAAGAATTATGATTGGTGGGGCACGGTAGTTCATTCCTGTAATCTCAGCACTTTGGGAGGCTGAGGCAAGTGGATCGCTTGAGCCCAGGAGTTTAACACCAGCCTGTGCAACATGGTGAAACTTGGTTTCTGCAAAATGTACAAAAATTAGCCAGGTATAGTGGCATGCACCTATAGTCCCGGCTACTCAGGAGGCTGAAGTGGAAGAATCACTTGAGCCCTGGAGGCAGAAGTTGCAGTGAGCCATGACTGTGCCACTGCACTTCAGCCTGGGCAACAGAGTGAGACCCTATCTCAAAAAAAAAAAATTATGATCACAGAATTGTTTATAATTGCCAAAAACAGAAACTAGCCCAACTGTTTCAAAATAGAGGATTTGGGGATGAGTTCCTTAAATAGTGATATATTCATGCAATGGAATAAAGTCCTTAAGTTAATATTGGGAAAAATAGAAGATGTCCACAATAAAATATTAAGTATAAAGAGATTACAAAATGTATAATTTCATAAAAACCATATACATACATGGTAGAGAATGCTAGATGCCCCTCAATATCCATTCTCTCCTTTCCTAGTAAAATCATCCCAATTTTATTCATGAAAACAACATATCCACCTCAAAGACTGCATCTCCCAGTTACCTTGTAGCCAGAGACAGTCAATGCAATATGAGCAGAATTATTTTGCGGGACTCTGGGAAGGCTGTTTAAAGGGAACTGGTGTGACTGCAAGGGATACCATTTGGCCCTTCTGTCTTTCCTCCTCTCTGCTACGTGGAAAGCGAATTATCATGTTTGGAGCTCTATCAGCTATCTTGAACCATGAAGAAAACTTCAGAAAAAACATCATGGGCTAACATGATATGGCAGAAAGATGAAGTGTCTCAGTCCCTGAAAACACCATGCCGCCACTCTACATTGCCTTCCTCCAGACTTCTTTTACATAAAAAGAAGTAAACTTCTCTTATGCAAGAGTTGGTAAACAGATAAGATCCTTGACCATGGCAGGTGGCACTGGGATGGAGATGGTAAGACATGACAGAAGCTCAGCCTGCGCAAAAGGCGAAATCCTGTCTCTACAAAAAATACAAAATTAGCCAGATGAGGTGGTGCACACCAGTAGTCCCAGCTACTCGGGAGGCTGAGGTGGGAGGATCACCTGAGCCCAGGAGATCAAGGCTGTAATGAGCCAAGATTGCACCACTGCACTCCAGTCTGGGTGACAAAGTGAGGCCCTGTCTCAAAAAAAAAGGAAGGAAGGGATGAAGGGCTGTTGGGAGGGAAGGAGGGAGGGAGGGAATCGGTTTGGAGATCCAATATGTCTAAAAATTAGCCAGGCGTGGTGGCTCACACCTGTAATCCCAGCTACTTGGGAGGCTGAGGAAGGAGAATCCCTTGAACCTGGGAGGCAGAGGTTGCAGTGAGCAGAGATCATGCCATTGCACTCCAGCCTGGGTGACAAAAAAAAAGCTATCAAACATATAGAATGTATACCTGACATTCCATTATGTTATTCTGCTATTGTATTATTCCATTTATACTAATAACCAATTATATTTTTAGTCAGTGGTAACTAATGGAATTCTTTGTGTTGAAAAATAAATAGGAATTTCTAACAACTATAGGCCTTTATAACTGCTATTAAAAGAAATTTTAGCTAGATAAGAAGGAAAAATATTCCCATTTCCCCTAAAGCTGCAGCAAAAAATAAGATAGTATTCTATTACCATAAAGTTGTCTTTGTAAATGTTCTTTCTTTCTTTTTTTTTTGAGACAGAGTCTCACTCTGTTGCCCAGGCTGGAGTGCAGTAGCGTGATCTTGGCTCACTGCAACCTCCACCTCCAGGGTTCAAGCGACTCTCCTGTCTCAGCCTCCCCAGTAGCTGGGATTACAGGTGTGCGCCACCAAGCCTGGCTAATTTTTGTATTTTTAGTAGAGACGGGGTTTCACCATGTTGCCCATACTGGTCTAAAACTCCTGACCTCAGGTTATCTGCCCAGCACTTTGGGAGGCCAAGGTGGGCAAATCACTTGAGCCCAGGAGTTCAAGACCAGCCTGGGCAACATGGTGAAACCCCATCTCTACTGAAAATACAAAAATTAACCAGATGTGGTGGAGCACGCCTGTGGTCCCAGCTACTCAGGAGGCTGAGGCAGGAGGATTGCTTGAGCCCAGGAGGTCAAGGTTGTAGTCACCCGTGATTGCACCACTGCACTCTAGCCTGTAACAACAGAGTAAGACCCTGTCTCAAAAAACAAAACCAAAAAGAAAAGGAAGCAGCAAGTTGACTGCTAACCATGTTATAGGCACTGTCCTAGGTGTTAGAGATACAAAGAGGAAGATGCTGTATTACTGTGTTGTTTACTCTAGCACTTTCTTCTGGCCCAAGAACTCCCAGAGAACTGAACCAAATACCTAGTTTCATGCATTTGAGGTCTGAAAGAAAGCCAGTGTTGGAAGGATTAATGAATGAGAGAGAGACTGATAGATGTCTTAGAGAAGTAGGCAGGGGCCAGCTGATGATATAATTTTAGACTTTTATCTTAAATTCAGTGGAAAGCTACTGAAAGTTTTTAAGTGGGAGACAGGAAGGATCAACCTTGAATTTAAAAAAAAAAATCTGATTTAATGTGGAGAATATATTGGAGAAGGCAAGAATGGATATAATTTGAAATGTTATTTTTATAGAAAGTCTTAGCGGTTGATAAATCTTATATTTTATGACAACCTGATTTGTTAAACTGAAAGATCAAAATGAATTAATGACACATTTTCTTCATACCTCTCACAACAAAAAGTGGCAAAATAGCCTAGCTACTCAGAAGGCTTAGGTGGGAGGATTGCTTGAGGCCAGGAGCTCAAGGCTGCTGTGAGCTATGATTGTGCCACTGCACTCCAGCCTGGGTGACAGAGCAAGACCCTATCTCTTAAAAAAACAAAAAAAGGGGCAAAATAGCAGTAGCACAACTTACATACCCTCACCACCCAACTTGGTTCTTGAATACTACTGTATTAGCCTCTCAAAGGAGTAAGTCTCCTTAAAGTTCAGCTGATTCTATATGTTAAAGGAAGAAAAAGTTATGGATGGGCCTGGCATATCCTACTGTACCAGAAAACAAAGATACAGTCAAAACAAAACCAAAGGTACTAGCTTGAAGTAGCTAAGTTGTAATAATTAGAGCATCAATACTAATTATTGCTAAGTAAATATATAAATATTTTGAAATGCTATGAGTTCATAATGGTACTCAAGAGTGAAAATATAAAGTATGAACAAAGTAGTTGTTACATGAAAGAAGTAAATATCATAGATTTTGTTTAATTTTTATGGCTTCCAATAAGTAGTGGTGTGCTAATATACCTGGATAATTTGTTTCTTCTAAGTATATGTCTGTGTATAAAGTATAAATAGGTATTTGTTTTACTTGTGTAAGTAAAGAAAATTATTGAGAACTGTAAGTCAAATATCCCAGAAAAAGTAGAACCAAAAATAGGAAGACTAATCAACAGTGGTGGTAGCAAGTAAAAAGGAAAGAAAGGGTATTAGCAGTATGTTGCAGAATGGTGATATAGTCAGATGTCCTAAAAAGGATGAACTAACTGCTCAGACTTGATTTCTTATTTTCTTGAAGATTAAATTTCTAAATGGGCCTACCATTGATAGTTATAAAATAAGGCACATATAAAGTTTACACTAATAGATCTGGTCAATATATCCTAATAACAGAATATGAGTTATGTAATTTTGATCAGAGAGAATGAAATAATACATCATTTCTGTGGGCGACATTAGGCTGTAAAATTTTTTATATTACATAAAAGGAGTAAACTTATCGATATAATACATGAGATTTAAATTTAAAAAGAATGCCTAATGGCCAGCAGCTTGAGTTTAAATCACTTCAGGAATAGCGAACAAATATTATCTGACCAAAAATCAGGTGATAACCCAGATCCCATAACCCTGACAGTAATGTTTCACTTTGTGGTCTGGTGAGACTACCACAAGCCCAAGGAGGCACCAAAAGTAAGTATTACTACAACTATTGGAAGGTATCAAATAAGTAAAACTAGAGCCATGGGAAAAAGTATAGGAATAATTTTTTAAATGAATTAAAACTATGATGTTATATTTTACAGTAGATTTAGGTATAGGCATAGGTTTCAAAGTAATCCTATTTGGGTTTATTTTGCTACTATTTAAAAGTCTGAGGTGTTCAAAAGATTTTGCCATTTAAAAATTACTGTGGGCCGGGCGTGGTGGCTCACACCTGTAATCCCAGCACTTTGGAAGGCCGAGGCGGGCAGATCACCTGAGGTCAAGAGTTCAAGACCAGCCTGGCCAACATGGTGAAACCCTGTCTCTACTAAAAATACAAAAATTAGCCGGGCATGGTGGTGGGCGCCTGTAATCCCAGCTACTCAGGAGGCTGGGGCAGGAGAATCGCTTGAACCTGGGAGGCAGAGGTTACAGTGAGCTGAGATTGTGCCATTGCACACTGCACTCCAACCTTGGTGACAGAGCAAGATTCTGTCTCAAGAAAAAAAAAGAAAAAAAAAAGTCTGGGTTTGGTGGTTCATGCCTGTAACCCCAGCACTTTGGGAGGCTAAGGCAGGTGGATCATGAGGTCAGGAGTTCGAAACCAGCCTGGCCAGTATGGTGAAATCCCAGGCGTGGTGGCGCACACCTGCAGTCCCAGCTACTCGGGAGGCTGAGGCAGAAGAATCACTTGAACCCGGGAGGTGGAGGTTGCAGTGAGCCAAGACCGCGCAACTGCACTCCAGCCTGGGTGAGAGAGCGAGACTCCGTCTCAAAAAAAAAAAAATAAATAAAATAAAATAAAAATTCACTTTTTCAACTTTTTTTTCAAAAAAGTTTTAAAGTCTTTTTCAACTTTTTTTTCAAAAAAGTTTTAAAGTCTTTTTCTTAGACTGCAACATTTTAAAAAACCATTCTATTTACGCATTTATGCCAAGAAGGAAGTGTTCATATTTTTGGATATATGTAAATATATATAGATATATAGACCTGAATAACAAGAATATCCTTAAGCATTATTATATGGTTTGAATATTTGTCCCCTCCAAAATTCATGTTGAAATTTAGTCCCTAATTTGGCAGTGTTGTGAGGTGGAGCCTTTAAGGGGTAATTGGATCATGGGGGTTCTGTCCTCATGAATGGTTTAATCCATGTATGGATTAATGGGTTATCATGGAAGGGGAACTGGTAGCTTTATAATAAGAGAAAGAGAAACCTGAGTTGGCATATTAGCATGTACAGCCCCCTTGCCATGTGAGTCCCTGCACTGCCTTGGGACCCTGCAGAGAGTCCCCACCAGCAAGAAGGTCCTCCCAGATCCTGCCCCTTGACCTTGGACTTCTCAGCCTCCAGAACTGTAAGAAATAACTTCCTTTTCCTTATAAATTACCCAGTTTCAGGTATTCTGTTACAAGCAACAGAAAACAGACTAATCCACTACAGGAAAGGTCTAACTTTTTGAACAAAATTACATAATGAAATTTTAATATACACAAAGACTATGGACAATCTTACAGAATTTGCTATGCTTTACTAAATACTAATAAGTAGGAAGAAGTATTTTAATCCCTTAATACAACTGGTAGGATATAATACTTGCATATTAGGGCACACTGAAATACTTACGTAATGGAATACTTACATAGTAGAATCTCTTTCTTGAAACAAGGTTGTTTCATATGAAGCGGAAACAGCAGAAGGGGATCTAGGATACAATCTATAACCTTCACTTGGAGTGATTATCTGCCTACCTAGAATCCTTCAAAATGAAGAAACACAGACACAGTGAAGCACCTTCACTGGCATACATACAAAATCTAGGTATATTGTGAACACATTTGATGGCTCTACATAAAAGTCCAGTATGCAGTCTGATACTGATTAAGAATGAGAAAATGTGAATCCAGAGCCTTACTACAGGTATCTCTTCCATAGAATGGAGATGGAAAAGATAAACCTATAGCCCAGCTGTTAAAAAAAAAAATACAAGAAATCTAAGCAAACATCTGTAATCTGCTCTTCATGCTCTATAATAGTCCTCATTAAATCAGCCAAAATGGGATGGAGGCCCAGCCAAATTAGTGAAAACTATGAATTACATTCTTAAAAACATGAAGTTTTATAAATTTTGAGTATGTGCAGTAAGTAGTACTATTGCAGTTTCTGAAGGAAGCTCTTGAACAGCCTATGTCTGGTTTCAAGTATACATAAGAATTTAATTGTATACAACAGTGTACATTTTCTGACCATCTTGTTCAAAAGAAGGGCTTTTTGGTACCCAGATACTCAGACCTCAGCTGCTGTTGTAGAAACAGTTTTACTTGATTAGGATCACATATTGTTAGTTAAGGAAACTCTAAGAAACTTCTACCAACTTAAGTTTTCTCTCAGCTGAGGCTTTATACCACATGGCCTTATTTACATTCATTAAAGTGATGCTCATAAAGATTTCAGAATACAAAGTTTTTTTTAAAAATCTACTTTTTAAATTTTTGTATTAGTCATGAATACAAGTCAACTGGAGGGCTTCAGTACCTGAGGTGAGGAAAGCTAGCTGTCCACTGTTGGCACTCTTCTTGTAGACTCTTGGTATGCACACTCAACTTCTGCTCATACAAGAGTTCATCAATGGCTGTGAACATTGCCTGGACTTTTTCAGTGGCATTTTGATCGAGTTCCTAGAAGAAAATATTCCCCTCAAATATTTAGGTGAGCTTCACTCTCTGTTAAAAATTATAAAGATTAAAAGCAGTAAGACTTGTTTTGTTTACATATTTAGTCTACTTGAAATACTGCTGTATTTCCATGAAAGAAAAATTAAATTAGTGAGTTTTCAGATCTCAGAATTTTCAGATATCTTCTCCATTCATATTTAAAGAAAATTTAGATAAATGTCTGTGTTTTAGGCTGGTCCAAGTACAGTGGTGTTTACAGCTAATTGATCCCAACCATTTTATGGATTTCTTTGTTTCCGCTCCACTCCTCTACTGCTTCACTTGATTAGCCAAAAAAAAAAAAAAAAACAAAATGCCAGGCGTGGTAGCTCACGCCTGTAATCCCAGCACTTTGGGAGACCAAGGTGGGTGGATCACTTGAGGCCAGGAGTTCAAGACCAGCCTGGCCAACACAGTGAAACCCCATCTCTACTAAAAACACAAAAATTAGCTGGGCGTGGTGGTACACACCGGTAATTCCAGCTACTTGGGAGGCTAAGGCACAAGAATTGCTTGACCTGGGAGGCAAAGGTTGTAGCAAGCCAAGATTGTGCCATTGCACTCTAGTCTTGGTGACAGAGCTAGACTGTGTCTCACAAAAAAAAAAAAAAAAAGCCTATATTTTTAAAAGTAACATATTATATACAGTATAAATTGCAAACACTTTGAAAAATACAGAAAAGTATAAAGAAAAAATAAAAATTACCTATAATTCCACCGTTCAAAGATAATGATTGCTAATTTTAGTACAGTTGCTTGGTTCCACTATTTTTTAGACAGAAAATCCTGTGTATATTACTTTGTATACTGCATCTTTCACTTGACAATTGACAACTTATGTTATGTCCTTGCCCTCTGTAATCCAGCCTTCAAGAATAGTCAGGCCAGGCACAGTGGCTCACACCTGTAATCCCAGCACTTTGGGAGGCCAAGGTGGGGTGGATCACCTGAGGTCAGGACTTCCAGACCAGCCTGGCCTACATGATGAAACCCTGTCTCTACTAAAAATACAAAAAATTAGCTGGGCGTGATGGCAGGTGCCTGTAATCCCAGCTACTTGGGAGGCTGAGGCAGGAGAATCGCCTGAACCTGGGAGGCGGAGGTTGCAGTGAGCCGAGATTGTGCTATTGCACTCCTGCCTGGGCAACAAGAACAAAACTCCGTCTCAAAAAAAAAAAAAAAAAAAAAAAAAGGCCAGGGTGGGTGGCTCACGCCTATAATCCCAGCAGTTTGGGAGGCCGAGGCGGGCAGATCCTGAGGTCAGGAGTTCAAGACCAGCCTGACCAATATAGAGAAACCCTGTCTGTACTAAAAATACAAAATTAGCTGGGCGTGATGGCTCATGCCAGTAATCCCAGCTACTTGGGATGCTGAGGCAGGAGAATCTCTTGAACTCAGGAGGCGGAGGTTGTGGTGAGCCAAGATCGTGCCATTGCACTCCAGCCTGGGCAACAAAAGCAAAACTCCGTCTCAAAAAAACAAACAAAAACCCAAAACCAGAATAGTCAGAGGGCTGGGCATGGAGGTTCACACCTGTAATCTCAGCAACTCAGGAGGCTGAGTGGGGAGGATCACTTGAGGCCAGAAGTTTGAGACCAGCCTGGGCAACATCACAAGACTGCCATCTCTAAAAACAATAAAAAATTAGCCAGGCATGGTGGTCTGTGCCTATAGTCCCAGCTACTCAGGAAGCTGAGGTGGGAGGATTACTTGAGCCCTGGAGTTCGAGGCTGTAGTGAGCTATGATTGTGCCACTGCCAGCCTGGGTAACCAAGTGAGACCTCATCTCTTAAAAAAAAGAAAAAAAAAAAAAAAAAGCAGTCAGAGATGGTTACAAAATGCAAATCTGATCATTTTTTCAGATTCCTTGCATATCCTCTACTACATCTAAATTTACACATCCTTTTACATTCGAGTGTTCCAGTGGGAGAAAAGTCATATCTTCTTTTAAAAGTATAAGATGAAAATAGTGTATTTTCACCCTAAAAAAGTCAACCCCTACCTAATAAAAGTTATATCTGTCTGGGAGTGTTGTTGTTTTTTTTTAATTTGTCCAAAGCTGGGGATGGTGGCCGACACCTGTAGTTGCAGTGAATCAATCAGGAAGCAGAGTTAGGAGGATTGCTTGAGCCCGAGAGTTTGAGGCTATACTGGGCCATGGTGGCACTTGTGGCTAGCCATTGTGTTCCAACCTGGACAATATAGCAAGACTCCTCTCTAAAAAAATTGTCTTTCATCTGATACACTTTTCAAACAAGTCTTTCTTTGGGTCTAAAAAAAAAAATCAGTGAATACTTCTTTGAATATTGCCTCTTTCTTATTCTCTAAAATTTCTGTTAGAAATATATTGCAGTTTCTTAATCCATCCTCCATGTTTCCTAACTACTCTTCAAATTCTGTCTTTAGTTCCCCCGTTCTAGGTGATTTTCTTAGTTGTAGCATTCAATTCACTACTACCTGTTTCACTGGGTCCAGCTTACCTTATATATTGAGATATTTCAAATGCTATTCATTTTGAAGATGTTTAACTGGTTCTTCATATTTGCCTGTTTTTAAGTTAATATCTTTACCTGGTTTGTTTTAAAACTTCTAATAATTTAAAAAGATGTTATCTTGTCCTTTAACTCTTTGAGGACTTTAAAATTTTAATCAACTTTACTGAGGAATAACTTACATTCAACAAAACGCACATTTAAGTGTACAGCACAATGAGATTTGACAAAATATTCACCCTAGTAACTAACATTCCTTTCCAGGTATAAAACATTTCTCCTCACACTCCTTTGCAGCTTTTCCAAAATGTTGACTTATTTTTATCACTGTAAGTTAGTTTTGTCTGGTCTAGAACTTCATATAATTGGGATTGTGCAGGATGCACTTTTTGTGTTTGGCTTCCTTCATTCAGGAGAATCTTTTTGAGGTTCATTCATGTTATTGCATGTATTAATTATTCATTACATTCTATTGCTGAAAAGTATTTTGTTTTAAGACTATGCCGCAATTTGTTTATCCATTCCCGTTAAGGGACATTTATGTTATTTTCAGTATTTGTTTATATTGTTTGTTATGAATAAAGCTGATATAAACATTCATGTACAAGTCTTTTTCTAGACATATGTTTTCATTTTTCTTGGATAATAGCAGTGAAATTGCTGTCACGTAATAAATGTATGTTTAAAGAAATTACTATTTTATAGGATGGATGTACAATTTAGCACTCCTACCAGAAATGTGTGAGCATTAAACCTGCTCCACATCCATCCCAGTACTAGGTATTGTCAGTCTTTTTAATTTTAGCAATTTTTGTGAATGTGGTGTGGTGTATCTTCCCAGTTTTCAATTTGCATTTTCTCTATAATTCATCATATGGAGCATCTTTCTACATGCTACTTGGCCATTTATGTATTTTTCTTTCATGGAATGTTTGTTCCAGTCTTTTGCCCATTATTTCACCTTTTATTTTTCCTTTTAATTAATTAATTCATTAATTACTTTTTAGAGATGGGGGTCTCACTTTGTTGCTTAGGCTGGTCTCAAATGCTTGGGCTCAAATGATCTGCTGGCCTCCGCTTCTCAAAGTGTTGGGGTTACAGGCACGAGCCACTGTGTCTAGCCTTTTTTTTTTCTTTTTAATATGGAGTTTTAAGAGCTCTTTATATACTTTGGATACAAGTCAGATATTGGAAATATTCTCTCCCAATCTGTGATCTGTCCTTTCCTTTCCTTTCCCTCCCTCCCTCCCTTCCTTCCTTCCTCCCTTTTCTTTCTTTTTTCTTTTTTCTGAGATGGAGTCTCTCTCTGTTGCCCAGGCTGGAGTGCAGTGGCATGATCTCAGCTCACTGCAACCTCCACCTCCCAGGTTCAAGCAATTCTCTGCCTCAGCCTCCAGAGTAGCTGGGATTACAGGTGCCTGCCACCATGCCTGGCTAATTTTTTGTATTTTTAATAGAGACGGGGCTTCACCATCTTGGCCAGGCTGGTGTCCTTTCATTTCTTAATGAGGTATGTAAAAGCAAAAAAGATGTAAATTTTGAAGGAGTTAAATTTATCCATTTTCATAGCTTATGCTTTTGGTGTGTCCTATTTATGAACTTGTTGCCTAATCCAACGTCTTGATTTGGTTATACATTTTCTTCTAAAGGATTTATAGTTTTTGCTCTTATATTTAAGTTTATAATTCATTTTGAGTAAATTTTTTATATTATGTGAATTCATCTTTTTGCACATGGATATCCAATTGTCCCAGCAACATCTGTTAGGGGAAAAAAAAAAAAACCTCTCTCTATTGAATTGCCTTTGTACCTTTGTCAAAAATCAATGGATCCTAAATGTAAAAGTTTATTTCTGGACTCTCAATTCTGTTCTGTTCACTACATGACCATCTTTTTGTCAGCACCACACTGTTTTTGTTGTTGTTGTTGTTGTTTTGAGTCGGAGTCTTGCTCTGTCGCTCAGGCTGGAGTGCAGTGGCACAATCTTGGCGCACTGCAATGTCTGCCTCCTGGGTTCAAGTGATTCTCCTGCCTCAGCCTCCTGAGTACCTGGGACTACAGGCCTGCACCACCGTGCTCAGCTAATTTTTGTATTTTTAATAGAGACAGGGTTTCACCATGTTGGCCAGACTGGTCTCGAACTCCTGACCTCAGGTGATTCACCCGCCTTGGCTTCCCAAAGTGCTGGGATTACAGGCATGAGCTACCACGCCCTGCCCACACTGTTCTGACTAATGTTTTGATATTAAGTTTTGAGATGTGGTAGTATATGTCCTCTAATTTTTTTTTCTTTTTTTTTTTTTTTTTTTTGAGACAGAGTTTCACTCTTGTTGCCCAGGCTGGAGTGCAATGGTGCGATCTCAGTTCCAGCAACCTCCACCTCCTGGGTTCAAGCCATTCTCCTGCCTCAGCCTCCGGAATAGCTGGGATTACAGGCATGCGCCACCACACCCGGCAAATTTTGTATTTTTAGTAGAGACAGGGTTTCTCCATGTTGGTCAGGCTGGTCTCGAACTCTGGACCTCAGGTGATCCGCCCACCTCAGCCTCCCAAAGTGCTGAGATTACAGGCACGAGCCACCTCGCCCGGCCATATGTCCCCTAATTTTCTATTTCTGTTTCAATTTTTTTTTTTTTTTTGAGATGGAGTCTCTCTGTTGCCCAGGCTGGAGTGCAGTGGCGCTATCTCGGCTCACTGCAAGCTCTGCCGCCTGGGTTCACGCCATTCTCCTGCCTCAGCCTCCTGAGTAGCTGGGACTACAGGTGCCCGCCACCATGCCCAGCTAATTTTTTTGTATTTTTAGTAGAGACAGGGTTTCACCGTGTTAGCCAGGACGGTCTCTATCTCCTGACCTCGTGATCCACTCGCCTCAGCCTCCCAAAGTGCTAGGATTACAGGCGTGAGCCACCGCACCTGGCCTCAATTTTTTTTTTTTTTTTTTTTTTTTTACTGATCTGTATCCTTTGCAATTCCATATACATTTTAGGATTAGCTTATCAATTTTTATAAAAATGTCTCCTAGGATTTTGATAGAGAGTGCACTGATATGTAGATTAATTTGGGGAGAAATGCCATATTATTAATATTTTGTCTTCCAATTCATGAACAAGGAATTTTCTTCATTTATTTAGATTTTCTTTAATTTCTCTCAGCAATGTTTTGAAATGTCCAATGTACAAGTCTTGTGTTGCTTTTGTTAAATTTATTGCTAAGAACATTTTTATTCTATTGTGATTTTTAAATTTTCATTTTCAGATGGTTCACTGCCAATGTGTAGAAATACAAATTTTTAAATTTACATATAATTCACACACCATGAAATTCACCCTTTTAAATTGTCAAATTCAGTGTTTTTAGTATATTCACAGTTGTGCAACTATCACCAATATCTTAATTCTAGAATATTTTATCACCCTTAAAAGAAACTGTTTCCATTAGCAGTCATCCCCCATTCCTCTCTCTGCCCAGCCCCTGGCCACCAATAATCTACTTTCTGTCTCTATGGAATTGCTCTTCTGGGCAATTCATATAAATGGAATCAAACAATATGTGATGTGTCATGTCTGGCTTCTTTCACTTAGCATGTTTTGAAGGTTCATCCAAGTTGTAACACGTATTGGAACTTCTTTCATTTTTATGGCTGAATAATAATCGCATTGTATGAAAACCATATTTTTGTAAATTGCTCTTGTATACTGTGACCTAACTGAACTAATTTATTAGTTCTACTAGATTTGGGGGGTGGTAATGGAGGGAATGTAAATTTTCTGGGTTTTCTTTACATCATGACATCTGTGAATAAAGACATTTTAATTTCTTCCTCTTCAATTTGAATGCCTCTCTTTGTCTTGTTGCACTAGCTAGAACCTCCAATACAATGCTGAATAGAAGTGGCAAGAGTGGACATCCTTACCTTGTTCTAAATCTTAAGGGGAAGGTATCCAGTCTTTTCTCATTACATATAATAATGTTAGTTCTAACTTTTTTGTAGATGCCCAACCTTTCAGGTTGATTAAATTCCCTTTTATTTCTTGTATGTTGAGTGTTTTTTTTATTATGAATGGGTGTTAGATTTTGTCAAATGTTTTTCTATGTTACTATTAAGATGACCATGTCATTTTTGTCCTTTATTCTATTAATATAATGTATTAAATTAGTTGTTTTTCTTTTTTTCACCATCTGTCTACCCAGATGAAGAGTTGTTTTTCTAATGTTGAACCAGCCATGCAATCTTGGGATAAATCCTATTTACCCACTTGGTCAGGGTAAATAATCCTTTTATGTGACTACATTTGGTTTGTTAATAAAGTTTTTGTGTCTAATTTCAAGAGGCATACTGGTTTGTAGTTTTCTTGTGATGACTGACTTTGGTATCAAGGTCACACTGGCTTCATAGAATGAGTTAGGTAGGAACTGTTCTTTCTTTTCTGAAAGAGTTTGTGAGGGATTGGTATTATTTCCTCTTTAAATATTTAAGTGTATATAGAAATAAGTTGATTTTTACATATTGATCTTGCACCTTGTGGCATTGTTAAATTCATATATCGGTTCTAATTTTTTTCTTTTCCTTCTATTCCTTAGAATCTCTTATATGAAGAATTATTTTCTTGCCTTTGTCTGGTTTTGGTATCAGGGTAATACTGGTCTCATAGAATGAACTGGAAAGTGTTCCTTGATTTTCTGAGTCTGTTAAAGATTATTATTTCTTCTTTAAATATTTGATAAAGTTTACTAGAATTTAAATATTTGATAGTTTACTAGTGCATCTGTGCCTGGACTTCTTTGTGGGAAGATTTTTTATTTGTTTATTTGTTGAGACAGAGTCACTCTGTTGCCCAGTGGAATGCAATGGTGTGATCACGGCTCACTGCAGCCTTGACCTCCCAGGCTCAAGCGATTCTCCCACCTCAGCCTCCCAAATACCTGGGACTAAAGGCACGTGCCACCATACCCGGCTAATTGTTTTAGTTTTCATAGAGATGGGGTCTCACTATGTTGCTCAAGCTGGTCTCAAACTACTGGGTTCAAGTGATCCTCCCTCCTTGCCTCCCAAAGTGCTGAGATTACAGGCATGAGCCACTGTGATCAGCTGAAAGATTTTTAATTATTAACTTAGTTTATTTAAATAGAAATTACATAGCTAGAAATAACCCAATTAGATTGGTATGGAGCTGTTTAAATTTTTAACTTTTCTTTTTCTTTGTATATTTATTTATTATTATTATTATTATTAAAGTTTTAGGATACATGTGCACAACGTGCAGGTTTGTTACATATGTATACATGTGCCATGTTGGTGTGCTGCACCCATTAACTCATCATTTAGCATTAGGTATATCTCCTAATGCTATCCCTCCCACCTCCCCCAACCCCACAACAGTCCCCGGTGTGTGATGTTCCCCTTCCTGTGTCCATGTGCTCTCATTGTTCAATTCCCACCTATGAGTGAGAACATGCGGTGTTTCATTTTTTGTCCTTGCGATAGTTTGCTGAGAATAATGGTTTCCAGCTTCATCCATGTCCCTACAAAGGACATGAATTCATCATTTTTTATGGCTGCATAGTATTCCATGGTGTATATGTGCCACCTTTTCTTAATCCAGTCTATCATTGTTGGACATCTGGGTTGGTTCCAAGTCTTTGCTATTGTGAATAGTGCCGCAATAAACATACATGTGCATGTGCCTTTATAGCAGCATGATTTGTAATCCTTTGGGTATATACCCAGTAATGGGATGGCTGGGTCAAATGGTCTTTCTAGTTCTAGATCCCTGAGGAGTCGCCACACTGACTTCCACAATGGTTGAACTAGTTTACAGTCCCACAAACAGTGTAAAAGTGTTCCTATTTCTCCACATCCTCTCCAGCACCTGTTGTTCCCTGACTTTTTAATGTTGGCCATTCTAACTGGTGTGAGATAGTATCTGATTGTGGTTTTGATTTGCATTTCTCTGATGGCCAGTGATGATGAGCATTTTTTATGTGTTTTTTGGCTGCATAAATGCTTTCTTTTGAGAAGTGTCTGTTCATATCCTTTGCCCACTTTTTGATAGGGTTGTTTGTTTTTTTCTTGTAAATTTGTTTGAGTTCATTGTAGATTCTGGATATTAGCCCTTTGTCAGATGAGTAGGTTGCAAAAATTTTCTCCCATTCTGTAGGTTGCCTGTTCATTCTGATGGTAGTTTCTTTTGCTGTGCAGAAGCTCTTTAGTTTAATTAGATCCCATTTGTCAATTTTGGCTTTCGTTGCCATTGCTTTTGGTGTTTTAGACATGAAGTCCTTGCCCATGCCTATGTCCTGAATGGTATTGCCTAGGTTTTCTTCTAGGGTTTTTATGGTTTTGGGTCTAGCATGTAAGTCTTTAATCCATCTTGAATTAATTTTTGTATAAGGTGTAAGGAAGGGATCCAGTTTCAGCTTTCTACATATGGCTAGCCAGTTTTCCTAGCACCATTTATTAAATAGGGAATCCTTTCCGCATTGCTTGTTTTTGTCAGGTTTGTCAAAGATCAGATAGTTGTAGATATTCAGCATTATTTCTGAGGGCTCTGTTCTGTTCCATTGGTCTATATATCTGTTTTGGTACTGGTACCATGCTGTTTTGGTTACTGTAGCCTTGTAGTATAGTTTGAAGTCAGGTAGTGTGATGCCTCCAGCTTTGTTCTTTTGGCTTAGGATTGACTTGGCAATGTGGGCTCTTTTTTGGTTCCATATGAACTTTAAAGTAGTTTTTTCCAATTCTGTGAAGAAAGTCATTGGTAACTTGATGGGGATGGCATTGAATCTATAAATCACCTTGGGCAGTATGGCCATTTTCACGATATTGATTCTTCCTACCCATCAACATGGAATGTTCTTCCATTTGTTTGTATCGTCCTTTATTTCATTGAGCAGTGGTTTGTAGTTCTCCTTGAAAAGGTCCTTCACATCCCTTGTAAGTTGGATTCCTAGGTATTTTATTCTCTTTGAAGCAATTGTGAATGGGAGTTCACTCATGATTTGGTGCTCTGTTTGTCTGTTATTGGTGTATAAGAATGCTTGTGATTTTTGCACATTGATTTTGTATCCTGAGACTTTGCTGAAGTTGCTTATCAGCTTAAGGAGATTTGGGGCTGAGACAATGGGGTTTTCTAGATATACAATCATGTCACCTGCAAACAGGGACAATTTGACTTCCTCTTTTCCTAATTGAATGCCCTTTATTTCCTTCTCCTGCCTGATTGCCCTGGCCAGAACTTCCAACACTATGTTGAATAGGAGTGGTGAGAGAGGGCATCCCTGTCTTGTGCCAGTTTTCAAAGGGAATGCTTCCAGTTTTTGCCCATTCAGTATGATATTGGCTGTGGGTTTGTCACAGATAGCTCTTATTATTTTGAGATACGTCCCATCAATACCTAATTTATTGAGAGCTTTTAGCATGAGGGGTTGTTGAATTTTGTCAAAGGCCTTTTCTGCATCTATTGAGATAATCATGTGGTTTTTGTCTTTGGTTCTGTTTACATGCTGGATTACGCATATTGATTTTCATATGTTGAACCAGCCTTGCATCCCAGGGATGAAGCCCACTTGATCATGGTGGATAAGCTTTTTGATGTGTTGCTGGATTCGGTTTGCCAGTATTTTACTGAGGATTTTTGCATCAATGTTCATCAAGGATATTGGTCTAAAATTCTGTTTTTTTGTTGTGTCCCTGCCAGGCTTTGGTATCAGGATGATGCTGGCCTCATAAAATGAGTTAGGGAGGATTCCCTCTTTTTCTATTGATTGGAATAGTTTCAGAAGGAGTGGTACCAGCTCCTCCTTGTACCTCTGGTAGAATTCGGCTGTGAATCCATCTGGTCCTGGACTCTTTTTGGTTGGTAAGCTATTAATTATTGCCTCAATTTCAGAGCCTGTTATTGGTCTATTCAGAGATTCAACTTCTTCCTGGTTTAGTCTTGGGAGGGTGTATGTGTCCAGGAATTTATCCATTTCTTCTAGATTTTCTAGTTTATTTGCATAGAGGTGTTTATAGTATTCTCTGACGGTAGTTTGTATTTCTGTGGGATCGGTGGTGATATCCCCTTTCTCATTTTTTATTGCGTCTATTTGATTCTTCTCTCTTTTCTTCTTTATTAGTCTTGCTAGTGGTCTATCAGTTTTGTTGATCTTTTCAAAAAACCAGCTCCTGGATTCATTAATTTTTTGAAGGGATTTTGTGTCTCTATTTCCTTCAGTTCTGCTCTGATTTTAGTTATTTCTTGCCTTCTGCTAGGTTTTGAATGTGTTTGCTCTTGCTTCTCTAGTTCTTTTAACTGTGATGTTAGGGTGTCAGTTTTAGATCTTTCCTGCTTTCTCTTGTGGGCATTTAGTGCTATAAATTTCCCTCTACACACTGCTTTGAATGTGTCCCACAGATTCTGGTATGTTCTGTCTTTGTTCTCATTGGTTTCAAAGAACATCTTTATTTCTGCCTTCATTTCATTATGTACCCAGTAGTAATTCAGGAGCAAGTTGTTCAGTTTCCATGTAGTTGAGCAGTTTTGAGTGAGTTTCTTAATCCTGAGTTCTAGTTTGATTGCACTGTGGTCTGAGAGACAGTTTGTTATAATTTCTGTTCTTTTACATTTGCTGAGGAGTGTTTTACTTCCAACTATGTGGTCAATTTTGGAATAGGTGTGGTGTGGTGCTGAAAAGAATGTATATTCTGTTGATTTGGGATGGAGAGTTCTGAAGATGTCTATTAGGTCCGCTTGGTGCAGAGCTGAGTTCAATTCCTGGATACCTTGTTAACTTTCTGTCTCGTTCATCTGTCTAATGTTGACAGTGGGGTGTTAAAGTCTCCCATTATTATTGTGTGGGAGTCTGAGTCTCTTTGTAGGTCACTAAGGACTTGCTTTATGAATCTGGGTGCTCCTGTATTGGGTGCATATATATTTAGGACAGTTAGTTCTTGTTGAATTGATCCCTTTACCATTATGTAATGGCCTTCTTTGTCTCTTTTGATCTTTGTTGGTTTAAAGTCTGTTTTATCTGAGACTAGGATTGCAACCCCTGCCTTTTTTTGTTTTCCATTTGCTTGGTAGATCTTTCTCCATCCTTTTATTTTGAGCCTATGTGTGTCTCTGCACGTGAGATGGGTTTCCTGAATACAGCACACTGATGGGTCTTGACTCTTTATCCAATTTGCCAGTCTGTGTCTTTTAATTGGAGCATTTAGCCCATTTACATTTAAGGTTAGTATTGTTATGTGTGAATTTGATCCTGTCATTATGATGTTAGCTGGTTATTTTGCTTGTTAGTTGATGCAGTTTCTTCCTAGCCTTGATGGTCTTTACAATTTGGCATGTTTTTGCAGTGGCTGGCACTGGTTTCCTTTCCATGTTTAGTGCTTCCTTCAGGAGCTCTTTTAGGGCAGGCCTGGTGGTTACAAAATCTCTCAACGTTTCCTTGTCTGTAACGTATTTTATTTCTCTTTCACTTATGAAGCTTAGTTTGGCTAGATATGAAATTCTGGGTTGAAAATTCTTTTCTTTAAGAATGTTGAATATTGGCCCCAACTCTCTTCTGGCTTGTAGAGTTTCTGTGGAGAAATCAGCTGTTAGTCTGATGGGCTTCCCTTTGTGGGTAACCTGACCTTTCTCTCTGGCTGCCCTTAACACTTTTTCCTTCATTTCAACTTTGGTGAATCTGACAATTATGTGTCTTGGAGTTGCTCTTCTCGAGGAGTATCTTTGTGGCATTCTCTGTATTTCCTGAATTTGAATGTTGGCCTGCCTTGCTGGATTGGGGAAGTTCTCCTGGATAATATCCTGCAGAGTGTTTTCCAACTTGGTTCCATTCTCCCCGTCACTTTCAGATACACCAATTAGACGTAGATTTGGTCTTTTCACATAGTCCCATATTTCTTGGAGGCTTTGTTCGTTTCTTTTTATTCTTTTTTCTCTAAACTTCTCTTCATGCTTCATTTCATTCATTTTATCTTCCATCGCTGATACCCTTTCTTCCAGTTGATCGCATTGGTACTGAGACTTGTGCATTCGTCACGTAGTTCTCGTGCCTTGGTTTTCAGCTCCATTAGGTCCTTTAAGGACTTCTCTGCATTGGTTCTTCTAGTTATCCATTCGTCTTGTTTTTTTTCAAAGTTTTTAACTTCTTTGCCATTGGTTCAAACTTCGTCCTTTAGCTTGGAGTAGTTTGATCTTCTGAAGACTTCCTCTCTCAACTCGTCAAAGTCATTCTCTGTCCAGCTTTGTTCCATTGCTGGTGAGGAGCTGCGCTCCTTTGGAGGAGGAGAGGTGCTCTGATTTTTAGAGTTTCCAGTTTTTCTGCTCTGTTTTTTCCCCATCTTTGTGGTTTTATCTACCTTTGGTCTTTGATGATGGTGATGTACAGATGGGTTTTTGGTGTGGATGTCCTTTCTGTTTGTTAGTTTTCCTTCTAACAGTCAGGACCCTCAGCTGCAGGTCTTTTGGAGTTTACTGGAGGTCCACTCCAGACCCTGTTTGCCTGGGTATCAGCAGCAGTGGCTGCAGAACAGCGGATATTGGTGAACCGCAAATGCTGCTGCCTGATCGTTCCTCTGGAAGTTTTGTCTCAGAGGAGTACCCGGCCGTGTGAGGTGTCAGTCTGCCTCGACTTGGGGGTGCCTCCCAGTTAGGCTACTCGGGGGTCAGGGACCCACTTGATCTCAAGCTGTGTGCTGGGACCTCAAGCTGCATGCTGGCAGAACCACTATTCTCTTCAAAGCTGTCAGACAGGGACATTTAAGACTGCAGAGGTTATTGCTGTCTTTTGTTTGTCTGTGCCCTGCCCCCAGAGGTGGATCCTACAGAGGCAGGCAGGCCTCCTTGAGCTGTGGTGGATTCCCCCCAGTTCGAGCTTCCCTGCGGCTTTGTTTACCTACTCAAGCCTAAGCAATGGCGGGCGCCCCTCCCCCAGCCTTGCTGCCACGTTGCAGTTTGATCTCAGACTGCTGTGCTAGCAACGAGCGAGGCTCCGTGGGTGTAGGACCCTCCGAGCCAGGTGTGGGATATAATCTCCTGGTGTGCCATTTGTTAAGCCCATTGGAAGAGTGCAGTATTAGGGTGGGAGTGACCTGATTTTCCAGGTGCCGTCTGTCACCCCTTTCTTTGACTAGGAAAGGGAATTCCCTGACCCCTTGTACTTCCCGGGTGAGGCGATGCCTCGCCCTGCTTTGGCTCAGGCACGGTGCACTGCACCCACTGTCCTGCACCCACTGTCTGGCACTCCCCTGTGAGATGAACCTGGTACCTCAGTTGGAAATGCAGAAATCACCTGTCTTCTGCATTGCTCATGCTGGGAGCTGTAGACTGGAGCTATTCCTATTCGGCCATCTTGGCTCCACCCCCTTTTAATTTTTCTTTAAGTCAATTTGTTAATTTATGTCTTTCTAGGGATTTGTCCATTACATCTAAGTTATCTAATTTGTTGGCGTTGTTTACTGAATTCTCATAGTACTTTCTGTAGGGTTGAGTTATGCCCTCTCTTTCATTCCTGATCATGTCAGTCTCTCTTCTTTCTTGATCAAACCAACTAATGATTTGTCAATTTACTGACTTCTTTTCAAAGAAACAGCTTTTGACTTTATTTTCTCTATTGTTTTTCTATTTTATTAATTTCTATCTTATCTGTATTATTTCCTTCTTTCTGCTTTGCTTTAGATTTAGTTTGTTCTTCTTTAGTTTCTTAAGGTGGAAACATATTATTGAGACATCCCTGTTTTTCTGTAGGCATTTAAAGCTATTCATTTCCTCCCAGCTGTGTCCCATAAATGTTGATATTTTGCTTTTCCCTTTTCATTCAGTTCAAAATATTTTCTACTTTCCCTTATAGATTCCTTTTTCAACCCATGGGTTATTTAGAAGAGTGATGTTTAATTGCCAAATATTTGAGGATATCCCAAATGTATGTTGTTGATTTATAATTTCATTCCAAGGTGGCTGGAGAACATACCTTGTATAATTTAAATCTTTTTATAGTTAAAAAACTTGTTTTATGTGTACTTGAAGACTATCTACACTGCTGTCACTGGGTGGGATGTCAGGTCAGGTTGGTTGATAGTATTGTTCAGGTATTTAATATCCTTGCTGATTTTCTGTCTAGGTGGTCTACAAGTACTGAGAGTGGAGTATTAAAGTTTCCAGCTATAATTGCTACAATATTTCTCCTTTCCACTCAGTCATTTTTTGCTTCACGAACTTTAAGACTTGGTTATTAGATGTTACATTTATAACTGCTATATTTTCCTGATGAATTGACCCTTCTATCATTATAAAATGTCCCTCTTTGTTTCTAGTAGTATTTTTTCTTTTAAAGTTTATTTTGTCTTAGTTCAAATTCAAGCAGTTTTTGCATCTGCTTTTAATTTCTGGATGCCCTCTTGTATCTTCTCCGCGCTTGCAAGCTGACTCACGGTCAGCCAGGGATGTGTAGATAGCTTAGTCAGTCCTGTGTGGATGTGTGGAAAGCTTATCAAGGCCTCCTGTGACCGTCTTATTTCCCAGATATCTTTAATAAATTCCTGGATAGTTCGCCAATCCATTGTTTGTCCCAGCCAGGACTAAAACCTCAAGCTATCTGAGCAACTGTTCTTCCCACCAAGTTTACTACTGTTACTTACATGCTGTTGGGCATAGGGTCTCTCCAGGTTCACTCCAAACCTACTGAGCCTTCTCCAACAGTGAGGCTGCTAGTTTTCAGAGTGTCCCTCTGTAGTAGAATAGTCTCTCACTGTTCTTAACCCAAAGTTCTATTGATTTTCATGAATAATTGCTTCTTTATTTGTTATATGCTTTTAGTCAATTTGCAAAGCCTTTAAACAGTTGCACCTCACCATTTTGTCCAGTTTCATTGTTGCTTTTGGGGAGGGGGATTTGCCGAGCTACTTACTCTGATACTAAAAGTCCCACCTCATAATTTTCTGTTATTACATTGTCTTTCTCAGATTTTAGCATCAAGACTCTGCTGACCTTATTATAAACTGAATTGAGAAGTATTCCTTATACTTTTTGGAAAAAGGTTTGCATCATTGTTATTTCTTCCACAAATGGATGAGAGAATTCACCTGGGCCTAGAGCTTTCTCTATTTAAGAACTGTTTCATTTAATTTCTTGAATAATTTTACAATAATCCACAAATAAAATAACCTTATAAAAGTATAATTCCACTTATAGTCACCCATTGTTTGAGCTATATTTACTTCTACAAGTATAAACTCCCTCTTTATACATTTTAGACACATTTCAGACACACACTTTATATATCATATACATATTAAATACAAGCATATATTTTGCTTTAATCAGTCAGTTGTCCTTTAAAGAAATCAGACAAAAAACATAGACTTTTATATTCACCCATTAGTTAATTTCTAGTTCTCTTCTCTTCCTCTGCCCTGAACTCTCGTCTCTGCTCCTCAGCACAGTGGGACCACCATTGCTTTGCTTGGACTCTAGTTCAGTCTTACATCGTCAGAAAATTGTCCCCAGGCAGGGAGACAGAGACAACACGAGGGGATCTGTACAGGAGGAAGGCCTGGTGTGCGATAGGACCCCAAGAGAGGTAAGAGAGTGCCTAAGTAGTTTTTATGACCTTGAGCGGCAAGAGAGGAGTGCTTCAGTTACTCTGGCAGTGTAACAAATTACTGCAAAACTTAATAGCTTAAAACAACAATAATCATGTATTATCTCTCTGGGTTTATATGGGTCAGGAATTTATATAGAGCACAGCAGGAATGGCTTATCTCTGCTCCACAATATCTGAGGCCTTAGTCAGAAGACTCAAAGGCTGGGAGCTGAAAACATCTTAATGCTCATTTACTCACATGTCTGGCAGCTGATGCTGGCTTTCAACTGGGGCTTTAATTCCTCTCTACATGAGCCTTTTCATGTGGTCTGAACTTCCTTGTAAGATGATGGCTGGATTCTGAGGTCTACCATTCAGATGAGAGAAGCTGTGTTGCTTTCTAACCTAGAAAGTCATGCAGCAAGGCTGGGTGCAGTGGCTCATGCCTGTAATCCTAACACTTTGGGAGGCCAAGGTGGGTGGATCACTTGAGGTCAGGAGTTCGAGACCAGCCTGGCCAACAAGGCAGAACCCCGTCTCTACTAAAAATACAATTAGCCAGACATGGTGGTGCAAAACTGTAATCCCAGCTACTCAGGAGGCTAAGGCAGGAGAATCACTTGAATCTAGGAGGCAGAGGTTGCAGTGAGCCGAGATCGTGCCACTGCACTCTAGCCTGGGCTACAAGAGCTAAACTCCATTTAAAAAAAAAAAAAAAAAGACACAGACTGGGTGAATGGATGAAAAAACAAGACCTATTGATCTGTTGCCTACAAGAAACACACTTCACCTATAAAGACACACACAGACTGAAAATAAAGGGATGGAAAAAGATATTCCATGCCCATGGAAACCAAAAAAGAGCACAAGTAGCTATACTTGTATCAGACAAAATAGATTTCAAGACAGAAACTATAAGAAGAGATAAAGAAGGTCACTATATAATGATAAAGGGCGATCAATTCAGCAAGAAGATATAACAATTTTAAATATATATGAACCCAACACTGGAGCACCCAGATATATAAAGGAAATATTATGAGAGCTAAAGAGAGAGATAGGTCCCAATACAATAAGAGTTGGAGACTTCAACACCCAACTTTCAGCATTGCACAGATTTTCCAGACAAAATCAACAAAGAAACATCAGACTTAATCTGCACTACAGACCAAATGGATCTAACATATTTACAGAACATTTTGCCTAACAGCTGCAGAATACACATTCTTTTCCTCAGCACATGGATCATTCTCAAGGATGGACCATATGTTAGGTCACAACACAAGTCTTAAGACCAAAAAAACTGAAATAATATCAAGCATATTCTCTGACCACAATGGAACAAAACTAGAAATAACAAGAGGAATTTTGAAAGCTATATAAACACATGGAAATTACACGAGATCCTCCTGAATGACCAGTGGGTCAATGAAGAAATTAAGAAGGAGACTGAAAAATGTCTTGAAACAAATGATACTAGAAACACAACATATCCAAACCTATGGGAAACAGCAGAAGCAATACTAGGAGGGAAGTTTATAGCTGTAAGTGCCTACATCAAAAAAGAGAAAAAACTTCACATGAACAATCTAATGATACATCTTAAAAGAAATTAGAAAAGCAGCTGGGTGCGATGGCTCACGCCTGTAATCCCAGCACTTTAGGAGGCCAAGGCAGGCGGATCATGAGGTCAGGAGATTGAGACCATCCTGGCTAACGTGGTGAAACCCTGTCTCTACTAAAAAAAAATACAAAAAATTAGCTGGACATGGTAGCGGGTGCCTGTAGTCCCACCTCCTTGGGAGGCTGAGGCAGGAGAATGGCGTGAACCCGGGAGGCGGAGCTTGCAGTGAGCCAAGATCGTGCCACTGCACTCTAGCCTGGGTGACAATGTGAGACTCCGTCTCAAAAAAAAAAAAAAAAAAAGAGCTAGAAAAGCAAGAGCAAACCAAACCAAAATAAATAATAAAGATTAGGGTAGAAATTAATGAAATTTATGATTACCAGAGGCTGGGAAGGGTAGTAGGGGGTGAGGACTGGGGAGATGGGGTGGTTATTGGGTACAAAAAAATAGAAAGAATGAATAAGACCTACTATTTAATAGCACAAAGGGTGACTATAGTCAATAATAACTTAATTGTACATTTTTAAATAACTAAAAGAGTGTAATTGGATTGTTTGTAATTCAAAGGATAAACGCCTGAAGGGATGGATTTTGTTTTAAGCCATGAAAAAGAATATTATAACATTCAATTTTTCTAAAGATAAAATCCTGACTAGTGAAGAAATGAAGGTCAAAAGTAAGATGGCTATATGTGAATATATTTTAAAAACCTGTTAGACTATAAATGCCAAAAGGAAAGCAAGGATATGGGAAACATCTGTATGACATTTATAAGTTATAAAGAGATACAAATCATAATATAGAGAAAACTAATGGAAATATATAGTCAGTATACTAAATGTTCCTGATGAGGCATCTAATTATTAGAATACAATTTAAATTCTTTGGCCTGCAGGGCCCTAATGATCTAGTCCCACCTACCTCTCTAATCTCATTTGTGCTTTTCTCCCCCTGGTTTTCCATCATCCAACCACCCTGACCTTTTATCAGCTGCAAGAATACACCAAACACTTTCCCTTGGAAACATGAAGCTCTTCTCCTCCTTGGGCTTTTGCATATGCTGCTGGTTACCTGTCTGGAAGACTCTTCCTCACTCTTCACATGGCTAGCTCTTCTGTCTTCAAGTCTCAGATCTACCTTACCTGAGATCCCTGATAATGAATCCCCCTGATAATGTTCTATTTCAGCACCCTGTCATCTTCCTTAGAGCACTTATCACCTTTTATATTTACTTTTGTCAATCTCCCTCATTAGACTATTGAATCATGTAAGTCTCACTCACCCCATATTCCCAAGGCCAAGTACAGGGAAAACAACCATGCTCAATAAATGTTTGTTGAATGAACGAAAAAAACGTGAAAACCCAAGTATCAGATAATAAGGGAAAGTGATACGTTAAGACAGGAAAATATTATATAACATTCAGATTGACCAGTGTGGAGTAGTAAATGTCTACATGAAATGATGGTAAATGAAAAAAGTAGGCCACAAAATAGTATGTACATGTATCATACAACTATATAAGGAAAGTATATATACATTCAAAATGATTAGAAAATAACTCAGTGTAATATAAATAGGTTTTAACAATTAGCAGGCTTTTTGTTTAAAAAAAAAAAAGTAGGTTTCTGGCTGGGTGCAGTGGCTCATGCCTATAACCTCAGCACATTGGGAGGCTGAGGTGGGAGAACTGCTTGAGGCCAGGAGTTCCAGATCCTACCTCTTAAAAAAAAAAAAAAAAAAGCAGCGTGTGGTGGCATGCACCTGTGGTCCCAGCTACTCAGGAGGCTGAGGCAGGAAGATGGCTTGAGCCCAGGAGTTTGAGGCTGCAGTAAGCTATGATTGCCACTGCACTCCAGCCTGGATGACAGAGAAAGAAGAAAGAAAGAAAAGAAAGACAGAAAGAAAGAGCCTAACAATAATATTATATAAAGTCAATATTGTGGAAAAGTGTTTATAAAATATTAGGTGAAGAAATACAGCATAATATTATGTGTACATCATGATTATAACTAAGCCAAATTAAATACAGATTGAAAAAAGATATAGAAATAAAAATGTTGGCTGGGCGTGGTGGCTCATGCCTGTAATCCCAGCACTTTGAGAGGCTGAGGCGGGCAGATTACAAGGTCAAGAGATTGAGACCATCCTGGCCAACATGGTGAAACCCCGTCTCTACTGAAAATACAAAAATTAGCTGGCCATGATGGTGCACGCCTATAGTCCTAGCTACTCAGGAGGGTGAGGCAGGAGAATGGCTTGAACGCAGGAGGCAGAGGTTGCAGTGAGCCAAGATCGTGCCACTACACTCCAGCCTGGCAACACAGCGAGACTCCATTCCAAAAAAAAACAAAAAAAGAACAAGAAAAATATCTGTTGCATCTTGCATCAAGGTGATAAAATTATGCATAAATTGTCTTTAAAAAATTTTTAGAGTTGTTGGTCTTTTAAAAATAATATTTTATAATGGGAAATAGCCAAAAATAAGTAAAGAAGTAAAAATCACTCATCTCATCACCTAATTAATAACAACTGAACAATATTTTGAGTAAATATTCTTGGTCCTTTTCACTAATATAGGCAAGAATATATATAAAACAAAATTAGAGTGACACTACACATATGATTTATAACCTGTTTGTTTTCATTACCAATATATCAGAAATATTTTCCCAGGCTATAATGGCTTAATAATAAACTTTCAAAAACATTTTAAACAACAAGGTAACATTAGTGGTAAAGACATACATTAGTGGACTGGGCATGGCAAAAGGAATAGACCCAGAGCCCAAATCCATATTAACCTGCAACTGTTTGTTGTTGTTGTTGTTTTTTTCTTTGAGACGGAGTTTCGCTCTTGTTGCCCAGGCTGGAGTGCAATGGCGCAATTTCGGCTCACAGCAACCTCCGCCTCCCGGGTTCAAGCCATTCTCCTGCCTCAGCCTCCAGAGTAGCTGGGATTACAGGCATGCGCCACCACACCCGGCTAATTTTGTATTTTTAGTAGAGACAGGGTTTTTCCATGTTGGTCAGTCCGGTCTAGAACTCCCGACCTCAGGTGATCTGCCCGCCTTGGCCTCCCAAAGTGCTGGGATTGCAGGCGTGAGCCACCATGCCTGGCCAACCTGCAACTGTTTAAGTTGAACACTAAGCATGTCTAAGGTTTAACTACTATATCAATAAAACAAAGCAAATACTGAAAGAAGATGAGGACTGATGCTTCTTTACAGTTATTATGAAGTATGATAAATGTAAAGAAACAATGTAGGAGAGTGAAGGAATGAAATATACTGACAAATCCTAACTCCCAGAATCATCTCCCAAGCACTCCATCAGACTAATAACATATAACTCACACCATATCCCCAGAAGTCCAAGCTTCCTTCAGTAGATATCCCTGCGCCTGTATAACTTGGAAAAGCAGACAGTGAATTCCCAGTGTCGGCTGATGTAAAAGATGATTCTCTTGTGATGTCAGACTTGCTAAAGGTACAATTTGGGAGGAGAGAAAAAAGAAAATTTTTCATATGTCTTCAAGTTTCTGTAGCATTAACTACTCAGCAACTTACTAGGTGATAAACATGTGTACAAATATATCCACATAGGCAAAAATAAATGAAGAACTTGAAATTTGAGCATCATGGAAAAGTCCTAATTCCTATAGAATTGATGGCAGTCATTCCAAATAATTCTAGTCACAGTTTACAATGAATACTTCAACATCTCACTTATGACATACTCTTTTTTTTTTGGAGACAGAATCTCATGCTGTCACCCAGGCTAGAGCGCAGTGGCACGATATTGCCTCACTGCAACCTCGGCCTCCTGGATTCTAATGATTCTCTTGCCTTAGTCTCCCAAGTAGCTGGGACTACAGGTGTACACCACGACACCCAGCTCATTTTTGCATTTTAGTAGAGAAGGGATTTCACCATGTTGCCCAGGCTGGTCTTGAACTCCTGAGCTCAGGCAATCTGCCCACCTCGGCCTCCCAAAGTGCTAGGATTTACAGGCGTGAGCCACCACACCCAGTCTATAACATACTCTTGACAACTAAAGACATTTCAGAAATGCTAATAGTTGTATCTGATCTTGTATGGCACTTTTTATTTTTTATTTTTTGAGATGGGGTCTCGCTCTGTCACCCCGGCTGGAATGCAGTGGTGCGAACTCAGCTCATTGCAACCTCTGCCTCCTAGGTTCAAGTGATTCTCCCACTTTAGCTTCCCAAGTAGCTGGGACTACAGGTGCGTGCCACCATGCCTGGCTAATTTTGTTTGTACTTTTGTTTTTGTTTTTTTGAGATGGAGTCTCACTCTGTTGCCTAGGCTGAGTGCAGTGGCGTGATCTCGGCTCACTGCAACCTCCTCCTCTCGGGTTCAAGTGATTCTCCTGCCTCAGTCTCCTGAGTAGCTGGGACTATAGGTGTGCGCCATCATGCCCAGCCAATTTTTGTATTTTTAGTAGAGACGGCGTTTTGCCATGTTAGTCAGGCTGGTCTTGAACTCCTGACCTCAAGTGATCCGCCTACCTCGGCCTCCCAAAGTGCTGGGACTACAGGAGCGAGCCACTGTGCCCAGCCTTTTTTTTGTATTTTTGGTAAAGACAGAGTTTTGCCATATTGCCCAGGCTAGTCTTGAACTCCTGAACTCAAGTGATCCACCCGTCTCGGGCTCCCAAAGTGCTGAGACTACAGGTGTGAGCCATCACGCCCAGCCTATGATTATACAATTTTTTTTTAATCACACATTGCATCTCAGACACTAATTGAAGTTCTGAGAGACTGAAGAACTGTCTTCCCTGTTCTATTACTTAAAATAACTACAGCTAATATTTACTCAGCATTTACTACATGCCAAGCATCGTGCCAAGTTTTACACACATTATTTCATTAATATTTGCAACATCCTATGAGACAGGGGTCCTGAACCCCAGGGTCACAGACCGGTGCTGGTCTGTGGCCTGTTAGGAACTGGGCTGCAGAGCAGGAGGTGAGTGACAGGTGAGTGCATGAAGCTTCATCTGTATTTACAGCAGCTCCCCATGGCTCACATTACCACCTGAGCTCTGCCTTCTGTCAGATCAGTGGTGGCATTAGATTCTCACAGGAGCACAAACTGCGCATGCAGGGGATCTAGGTTGTGCATTCCTTATGGGAATCTAATGCCTGATCATCTGTCACTGTCTCCCATCATCCCCGGATGGAACTGTCTAGTTGCAGGAAAACAAGCTCAAGGCTCCCACTAATTCTACATTATGGTGAGTTGTATAATTATTTCATCATATATTACAATGTAAAAATATAAAGTGTATAATAAATGTAATGCACTTGAATCATCCTGAAACCATCCCTCACCCCACTGCACAGTTCATGGAAAAATTGTCTTCCACAAAACCGGTCCCTGGTGCCAAAAAGGTTGGGGACTGCTGCTATAAGATATACTATTATCAGGTAAGTAATTTGCCCAGTGTTACTCAGCTAATAAGTTATAGGACCAGGATTAAAAATCAGATGTTGGACTCCTCCTGAGTCCATGTTCTTTTTCATTTATGTTATGTTATTTTATTGTTTGTTTTTTATAATCTTGCTCTTTCTGATATTTATTTAATTTATGTTTTTTCTTGTTTTTTTTTTTTTTTTTGAGAAGGAGTCTCGCTCTGTCGCCCAGGCTGGAGTGCAGTGGTGTGATCTTGGCTCACTGCAAGCTCTGCCTCCCGGGTTCATGCCATTCTCCTGCCTCAGCCTCCTGAGTAGCTGGGACTACAGCCCCCCCGCCACCATGCCCGGCTAATTTTTTTGTATTTTTAGTAGAGACGGGGTTTCACCATGTTAGCTAGGATGGTTTCGATCTCCTGACCTCGTGATTCGCCCACCTCGGCCTCCCAAAGTGCTGGGATTACAGGCGTGAGCCACCGCGCCCGGCCCTATTTATGTTTTTTCTTGAAACAACGTCTTGTTCTTTCACCCAGGCTGGAATAGCGGTATAAACACAGCTTACTGCAGCCTTGACCTTCTTGGCTCAAGCAATCCTCCCATGTCAGCTTCCATAGTAGCTGGGACCACAACTGCACATCCCCACACTTGGCTATGTTTTTTTTTTTTTTTTTTTTTTTGTAGAGATGGGGTTTGCCATATTGCCCATGCTGGTCTTAAACTCCTGGGCTTAAATGATCCTCCCACCTTTTGGCCTCCCATAGTGCTGGGATTATAAGTACCGAGCTCCATGTTCTGTTTTTTGTTTGTTTGTTTATTTTTTCACTCTAATCCCATGGCAGATTATCCATGTTCTTAACTACTTTATAATACTACTTCTCAAAGGCTATGAAAATACGTATGATGTTGTCATTAGCTATTTCAGAATGAAAACTAAATGGTACTGAGAACATGACAAAAATTCTTGCTTTGTTTTCATCAGCACAAGGCTTGACACCAATCTTAAGCCAAAAAACAAAACCTCTGCCATGAGCAAGTGCAATAAGTAAACAAGTACACTTTGTGTTATTACCTTTGGGAACTTGTGTCTTTCTCATGACTGTCACTGGTGGGGGAAATTTCCTCCAGCTTCTCGGGAGGGGGATGATGGTTAAGAGCATGTTTTGTTATTCCTTTCCTATGAAAGACAAAACAAAGTTATATTTCCTGTATAAAAAAATACATACAATTCAATAATTTAATCTAGAAGTTAGTCACCTACTTCCTCTGCTCTGGAACTGCACTGTCTGATATGGTAGCCACCAGTGGTTAAAATCTGGCTAGTCAGAATTGTGTTTTAAGTGTAAAACACATTGGATTTCAAGAAGAATTTGCAATACTTCATTTATTATCTTGATTACATTTTAAAATGATAATATTTTGGATATACTGGGTTGTTAAACAAAATATATTCTTAAAATTAATGTCACTACAAGTTGAAAATATAGTAGATATCACCATACACCAATTAGAACAGCTAAAATTAAAAATAATGATAACAAAATGCAGGCATGGATGTGGAGAAACTGGATGTCTCATACATTGCTGGCAGGAATGTCAAATGGTATAGCCATTCTGGAATAGTTTGACAGTTTCTAATAAAACTAAACATATGCATTTACCCAGAGCCCTAGCAGTTGCACTCTTGGGCATTATGCCTAGAGAAATGAAAACTTACATTCATACAAAAATCTGTATACAAATGTTCACAGCAGCTTTATTTACAATTGAAAAAAAAACTGAAAACAACTCAAATGTCCTTTAACATTGGTATTTCCACATAATGGAATATTATTCAGCAATAAAGAGAAATAAACTATGGATACATGCAACAACTTGGATGGATCTCAAAAGCACCATGCTTTTTACTGCAAAAAGCCAAAGCCAATAGAAAAACCATTAACTACTACAGTTGACCTTGAACAACACAGGTTTAAACTGTGTGAGCCCATTTATATGCAGATTTTTTTCAATAAATATATTGGAAAATTTTTTGGAGATTTGCAACAATTTGAAGAAACTCAACAGATGAACCATGTAGCCTAGAAATATCGAAAAAAGTTAAGAAAAAGGTATGTCATGAATGTGTAAAATATATGTAACTACCAGTCTATTTTTGTGTTGACTATGTTATTGGTAAGGCTTCCAGTCAACAGTAGGCTATTAGTAGTTAAGTTCTGGGGAGTCAAAAGTTAAACATGGATGTTTTACTGTACAGGGGGTCAGTACCCCAACCCCTGCATTGTTTAAGGGCCATTTATATAATGGTATATTGGACAAAACTATAGTGGTAGAGAACAGATTAATGGTTGCCAGGGATGGAGACAAGAGTGGATATAACTATAAAGGGATAGGGATACCCAATGAAGTTCCTTGGTGGTGATGAAACAGCTCTCTATCTTGATTTATAGTCATATTTGCAGTAATCTATAAATGGGACCAAACTGCATAGAAAGAACTATGTACACACACACACACACACAGGAGTGAATGTAAAAACTGGATAAGGTCTGTAGGTCTAGTTAACAGTATTGTACCAATGTCATTTTCCTGGCTTTGAAATTATACCACAGTTACATAAGATGTCATCATTGGGGGAAGCTGAGTGAAAAGTTCATGGGATTCTTGGTACTATTTTTAAAATTTCCTGTGAGTCTATAATTATTTCAAAATAAAAAGGTAAAAAAATTTCACTTTTATTTTATTGAGATGGGGTCTTGCTGTGTTGTCCAAGCTAGAGTACAGTGGTGTGGTCATAGCTCACTGCAGCCTTGACCTCCTGGGCTCAAGGGATTCTTCTGTCTCAGCCTCCTGTGTAGCTGAGACTACAGGCACTCACCACCACACTTGGCTAATTATTTAATTTTTAATTTTTTTTTGTAGAGATTGGGATCTTGCTATGTTGCTCAGGCTGGTCTCTAACTCCTGGCCTCAAATGATCCTCCTACCTCAGCCTCCCAAAGTACTGGAATTCAAGACATGAGCCACTGCACTCAGCCAATTTCACCTTTCTTTTTTAATGTGACCACCTGAAAATTTTAAATTACATATGTGGCTTATATCATATTTGTATTGAATATTGCTGCTCTAGAGCCTCCAATGTGTACACTGGATTAAGCTTTGGGGTCAACCATTATATGTTCCAGTAATCTATGGGGTCAATCAATATATGTTCCTAGTAATCTATGGTAGACTTTCCTCACAAAATTCTGTAGTCAAATAAATTTAGGAACTGTAATAGGTTAAACAAAGTTACACAGATTTCTTTACAAGAGGTCTTCCAGGTCTTTAATATGCAAATGTATATCATAAATCTCAAATACTCTTATTTCAAACGAAACTAAGGCACAGAGAGATTAAGTAACCTGCTTAAGGTCATTTGGTTAGTAAGCGATGAAGCCAAGATTCAAATCCTAGTAGTCTGGCTCTCAGAGGAAGGCCTCTAGAAGGAAATGAAGAGTTTGAGACTTTAGTGAATTGTACCATTGTTCTATATAAAGATAAAGCTAAGAGTCCAGTCAGTGGAGCTTGCACTTTAAATTATTTCTCAAATTGTGGAGATCAATTTGTGCAGACTTACCTGTATGTCTCTCATTCAGTGGTCCTACAACCAAGTGCTTGTCTTTGAAAAAGTGGAAAGGATCAGAAATACAAACTCAAGCTACGAAATAGAGACTTAAGACATTTTTTCAGTCTGCCAGGGAAATCTATGAATTAACAATTAGATAATAACAAAAAATATCATTAAATTTAATAATGGCGCTATGACTACATATAAAAATGTCCATAATTTTTAGAGATGCATAATGACATATATAGGGGTGAAATGGCAATATCTGCAGTTTTGCTTTCCTTATTTCACAGAGAGGCACAGAGAAGTTAATAAAAGGATAAGGAGGCCAGGTGCGGTGGCTCATGCCTGTAATCCTAGCACTTTGGGAGGCTGAGGCAGGCAGATCATGAGGTCAGGAGATCGAGACCATCCTGGTTAACACGGTGAAATCCCGTCTCTACTAAAAATACAAAAAATTAGCTGGGCATGGTGGCGGGCACCTGTAGTCCCAGCTACTCGGGAGGCTGACGCAGGAGAATGGCGTGAACCCGGGAGGCGGAGCATGCAGTGAGCCAAGGTGGCACTACACTCCAGCCTGGGTGACAGAGCGAGACTGTCTCAAAAAAAAAAAAAAAAAAAAAAAAAAAAAGAAAGAAAAAAGAAAAAAAAAAGAATAAGGAAGATAGATAAGCAAATATATTGACTTTGTTAACTGTTGAATGTGGGGTGACAGGTAGTTCATGATACTATTCTCTATATGTTTATGTTTGAAATTTTTCATTAAAAAATGTTAAGCTGTATGTTGAAAATCATTCCTTTCCCATACTCTTTTCAACAATTATAATTTTTAATGGCTAGGTAGAAAACTAAAGTTACTGCTTCAAAGCAGGTTATCATTATTATAACATCTAAAGTAAAAATTGCTTTGAATTTGCTCCCATTAAGATACATTTTATCTTCATTATCTTCATTATTCACTTCATCCTGACTCCAGCTACAGAATCATCTTTTGGGCCTTATAGGGAGTATCAAATCAACAATCAAAAACAAGTAGGCCAGGCGCGGTGGCTCACATCTATAACCCAGCACGTTGGGAGACTGAGGCAGACAGATCGCTAGAGTCCAGGAGTTCAAGACCAGCCTGGGGCGAAACCCCATCTCTACTAAAAATACAAAAATTAGCTGGGCATGTAGTCCTGTGACTTGGGAAGCTGAGGTGGGAGAATCACTTGAACCTAGGAGGTGGAGGTTGCAACTGAGACAAGATGGCACCACTGCACTCCAACCTGTGTGACAGAGACTCCGTCTCAAAAAAAAAAAAAAAAAAAAGAAAACTGATATAACTATACTAGTTAACAATAATTCTGGCCCAACAAGTGCCTATCATTTTTTTCATACAAGATTTTTTTTAACTTTCAGAATGGTTGGAATTAATCACAAAAGCAGATTTTTAGCTAAACCTCAGTCACTTTATCGGGAAAAGACAGTTTCCTCACAATTTTTTTTTTTTTAAGTAGGAACAACACATTCCAAATATAAGAGATGACTGTTTCTTCTTCCTAATTCCCAAAGAGTTTACTAGGAACTAAACTGCTACCATGTAGATATCTTATTCCTTAATAAGCTTCTAAAATGCAAAGAGAGGTTTTAGACTTATTTTCTTTGTATGCCTATTGTATCCCAAGTAAAAGTGCGAAGGGACAAGGAAAATACCATTTATTGAGGATGTATATGTGTCAAGCTCCACACCATCATTTTATTCTTATTTTATTTTTATTTATTTATTTTTTTGAGACAGAATCTTCCTCTGTCACCCAGGCTGGAGTACAGTGGTGTGATCTCGGCTCACGGCAACCTCTGCCTCCCAGGTTCAAGCAATTTTCATGCCTCAGCCTCCCAAGTAGCTGAGATTACAGGCATGTGCCACCATGCCCAGCTAATTTTTTGCATTTTTAGTACAGACAGGGTTTCACCATGTTGCCCAGGCTGGTTTTGAACTCCTGAGCTCAGGCAATCACCCACCTTGGCCTCCCAAAGTGCTAGGATTATAGGCGTGGGGGTCCACACCATCATTTTAAATAAGCTTTTGGATAAGGTGTTATTCCTATATTACAGAAACGAAGGCTCAGTGATGTAGTAATTTGCCTAAAAGTCACGTGGCTAGAAGACAGCCTAGCCAGAAACCCAAGAATGATTCAAAATATCATGCTTGCAATTATCATGTATGTGCATAATTAATAGTTAATATTTAATTAATTTAATTAAATTAGTTAAAAATAAATATTAATAGTTAATAATATATTTATGGTTGCTAAAATTACATAGCTAAGTGAAAGGAAAAGTTAATATTTAATTAATACATTTATTTATAGTTAATATTTAATTAATTTATGGTTGCTAAAATTATATAGCTCCATGAAGAAAAAAAATTGGAATTTGGTGCCGGGCGCGGTGGCTCACGCTTGTAATCCCAGCACTTTGGGAGGCCGAGGCGGGTGGATCACGAGGTCAGGAGATCGAGACCACGGTGAAACCCCGTCTCTAATAAAAACAAAAAATTGGCCGGGCGTGGTGGCGGGCGCCTGTAGTCCCAGCTACTCGGAGAAGCTGAGGCAGGAGAATGGCGTGAACCCGGGAGGCGGAGCTTGCAGGGAGCCGAGATCGCGCCACTGCACTCCAGCCTGGGTGACAGGGCGAGACTCCGTCTCAAAAAAAAAAAAATGGAATTTGGGGTTAAAGCCCAAGCTCAACTCCTGACTTTTTTGGCTATATAATCTTAAAATGTGTAACGTTTCTGATATAATTTCATCTTCTGAAAGACTGAAGATAATCATACCCACTTTACAGAGTTGTTGTGAAGTGAGCTGGCCATGGTGGCTTATGCCAACACTTTGGGAGGCCAAAGTGGGAGAACTGCTTGAGTCCAGGAGTTTGAGACCAGCCTGGGCAACATAGTGAGACCCTGTCTCTACAAAAAAAATTTTTTTTTAAATTAGCCAGTTGTGGTGGTGTGCACCTGTAGTCGCAGCTACTCAAGAGGCTACATTGTAAGGATCACCTGAGCCCATAGGTGGAGGCTGCAGTGAGCAAGGATTGCACCACTGCCCTCCCGCCTGGACAACTGAGCAAGACCCTGTCTCCAAAAAAAAGTGAAGGCCCTTTTGGAAGTGTAAAGCATTAATAAATGTATGACACTATTATTACTTTCTAAATTATTATACAACACTTCAGTCAGGGTAGGGGGCATCTCTTTTTATTTTTTATTATTTATTTATTTATTTTGAGACGGAGTTTCGCTCTTGTCACCCAGGCTGGAGTGCGATGGCGTGACCTCCGCTCGCTGCAACCTCAGCCTCTCGGGTTCATGTGATTCTCCTGCCTTATCCTCCCAAGTAGCTGGGTTTACAGGCCCCCGCCACCATGCCCGGCCAATTTTTTTTGCATTTTTAGTAGAGATGGGGTTTCGCCATGTCGGCCAGGCTGGTCTCGAACTCCTGGCCTCAAGTGATCCGCCCGCCTCAGCCTCCCAAAGTGCTGGGATTACAAGCGTGAGCCACCACGGCCGGCCGTGGGGGTGGATCTTTTTAAAGCCAGAAATATTTGCTCTTTAAAGTCTCAAAAGCAAAACTGATCTTTATGGATTCTGGTGCTTAACTGCAGAGGTGGGGAGGCAGTATGTGTGATGGTTATGACCACAGGCTTCAGAATCAGATCGACATCAGGTTTGTACCTCTCAGCTCTACCACCTTCAAGCTGTGTGATCTTTGGCATGCTACAATCTTTAATTCTGGGATCTTTATCTGTAGAATGTGCAAAATAATGTTCCCAATCTGATATCATTGATAGGAGTGAGCAAATGTATGTAAATACCTTTGCACAGTGTCAAGTGAGCACTTTCCTGGAGCCCTCAGCTATTAATAACTTCTCGAGCTACCGTGGCCATTAACAATGGGACCTGAAGCACTGCGGATGCTACAAATGCTTCAGCAGACCCAGTGCTTGATTTCAGGAATTACAGACCAAGGGCGACACGCCCTCAGCTGGAGATGGAGGAAGAAGGAGCAGCGTCCAGCAGGGCTAAGAGGAGAGAATTCCGAAGAAAAATCTCTCCCCAGCCCTGGGAAAGGAAAGGAACGAAGGACTGGTCAAGAAGGGTCCCCAGAGCGCCCGCCGCCCGCCCCGGCTAGGGTGGCTGAGCAGTCCACTCACAGCTCCAAGCTCTGTGGCACCGCCTTCCGAGTGTATCTGGAGATCATCCTCCTCCTCCTCCTCCTCAGCCGCGGCCGGGGCGGGCACGCCAGGGTGGGGGCCTCCGGGCCTGGCCCTCCCGCCGGCTCCGGCCCGACCCCCCTCCCGCCACCTACCGGCCCCGTCTCGCCCCGTCACCTAGACTCCGAGCCGCCACCTCCCCAGGGTCCCCACCTCTCCAGCCCTCCGACCTTCCTGCTTTGCCGCGGGGGCGGAAGTGACGAAGGCCCCCGGGCACCCGCAAAATGCTCCCGCCGACGCACAGCAGTGACGACACACAAAGTTTCGGGGACTGAGGGGGTTTCAGACTTTCTCGCAGGATTTCCGCTAGCTTCAGGTTCCTGGCAGGCGTCGGGACAGAGCCTGACCCAGGCTTCGGCGGCCGGTGGCAGCTCTCGATCAGCTCTCGCAGTCGGAGAGGCGGCTAAGGAAAGGTTCCACAGCAGAGGCGCGCAGGAGAGGCCCTAGAACCGTAAGAGAAATTGGCTTCATTTTGTTAGATGGCAGGAGGCAGCCTAGACTGGGTAAAGAGCACTTTGGGAGGCCGAGGCGGGCGGATCACGATGTCAGGAGATCGAGACCATCCTGGCTAACACGGTGAAACCCCGTCTCTACTAAAAATACAAAAAATTAGCCGGGCGTGTTGGCGGGCGCCTGTAGTCCCAGCTACTCGGGAGGCTGAGGCAGGAGAATGGCGTGAACCCAGGAGGTAGAGGTTGCGGTGAGCCGACATCGCGCCACTGCACTCCAGCCTGGGGGACAGAGAAAGACTCCGTCTCAAAAAAAAAAAAAAAAAAAAAGAGCACTAGACTCCAAGTCAAGCCCCTGCTGCTTGGTCGCTTCTCTTTCTGTACTCTGGGTTTTCTCATATGTACAGTGAGGCATTAGCCTGAGTGATCGTAGAGTCCCTTCCAGTTCTGACACCAAATTCTGCATGATGAGGTGTGTTTGGCTTATGGGGTGGATGGGTAAAATTACTGTCTGTCCCTCTGGGTTGAAAGGCAAAATGATGATTTGGTCAGACTGTGGTGAATGGGTATCTGGATAGAAGAAGCAGGTTCCTTATGAGTCTCTTAGAAAGCTGAGTAAGATTGGAATCACGGAGTTAGGGTGGTCCATCCACCGCCATTTCTTCCTTTACCAAGTATCACCTGGCAGCAAGAATAAACTAGTACTCTTATTTAGGAAAACCCTTAGAAAATTCAGAGATAAGTAAGGAAAACCCTTAGAAAATTAAGAGGTATCAGTGCAACCTCCATCAAAATACCAATGATATTCTTCACAGTCATAGAAAAAAGATCCTAAAATTTATATGGAACCACAAAAGAGCCAGAATAGCCAAAGCTATCCTGAGCAAAAAGAACAAAACTGGAAGAATCACATTACCTGACTTCAGATTATACAACAGAGTTTTAGTAACCAAAACAGCATGGCACTGGCATAAAAACAGGAACAGAATAGAGAACCCAGAAACAAATCCATATGTCTGCAGTGAATTCATTTTCAACAAAGGTACCAAAAACATACACTGGGGAAAAAAGAGTCTCATCAATAAATGGTACTGGGAAAACTGATACCCATATGCAGAAGAATGAAACCAGACCCACTACCTCCCACCATATACAAAAATCAAGTCAAAATGGATTAGAGACTTAAATCTAAGCCCTCAAACTATGAAACTACTAAAAGGAAATATTGGGGAAACTCTCTAGGACATTAGAGTGGGCAAAGATTTCCTGAGTAATACCCCACAAACAGAGGCAGCCAAAACAAAAATGGACAAATGGGAGCACATCAAGTTAAAAAAGTTTCTGCACAGCAAAGGAAACAGTCAACAAAGTGAAGAGAGAACCCACAGAATGGGAGAAAATATTTGCAAACTACCCATCTGACAAGGGATTAATAACCAAAATATATAAGGAGCTCAAACAACTCCCTAGGAAGCAGTCTAATAATTGGTTAAAAATTGGATAAAAACTCTGAATAGACATTTCTCAAAGAAGACATAAAAATGGCAAACAGGTTTATGAAAAGGTGCTCAATATCATTGATTATCAGAGAAATGCAAATCAAAACTACAATAAGATAGCATCTCACCCCAGTTAAAATGGCTGTTATCCATAAGACAGGCAATAACAAATGCTGGCAAGGATTTGGAGAAAACACTGTTGGTGAGAATGTAAATTAGTGCAGTCACTATGGAGAATAGTTTTGGAGAGTCCTCAAGAAACTAAAAATAGAGCTACTATATGATCCAGCAATCCCACTGCTGGGTATTTACCCAAAAGAAAGGAAATCAGTATATCAAAGAGATATCTGCACTCCCATGCTTATTGCAGCACTATTCTCAGTAGCCAAGATTTGGAAGCAACCTAAGTGTCCATCAACAGATAATGAAGAAAATGTGGTACATACACACAATGGACTACTTTTCAGCCATAAAAAAAAAAATGAGATTCTGTTATCTGTAACAACATGGATGGAACTGGAGATCATTATGTTAAGTGAAATAAAGCTGGCACAGAAAGATAAACTTCAAATGTTCTCACTAATTTGTAGGAGCTAAAAATTAAAACAGTTGAACTCATGGAGATAGCAAGTAGAAGGATGGTTACCAGAGGCTGGGAAGGGTTGCAGGGGGTTTGTGGGGGAGTGGGATGGTTAAAGGGTACAAAAAAGTGGAGCGAATGAAAACTAGTATTTGGTAGCACAACAGGGTGACCATAGTAAATAATAATTTAATTGTACATTTAAAAATAATGAAGTTCAGATGAGAGCATGTCCTGGCTACAAAAATTTTTTTAATAAAAATAACTAAAAGTGTAATTAGATTGTTTGTAACACAAAGGATAAATGCTTAAGTGATGGGTATCTCATTTACCCTGAGGTGCTTATTATGCATTATATACCTGTATCTCATGTACCCCATAAATATATACACCTACTATGTACCCTTAAAAATTAAAAAAAAAAAACAGCACTTTGGGAGGCCGAGGCAGGTGGATCACGAGGTCAGGAGTTCGAGACCAGCCTGGCCAATATGGTAAAACCCGTCTCTACTAAAAATACAAAAATTCGCCAGGTGTGGTGGCATGCGCCTATAGCCCCAGCTACTCGGGAGGCTGAGGCAAAAGAATCGCTTGAACCTGGGAGGCAGAGGTTGCAGTGAGCTGCGATCACTCCACTGCACTCCAGCCTGGGCGACAGAGGGAGACTCCATCTCAAAAAAAAAAAAAAGGAAAAGAAAGATATACCTACCATCCCATGAGACTTGAAAAAGGGGCAAATTTAGGACAGAGGTAACATCTTACAGATGTTTTGTAGTTCTGAATTCCTCTACGCCATACAATGTTCATAAAATAGAGAGATGTACATTCTGCAGAGCAAGAGAGATTGTTCTTTAGAGTTTAAATAACAAAATTTTAAAGCAGGGAGAGATTTTAGAGATGGTAGATATCTTATCCTAAATTAAAGAAAAAAACCCAGAAAGAGAAAGTGAAATGTCCACAGTGGCACAACTAATTAGTGGCAGAACTGGGGTTTTTGATAATGTGTAAACAGTAGATGTTAGTGCAGTGTTTCTCGAAATATGTTACACATACCACTGCTAGTACAAGGGCAAACATTAAAAATTTCATTCTTCACTTCCAAAATAGGAAAAATATAAAAAATAAAGATTTTATTCTTACATACTTACTAATTGGGGAATGTGATACTAGATTTCTATTCACTGTATTATATCAAGGTTTCCTTTTAATGTAATTTTAAAGATAAAGTTTTAAGTGTCAAGTGTCATTAAAAATAATATTAGGCCACGTGCCTATAATCCCAGCACTTTGGGTGACCAAGGTGGAAGAACTGCTTGAGCTCAGGAGTTCTAGGCCAGCCTGGGCAACATGGCAAAACCTTGCCTCCACTAAAAATATTTAAAAAATTAGCTGGGCATGGTGGCATGCACTTCTGGTCGCAGCTACTTGGGAGGCTGAGGTGGGAGGATGGCTTGAGCCCAAGAGGTGGAGGTTGCAATGAGCTGTGATCATGCCTCTGCACTCCAGCCTGGGCAACAAGAGTGAAACTCTATCTCAAATAAATAAATAAAGTTTAAAAAAATAAATATTACTGTAGGTGGTGTATGGTTAAGGCAAAAACCATGATGATGGTATGTGGCTAAATTTTATTTTTTTATTTTTATTTATTTTTTTTAGATGGAGTCTTGCTCTGTCACCCAAGCTGGAGTGCAGTGGCATGATCTCGGCTCATTGCAACCTCTGCCTCCTAGGTTCAAGTGATTCTCCTGCTTTAGACTCCCGAGTAGCTAGGATCACAGGTGCATGCCACCACACCCAGCTAATTTTTGTATTTTTAGTAGAGACGGGGTTTCACCATGTTGACCAGGCTGGTCTCAAACTCCTGACCTCCAATGATCTGCCTGCCTCGGCCTCCCAAAGTGCTAGGATTACATGCATGAACCATTGTGCCTGGCCTAACTAAATTTTAGAAAACAATGTTCATAGAATCATCTAAAAGAGTTCAGATGTTACTTCTGCGTTGTTCTATGTGGTTTATATTTTGGAACTTTAAACATAGTTTTCAAAGAAGAATGGAAGAAACCATGAAGCTTGATACGATGGAAGACACAGTGGAGTACCACCTGTTCCTGATACCAGATGAGTCAAGGGACTCAGATAAACACGAAGAGGTTCTTCAGAAGTACATTGAGAGAATAATGACTCAGTTTGCACCTATGCTGGTCCCCTACATCTGGCAGAATCAGCCTTTCAATCTCAAATATAAACCTGGGAAAGGTAAGGCTCTTTTACTTGTTTGGATTAGTGTGACTTTTAATGTTATCCTGACAACAGTGATGTGTAATAGTCCACACTTCATTCAGTGTTGCCAGGAAGAGATTAATACACTAAACTTTTTAGATGAGTAATACTTGTCTATATTCAGTTAGCCTTAAAGCTTTTTTTTAAAAAAAATCATATTAATGAAAACTTTCTAAATTTGCCTTAGGAATTAGCATATACTAAACATTATTAAACTCATGGCTATTCTTTTGAACTTCAGTTACTACACTATGCCATAATGTATCTAAGTATCTATACTGAATAGTTTCAGGCATCTGGCTTTAATCATGGTTCCTTTTGCTGTTACTCAGTATTCCTTATTTTGATGATGCGTTCAGTAGGCTGCCTTGTTTCATATAGCCGTTTTGGTGAGGATCTGAGTGGCTCTGCCCGGCTTATAAATAATTGGGCTTTATGACTAATATTTGCCACTTACAAGCATTTTGAGGTTTCTTCATTGCTTCCCTGTGTTGTTGGTGCTTGAGATCTGACCTCTGGCAAAATATAGCACTCTGTCCTGTTATAAGAAAAACCCAGGATTAAACTAGGAGGGAGCGGAGAGACCAAAGAATGACTTGGACAGGTCTATCTTGGCAAGTAGATGAGTTTATTAGGACTTACAGACAGGACACTCCTGGGCAGCATCAGGACAGCTCTAGAAATCCACCCCACCTCTCATCTTTAAGTTGCTTGTAAGCTAATTTTTTGACTCTTTGCCTACTGCGTATATGCAGTGACACTGTTTTCTTTGGTATGTTCCCAGCTATGCCCTGCAATGTTTGGGTTCTCAGGACCTGCTCCTCTGCTGGGCACGATGGCTTTGGCTTGCCAGCTGGCCTTCGAAGTTTAAGCAGCAGACATATACCCTTAAGTAGCCTGGTGGGGAACTGGTCACATTACAGTTCTATCATTTCTTATAGTTTTATGAAAATAAATCATGGGTAGGTGACCAAGTCTCTCCTTACACAGTGACTTATGTGAGGTCTTATTTGGGATCAGGAACCTGGCATCTTGTGATACTATCACAAGATGCCCCCCATGTATACATCACAAGTGTACATCACTGTGATACTCTCAGTTTAGTACTTATCTGTTATCTTTTGGCAACAATTGCTACATATCTTACTGTTAATTTTATTGAACTCTTATTCATTGAAATACATATGATATTTATTGGCAAGAACACTGTCACATTGGTGTAGCACATCTAAAACCAACCCTTTATCTGTCCTCTAGAAAACCATTTTTACTGTTTTCTTATCTTGTTTAATGGCATTGCCATCCAGCCAGTTATCCAAGCTAGTCAGTAATTCAAAATCATAATCAGTTCCTCACTTCACCATGTTCAGTCAGATGCTAAATCCTGAATGCTTCTAAAATATGACCCCTTCTCTACATCTATTTGGCTTCAGTGTAGGCCCTCTTTATCTCTACATCTGGAAAACAACAACAGCCTCCTAACTTACCTCTCTGGTGTCTGTCTTTCTAGTTCCTCACACTGTTGCCAGTTATGTTTGGAAAACACAAATTCGATCGTGTCACTCTCCTGCTTAATATCCTTCAATAGTTCTCGTTGCTTCAAGATGAAATTTAAATCAATGTCTAATATAGACAAAAATAGTTACTTTAATTGGAGTTCTCTAGTTGAAGAAACTTGAGATCTGGGGTGGGGAGAAGACGAGTTGGTTGGGCTGTTCTTCTGCCTGTTGTTTGCCATGGCAGCTCTTGAGACAGTATGTAATGCACTTGTTTGACCTTCATTCTGTTAATGTGGGATATTAACTGTACATTGATTTTCATGTGTTGAACCATCCTTGCATCCCAGGAGTAAATCTCGCTTGGTCGTGGTGAATAATCTATTTAATGTGTTGTTGAATTCAGATTGCTGATATTTTGTTAAGGATTTCTGCATTGATACTCATCGGGGATATTGATCTACAGTTTTCTTATATTGTCTTCGTCTGGCTTTAGTATTAGGGTAATGCTGGCCTCAGAAGGAATTTGGGAATTCCCTCCCCTTTATTGTTTTGGAAGATTTTGAGGAGGATTGTTGTCAAATTCTTTAAATGTTTGGAAGAATTCCCCGGTGAAGCCAGCTTTTCTTTGTTAGGAGCTTTTGGATTATTGATTCAATCTCCTTACTAGTTATAGATCTCTTCAGATTTTTGTATTTCTCATGATCCAGTCTTGACAGGTTGTGTGTTTCTAGGAATTTGTCGATTTCTTCTAGGTTATCCAACTTACTGGTATACCATTGTTCATAGAATTTGCTTATCCTTCTTATTTCTATGACATAAGTTGTACTGTCCATTCTTTCATTTCCGATTTTAGTTATTTGAGTATTTGCTCTTATTCCTGGTTAAGCAAGTGAATAGTTTGTCAATCTTTTCAAAAAAACCCAACTCAGTTGTTTTGTTTTTCTGTTATTTTTTCTAGTCTCTATTTTATTTGTCTCTGCTGTAATGTTTATTATTTCCTTCCTTATGCTAGGTTTGGGTTTAGTTTTTTTTTTTTTTTTTGAGGTATAGGTTGTTGATTTGAGATCTTTCACAACTACAAACTTCCTTTTTAGCACTGCTTTCACTGAATTCCTTAAGTTTTGGTATGATGTGCATTCATTTTCATTTGTCCCAAGATATTTTCTAATTTCTCTGTGATTTATTCCAAGAGTATGTTGTTGTTTAGTTTCCATGTATTTGTGAATAGTGCACATGTTTGAAAACTTCTGCTCCATCCAAATCTAGCGTCCTGGTATTCCCAGAATACTCTATACATACATACTCTATACATCATGCCTCTGTGCCTTTGCACATACTTTTCCATTTTTCTGGAAAGCTCACCTCTTGTCATTCCTCCAGGCAAGCATAGCACAGATATCTCCTCCTTTATACTTACATAGCCCTTACTGCACACCCATGTTCTAGAGTTCATTATCTTGTTTTGAGATCATTTGGTTGTCTTGTTTTACCCTGAGCTCCTCAGGAGTAGGCTTCTTCTTCAGGATTGCAACCCCTGCTCCCCAGTACTTAGAGCAATCAGTCAATGAATGTTTATTCAGTTGAATGATTATGTGCATTTTATTTGCAGTAACAAATTTATCTGGTTACATGGTTGCTTTTCTCTTGTTTTTAGGAGGTGTTCCTGCTCATATGTTTGGCGTGACAAAGTTTGGGGATAATATTGAGGATGAATGGTTTATTGTTTATGTAATAAAGCAGATCACAAAGGAATTTCCAGAGTTAGTAGCAAGGTATTGTAGTTATTTTAATTATTCTAAAGGAATTCTATTACTGAAACAAAGTGACTACATTTTTATCTATTTAGTAATTTATTTTTCTCCTGTAGTCTGCTGGAAATTGTACAGATTTTAATAGTATCTGTGCTCTTTTTTTTTTTTTTTGAGACAGAGTCTTGCTCTGTCACCCAGGCTGGAGTGCAGTGGTGTGATGTTGGCTCACTGCAATCTTCACCTTCCAGGTTCAAGCGATTCTCCTGCCTCAGCCTGCCAAGTAGCTGAGATTACAGGCGTGCGCCACCACGCCTGGCTAATTTTGTATTTTTAGTAGAGACAAGTGTTCATCATGTTGGCCAGGCTGGTCTTGAACTCCTGACCTGAGGTGATCCACCCACCTTGGCCTCCCAAAGTGCTGGGATTACAGGCGTAAGCCACTGTGCCCGGCCATATCTGTGTTTTCTTTCTCTTCTCTTGTGACTTCTTTTTGTTGAGAAAGAATTAAAGTACTATTGAAGAGTTCAACTTCCAAAAGATTTCAAATAAAACCTACTTATTTTAGGTTTTCTTTTTAAAATTCTAATTATGAAGAAACAAATACATGTGGTAAACAAAATTCAAAAGATACAAAGGGTTCTACTGCTCTTCCTTCCCAGAAGTAGTCACCATTAAATTCCTTGTGGATCTTTGAAAAATAAAATCCCATTCATACACATACATACATATTTCACATATTTTTAAATATGTATTCCTCTACTAGACCATAGCTATATTTTTTGAGAAATCATACACAGAAACAATTTAAAGAGAAGTCAGTGAACAATTGTATAGGAAGCAAAGTAGGTAGCATTGCGGTAAAAATGGGACCCGAGTTTTCTGTAATTACCACGTATTGCCAGCAGAGGGCGTTCCGCCCACTTATATTTTGTCCTAGTTTTCCTAGTCAGCACCCAAATTCTGATCTTTTTTTACCCACTCAACCTCTTTCCCAACAGAACAAAATAGAAGGGGAAAAAAACCTTTGAAAACTTATTATTTAAATTTTAAACATACATTAAAGTAGAGAGAATGAACCCACATGTTCCCATTATCCAGCTTCAACAATTACCAACTCATGGTCATTATTATTTCATCTGTAGCTGTCATTTGATCCTTAAATATTTCAGGATGTAAATCTAAGCGATAACTCATTTTATTTTTATCTTTAAATAAATTTATTTAAATTTTTTAAATGTTTTAAATTTATTTATTATTTATTTAGTTTTTTAAAGACGGGGTCTTGCTATTTTGCCCAGGCGGGACTTGAACTCCTGGGCTCAAGCCATCCTCCTGCCTCAGTCTCCCAAGTAGCTGGTACTACAGGCACGTGCCACTGTGCTCTATTTTATTTTATTTTATTTTATTTTTTTGAGACAGCCTCTCACTCTCTTGCCCAGACTGGACTGCAGTGGAACAATCTCAGCTCACTGCAACCTCTGCCTCCCGGGCTCAAGCAATTCTCCTACCTCATCCTCCTGAGTAGCTGGGGCTATGGGTGTGCACCACCACACCTGGCTAATTTTTGTATTTTTTGTAGAGACAAGGTTTCACCATGTTGGCCAGGCTGGTCTCAAACTCCTGACCTCAAGTGATCCACCTGCCTCAGCCTCCCAAAGTGCTGGGATTGCAGGTGTGAGCCACTGCGCCCAGCCTATTTTTAAAATTGATAAATAAAAATTGTATATATTTATTATGTATAACATGTTGTCTTGAAATACATATATATTGTAGGATGGCTAAATTGAGCTCATAACGTACATTACTTCACATACTTATTTTTTTGTGTGTGGTGAGAACATTTAAAATCTACTGCCTTAGCAAGTTTCAACAACACAATACATTGTAGGCCTGGGGCGGTGGCTCACGTCTGTAATCCCAACGCTTTGGGAGGTCGAAGCGGAAGCATCACATGAGGTCAGAAGTTCAAGACGAGCCTGGCCAACATGGTGAAACCCCATCTCTACTAAAAATACAAAAATTAACCAGGTGTGGTGGCCCATGCCTGTGGTCCCAGCTACTCGGGAGGCTGACGCAGGAGAATCACTTGAGCCCAGGAGGTAGAGGTTGCAGTGAGTGTGATTGCACCACTACATTCCAGCCTGGGCGACAGAGTGAGACTCTATCTCAAAAATAAAATAAAATACAATAATAAAAATAGAAATACAGAGCTAGAACGGTATATAACAGTATATAAAATATGCTATGTCTTGTGTAAAAAAGGGAGAAAATACAAATATATATTTCTATAGCTAGATTATGTGTAAACAAACTCTAGAAGGATATACAAGAAACAGCAGTGATGCATGTAGGGTTGAGCAGATAGGGACAAAAGTAGGAGGGAGACTTTTTCATTTTGTAACTTTTTTTTTTTTTTTGAGATGGAGTTTTGCTCTTGTTGCCCAGGCTGGAGTGCAATGGCGTGATCTCGGCTCACCGCAACCTCTGCTTCAGGTTCAAGCAATTCTCCTACCTCAGCCTCCCGAGTAGCTGGGATTACAGGCATGCGCCACCACGCCTGGCTGATTTTTTTTGTACTTTTAGTAGAGACGGGGTTTCTCCATGTTGGTCAGGCTGGTCTTGAGCTCCTGACCTCAGGTGATTCTCTCACCTCAGCCTCCCAAAGTGCTGGGATTACAGGCGTGAGCCACCGCGCCTGGCCATGTAACTTTTAATATATATATATTTTAAATGTAACCATGTGAATGTATAACCTATTTTAAAAAATTAAATTTAAAAAAGTGATACAGGCCGGGCGTGGTGGCTCACACCTGTAATCCTAGCACTTTCGGAGGCTGAGGCGAGCGGATCACTTCAGGTCAGGAGTTCGAGACCAGCCTGGGCAACATGGTGAAACCCTATCTCTACTAAAAATACAAAAATTAGCTGGGCATGGTGGCGGGCACTTGTAATCCCAACTGCTGGGGAGGCTGAGGCAGGATAATTGCCTGAAAACGGGAGGTGGAGGTTGCAGTGAGCCGAGATCATACCACTGAACTCTAGCCTGGGTGACAGAGCGAGACTCCGTCTCTAAAATTAAAAAAAAAGTGATGCAAATGAAGCAGAAATAATTATCTTTTCAGGCCCACATAACACCTCCTACATGAAGGCTTTTCTAATCTCAGCTATATGTTTTTTTTTTTTCTTTTGGAACCCTATAGTACTTTGTATATTTTCATATTTTTGTCTAGTATTTCTTTATGTAAATTGCTTATCTTCTCTCCTTATCATATCCACCTTCAACTCCTCCTTACAATCTTATAGTCTCCTTCAGTGCTTAAATATTTTGCTTTCTTATAGCCATCTGCACATAGTACATACTCGAATATTTACTAAGATGAAGAGGAAAATGTATTAGAATAAAACTGTTTTGGTTACTAGCAGATATATGCTTTTTGAATGCAAAATTGGAAATTTTCTTGCATTAGGATTGAAGACAATGATGGTGAATTCTTGTTAATAGAAGCTGCTGACTTTCTCCCTAAATGGCTGGATCCTGATAATAGCACCAATAGGGTAGGTATGCCCAAGTTTAGAAAATTTATAGAGATGAAATCATGCTGCATTATATTCATATGTACCTACAGTTTGCCAGTGCCCACTATGAAAATTAAAATATACCATTTGCAGGTATTTTTCCACCATGGGGAACTGTGTATTATTCCTGCACCACGAAAACCTGGAGCAGAATCTTGGTTACCCGCCACACCCCCAACAATTCCACAAGCATTGAATATAATCGCAGCACATTCAGAAAAAATACTTGCTTCAGAATCTATACGAGCTGCTGTGAATAGGCGCATCAGAGGGTAAGAAAAATAACACTTTCATTGCTAATTAAGGAACTTTTTGGTTTTGTGTAGTTCAGTCTTTCTTTGATTTTTGTTTGTTTTCCTTAAAGCTCTGTTGGAGTTGATCAGTCTTTCTTTGACTATAAAATACCTTTCACCTAGATTAATGCTAATTTTCATTTTGTCTTCATTCCTCTTTATGAAATAGACTAATAAACTTACAGATTTTAAAATCGGGAAACAGATACATCTTTAAATTCCCATTCAGAAGTGTTACAATCTTGTTCCAATATTTTTGCATTTATTTACCTTAGATGTCGTGGCTAAGTATTAGCTATATCCGTGGGTAAAAAATTTGAGACCTTTAAAAATAGAAACTTCATTGGCCTGAAGCGATGGCTCACACCTGTAATCCCAGCACTTTGGGAGGCTGAGCAGGGGGGCGGATCATGAGGTCAGGAGTTCAAGACCAGCCTGGCCAACATAGTGAAATCCCGTCTCTACTAAAAATACAAAAAAAAAAAAAAAAAAAAAAAAAAAAAAAGCAGGGCGTGGTGGCAGGTGCCTGTAATCTCAGCTACTTTGGAGGCTGAGGCAAGGAGAATCGTTTGAACCTGGGAGGCAAAGGTTGCAGTGAGCTGAGATCACGCCACTGCACTCCAGCCTGGCGACAGAACGAGACTCCGTCTCAAAAATAATAATAAATAAAAAATAAAAATCTCTTTTAGCTTCAGCATACTTTGTACCATTCTTTTAGAAGAATAAACTCTGATTTTATCTTTATTCCAAAGTATAATAGGTTTTTTTTGTTTTGTTTTGTTTTTGAGATGGAGTTTTGCTCTTGTCGCCCAGGCTGGAGTGCAGTGGCGTGATCTTGGCTCACTGCAACCTCTGCCTCCCAGGTTCAAGCGATTCTCCTACGTCAGCCTCCCGAGTAGCTGGGACTAAAGGCGTATGCCACTACACCCAGCTAATTTTTTGTATTTTTAGTAGAGATGGGGTTTCACCGTGTTAGCCAAGATGGTCTCAATCTGCTGACCTCGTGATCCACCCGCCTCAGCCTCCCAAAGTTGTTTTGTTTTTATTGAGCTACAATAATCCCTTTTCTTTATTTTCCATTTCTTCCTACTTTTTTCTTTCCCTCTCTCTTATATTCTTAAGTGTATATACAGTATCTTTTTTCATCTCTCTTGTTACTGTCTACATACTGCTCTTGATGAACAAAGAGAAGATGTCAAAAAGAATGGGAATGGAATTCTAGGTATTTATATACTGTAAAATGAAAGTAATTATGTTACCTGTCCCAGGTACCCAGAAAAAATTCAGGCCTCCCTTCATCGAGCACACTGCTTCCTTCCAGCTGGCATTGTGGCAGTGCTAAAGCAGCGCCCCAGATTGGTGGCTGCAGCAGTCCAAGCATTTTACCTACGAGACCCTATTGACCTGCGAGCTTGTCGTGTTTTTAAGACATTCTTGCCTGAAACACGAATAATGACATCGGTGAGATTTCTATCTTCGTCATTTAGTTTCTCTTACTGGAAACAGAATTGAAACATTATTATTTTTTTCTTTTTACATTTCTCAGTGCTCAGTGAATGAAACATTATTTTAATTGTTCTATAGAAAAAAAAGGAAATATTCTGTTTCTTCATAGCATGTTAATATAGATTGAATATTCCTTATCTGAAATGCTTGGGACCAGAAGTATTTCAGATTTCAGATTTATTTGGATTTTGGAATATTTGCATTATACTTACTAGTTGAGCATCCCAAATCTGAAAATTCTGAAATCTCAAAACTTTGAGCATATCGTTGGGACTCAAAAAGTTTTGGATTTTGGAACATTTTAGATTTCAGATATTTACATTTGGGATGCTCAAACTATACACATTTTTTCTTTTCTTGCACCCAGTGAAGGAAATTTTCAAGAGACCTGCCTCCCCATTTTATACTCAATGTTTTATAGCTATTTTTGACCATATTTTTCTATTTCTATAATTATTTCCTTTTTTTTTTTTTCTGAGACAGAGTCTCGCTCTCTCACCCAGGCTGGAGTGTAGTGGAGCCATCTCAGCTCACTGCAACCTCTGCTTCCTGGGCTCAAGTGATTCTCCTGCCTCCCGAGTAGCTGGGATTACAGTCACCTCCCAAAACGCCCAGCTGATTTTTGTATTTTTAGTAGAGACGGTGTTTTGCCATGTTGGCCAGGCTGGTCTCAAACTCCTGACCTCAAGTGATTCACCCACCTCAGCCTCCCAAAGTGCTGGGATTACAGGTGTGAGCCACCACACCCGGCCTAATTATTTCCTTCTTAACAATAAAACATTTCATCTCTTCCAGAGAATTAAGAATTATTCTTGGCCGGGCATGGTGGCTCACACCTGTAATCCCAGCACTTTGGGTGACCAAGGCAGGTGGATCACTTGAGCTCAGGTGTTTGAGAACAGACTGGGCAACATGGTGAACCCCATCGCTACAAAAAATAAAAAAATTAGCTAGGTGTGGTGGTGGGCGCCTGTAATCCCCACTGCTTGGGAGGCTGACGTGGGAGGATTGTTTGACCCCAGGAGGTTTGGGTGGCCAAGGTGGGCAGATCACCTGAGGTCAGGAGTTTGAGACCAGCCTGGCCAACATGGTGAAACCCTATCCCTCAGGCTTCAGTGAGCCATGATTGCTCACTGCACTCCAGCCTCTACAACAGAGCAAGACCCTGTCTCAGAAAAAAAAAAAAAAAGAATTATCTTTATCCTCCACCCATTTAATTGCTGTATAATGTAACTAATGATAAGAATTTTACTAGTAATTACTAAAAAGTAGGCAGTAGGGTAAAATTTTTTTTTTTTTTTTTTTTTTACGACAGTGTCTTGCTCTGTTGCCTAGGCTGGAGTGCAGTGGAGCAATCTCAGCTCACTGCAACTTCCTCCACCTCCCAGGTTCAAGCAATTCTCCTGCTTCAGCCTCCCAAGTAGCTGGGATTACAGGCGTGTGCCACCATGCCTGGCTAATTTTTGTATTTTTAGTAGAGACAGGGTTTCACCATGTTGGCCAGGCTGGTCTCAAACTCCTGACCTCAGGTGATCTGCCCACCTCGGCCTCCCAAAGTGTTGGCTTTATAGGCATGAGCCACCATGCCTGGCCAGCAGTAGGGTAAATTTTATGGTATGTGAGTTGTATCTCAATAAAGCTGTTATTAAAAACAAGTAGGCAGTGAATAGGTTGAATCTACTTTGCATTTCATATGAATATGAAGCTTATAAATGGACTTCTCATTATATTTAACTGTGAAGTGTTATTCACAATCTTAATTTCAGGAAAAGACTCATGTATTTTGTGTCTTGATGCCCAGGTCACATTCACTAAATGTCTATATGCACAGTTGGTGCAACAAAGGTTTGTGCCAGACCGGCGGAGTGGATACAGGCTTCCTCCTCCATCTGATCCCCAGTACCGAGCCCATGAATTGGGCATGAAATTGGTAATGTTGAACCGGAAAGTGTTGTTTTCTTTCTTTATGTAAATGCGCTGTTAATAGAATAGTGGCACAATATACAAAGTCCAGAAATACACCCTGTTTATGTGAGAATGCAGTAAAATGTGGTATTTCAAATTAGAATGAAAAAAATGGATTACTTAGTAAGTGATGATGGGACAAGTGTGAAGTCATCTGAAAAATTGAAGTTGATTCCCTAATACATATACCAAAATAAATTCCAATTGGATCAAATATTTGAACATAAAAATTGAAACTATACAATTTGAAAAAAAACCAAGAACCTTTTATAATTTGAATAGGAAAGGCCTTTCTATGCATGACTTGAAACCAGAAGCTATAAAGGGAAGACTGATAAATTTGATTGTACAAAAATTAAGCATTTCTGCATGGGAAAGAAAAACTCCATAAATAAAGTCAAAAGCAAATCTGGAAAAAGTGTTATATTTGCAGTCTAAATGAAAAAGAGCTGACTTCTCTAATATATAAAGTGTTCCTTTAAGTCAATATGAAAAAGATAATACTAACCAATTAATTTTAAAATGTTCAGGAACTATGAACATAGTCCACAGAAAAGGAAATACAGGTGACCTTTAAGTTAAACATATGAAAAATATTGAATCTTACTCATAATAAAAGAAATGCACTTTAAAGCTACAAAATAGTGTTTTTCTTTTTTTTTGTTTGCTTTCAAAAATGTTACAATCTAGGCCGGGCATGGTGGCTCACGCTTGTAATCCCAGCACTTTGGGAGGCCAAGGTGGGCGGATCAGGAGGTCAGGAGATCGAGACCACAGTGAAACCCCATCTCTACTAAAAATACAAAAAAAATTAGCTGGGTGTGGTGGCGGGCGCCTGCAGTCCCAGCTACTCGGAGAGGCTGAGGCAGGAGAATGGCGTGAACCCGGGAGGCGGAGCTTGCAGTGAGCCGAGATCGCGCCACTGCACTCCAGCCTGGGTGACAGAGCGAGACTCCATCTCAGAAAAAAAAAAAAAAGTTACAATCTAGACATTGATAGGAATGTCTAGATTTTCTTTTTTTTATTATTATACTTTAAGTTTTAGGGTACATATGCACAATGTGCAAGTTTGTTACATACGTATACATGCGCCATGTTGGTGTGCTGCACCCATTAACTCGTCATTTATATTAGGTATATCTCCTCATGCTATCCCTCCCCCCCTCCCCCCACCCCACAACAGGCCCCGGTGTGTGATGTTCCCCTTCCTGTGTCCGTGTGTTCTCATTGTTCAATTCCCACCTATGAGTGAGAACATGCGGTGTTTGGTTTTTTGTCCTTGCGATAGTTTGCTGAAAATGATGGTTTCCAGCTTCATCCATGTTCCTACAAAGGACATGAACTCATCATTTTTTATGGCTGCATAGTATTCCATGGTGTATATGTGCCACATTTTCTTAATCCAGTCTATCATTGTTGGACATTTGAGTTGGTTCCAAGTCTTTGCTATTGTGAATAGTGCCACAATGAACATACGTGTGCATGTGTCTTTATAGCAGCATGATTTGTAATCCTTTGGGTATATACCCAGTAATGGGATGGCTGGGTCAAATGGTATTTCTAGTTCTAGATCCCTGAGGAGTCGCCACACTGACTTCCACAATGGTTGAACTAGTTTACAGTCCCACCAACAGTGTAAAATTGTTTCTATTTCTCCACATCCTCTCCAGCACCTGTTGTTCCCTGACTTTTTAATGATTGCCATTCTAACTGGTGTGAGATGGTATCTCACTGTGGTTTTGATTTGCATTTCTCTGATGGCCAGTGATGATGAGCATTTTTTCATGTGTCTTTTGGCTGCATAAATGTCTTCTTTTGAGAAGTGTCTGTTCATATCCTTCGCCCACTTTTTGATGGGGTTGTTTGTTTTTTTCTTGTAAATTTGTGCGAGTTCTTTGTAGATTCTGGATATTAGCCCTTTGTCAGATGAGTAGATTGCAAAATTTTTCTCCCATTCTGTAGGTTGCCTGTTCACTCTGATGGTGGTTTCTTTTGCTGTGCAGAAGCTCTTTAGTTTAATTAGATTGCATTTGTCAATTTTGGCTTTTGTTGCCATTGCTTTTGGTGTTTTAGACATGAAGTCCTTGCCCATGCCTATGTCCTGAATGGTATTGCCTAGGTTTTCTTCTAGGGTTTTTATGCTTTTAGGTCTAGCATGTAAGTCTTTAATCCATCTTGAATTAATTTTTGTATAAGGTGTAAGGAAGGGATCCAGTTTCAGCTTTCTACATATGGCTAACCACTTTTCCCAGCACCATTTATTAAATAGGGAATCCTTTCCCCATTTCTTGTTTTTGTCAGGTTTGTCAAAGATCAGATAGTTGTAGATATGTGGCATTATTTCTGAGGGCTCTGTTCTGTTCCATTGGTCTATATCTCTGTTTTGGTACCAGTACCTTACTGTTTTGGTTACTGTAGCCTTGTAGTATAGTTTGAAGTCAGGTAGCGTGATGCCTCCAGCTTTGTTCTTTTGGCTTAGGATTGACTTGGCAATGCAGGCTCTTTTTTGGTTGTATATGAACTTTAGTTTTTTCCAATTCTGTGAGGAAAGTCATTGGTAGCTTGATGGGGATGGCATTGAATCTATAAATTACATTGGGCAGTATGGCCATTTTCACGATATTGATTCTTCCTCAGAATAGTGTTTTTCATCGTTTATTAGCAAGCATCAAACGGCTTGATAATACATACTGGGTTGTTGAGAATATATAGAGAAAAACACTCTCAGACATTGTTGATAGGAATATAAATTGATTGTATCCCTTAGGAGAACATTTTGGCAAAACAGATGTTCCTTGACTTACAATGGGGTAACTTCCTGATAAACCTGTCAAAAATTGAAAATATCATAAGTTAAAAATATATTTAATATAGCTACATTGTTGATAGGAATATAAATTGATTGTATCCCTTAGGAGAACATTTTGGCAAAACAGATGTTCCTTGTAAAGTGGGGTTACTTCCTGATAAACTCATCAAAAATTGAAAATACCATAAGTCAAAAATATATTTAATACAGCTAACCCACCAAACATCATAGCTTAGCCTAGCCTACCTTAAATGGGCTCAGAATACTTACATTAGCATACAGTTGGGCAAAATCATCTAACACAAAGCCTATTTTTTAATAAATTGTTGAATATGTCATGTAATTTATTGAATACAGTATACTATAGAGTACAGTATTGGTTGATTGCCTTTGTGATCACATTGCCACCTGCAGCTTGCTGCCACTGTGTATCCAGCATCATGAGACAGTATGCATATTGCTAGCCTGCGAAAAGATAAAAATTATAAGTAAGGTTTCTACTGAATGCATGTTGCTTTTACACCATCATAAAGTCAAAAAATTGTTAAGTCAAACCATCTTAAATTGGGGACCATCTGTATCCATCAACATTTAAAATGCACAAACCTTTTTGATCAGCATTTTCAGTTCTAGAAAATGACTCTCTATGTATTTTACATATATACAAGGACATATATGGAGCATAGTCATGACAGCATTGTTCATAGTAGCAAGAGACTGGAAACTACTTAAATGTCCATTAGTAGGGGAACAGTTAAATAAATAATGCTCTAGCCATGAAGTAAGATGGATGAATTTGTGTGTGCTCATGTGAGTGATCTCCAAGTTATATGGTTAAGTATAAAAAGCAAGGTGTAGAATAGTGTGTATGCGTCCATTGAGCATAAAAGGGGTGGAGTAGAAAGCTATGCATACAGAGAGGCACACACATATCTACTTCAGTGTGTAGGTTACTTCTGAAATGATGGGCAAGAAGTTAGTAATGGTGTTCTCTAGCTTGATCAGGGAAGCTCCCTGTTTGAATTATTTAGCCATGTGCATCTATTATATTTTTTTAATCAAAGGACTTTTAAAATGAAGTGATTTCCTCCCTTTACTATGTCTGAGATCATGTTCAATTTATGTATAATTTCTGTTGTACAAGAAACCTTTTGTAACCCTGTTCATAATCAAAAAATAAATGTAAATTTCTGGTTTTGTAATCAGCAGGAAAAGGAATCTCTTTGAAGAGAACAGGAATCTTTGTTGAATATCATTTTCTTTCCTTTTATGTTTTTAGTAATCTATAATGATTGAGAAACTTGGGAATAAGTTTATATTTTTCATAAAATTCAAAAAGTGTTATAATTGTCCAAATGCCCATGTATCCAGTCATCTAGTTCTAGAGTGTGGCTCAATGGAAAGAAAGTAATGTGTTATAATAAGATATGGGGAAAAAAGGAACTTAGTAACAAAAATTCTACCTATCTCATCTAGGCTCATGGATTTGAGATCTTATGCTCCAAATGTAGCCCACATTTTTCTGACTGCAAGAAATCTCTTGTGACTGCCTCACCACTCTGGGCCAGTTTCCTTGAAAGTCTGAAAAAGAATGATTACTTTAAGGTAGGACTTGCAATGTATTTGTTTTTAAGTATTCAATCCAGGGAAAATCAAGCCAGTGACTTAAAGTCCTATAGTCCATATTTAAATGTATGAGATAATTATGGAAGCTAGACTTAAAGGAGACCTTTCTACTTCAGTGGTACTCAGGTGCTAATGAAGGAGGTATCTATGAACTGTTTCCAGTATTAGAGAAAAACTAACACTGTTGGTATTAAATGATGAAAGTGATTATTTGTACTAGATAAAACAACTCGCAAAAACTTGATAATGCAAACATGAAAACACCAGATAGGAAAATTAGCAAAGATGTGGATTTTAAAAATTATTAAAAGATACCTAGTAAATTTCTCTTAAAATATTCAACTTCACAGGTAGTAAAGATATATATATGAACACAGTAATGAAGAATGTCTTTCATGTATGTCAAAAGGATGTGAATGATATTCTGTGCTGTCCAGAGTATGGTAAAAATAATACTCCTATACCTTGCTGGTAACATTGCAAATTGGTAGAATCTTAATTGGAAAGTAATTTGGTAGTGTCTTCCAAGAGGTATAGAAAGGTTCAAACTTGGAACCTTCACTTTGAATAATCTTTTTAAAGGAAATATCCAAGAAGTAGAAAAGTCCCTAAGAATATGATGATGATAAAGATGGCACAGCAATACGAAAAGTACTAATGATATTATAGTATATATATGGTTTTTTTTTTTTTTTTTTTTTTTTTTTTTTGGCATGGGGTTTTGCTCTTGTCGCCTAGGCTGGAGTGCAATGGCACAATATCGGCTCACTACAACCTCTGCCTCCTAGGTTCAAGGGATTCTCCTCAGCCTCCGCCTCCTGAGTAGCTGGGATTACAGGCCCACACCACCACACCCAGCCGATTTTTGTATTTTTAGTAGAAATGGCGTTTCACCATGTTGGCCAGGCTGGTCTCGGACTCCTGACCTCAGGTGATCCATCCGCCTTGGCCTCCCAAAGTGCTGAGATTACAGGCGTGAGCCACCGTGCCCAGCTATTACTGTTGTTGTTATTGTTATTGTACAGGGTCTTGCTCTGTCACGCAAGCCAGAGTGTTGTGGTAGGATCATAGCTCACTGCAGCCTCGAACTCCTAGGCTCAAGTGATCCTCCTGCCTCAGCCTGTCAAATAGCTGAGACTGTAGGCATGTGCCACCATTGCCTGGCTAAAGATTTTTTTTTTTTCTTTTTAGTAGAGTCGAAGTCTTGCTATGTTGCCCAGGCTGTTCTCAAACTCATGTCCTCAAGTGACCCTCCCACCTCCGCCTCTCAAAGTACTGGGATTATAAGCATGAGCCACAGTGCCCAGCCAGTATATTCTTAAAAAATGTAAAATACTAAGTATGACTATCACTATAAATATGCATTTAGAAAACACAAATGATGGTAATGGTGGGATTTTGCCATTTTTTGTTCTACTTGGCAAACTTTCTGTACTTTGTTTTGTGAATCACTAGTTAATCAGTTATATCTTTAATTTTTTTTTTTTTTTTTTTTGTAGAGGCTTGGTCTCACCATGTTGCCCAGGCTGTTCCTGAACTCCTGAGCTCAAGCAATCTGCCCACCTCATCCTCCCAAAGTGTTGGGATTATAGGCATGAGCCATCGCACCCAGCCAATTATATCTTAATATTATATCTTAATAAGTAATTAAGTAAAAGAAAATGGTAGAAAACTCTCCAAACTGGAAATAGGCCCTTAATGGTGAAAAAGATTAGGAATCACTATATCTAGCCGAGTCCCCTCATTTGAAGAAACTGGTGCTCAAACGGCCCATTAATGATAAAATAGGGCCTAGGACTTGGGGCACGTGATTCCTGAGTAGTAGATTATTTGCTGCCTCCCTGAAAGTTGCTGGTGAACACATTTTTTTTCATGACAACTTGTGAGTAGTGTTCTGATAGACCTTTTTTTTTTTTTTAAGGGACTGATAGAAGGTTCTGCTCAGTACCGGGAAAGGCTAGAAATGGCAGAGAATTACTTCCAGCTCTCAGTAGACCGGCCAGAAAGGTGAGTTATTATTAAGACTCCTACTACAAAGATTGGCATTTAAGTAGTTCTTTTTAGTTTTTATTTATTATTTATTATTCTTAGTTATTTATTTTTTTGAGACAGAGTCTCACTCTGTCACCCAGGCTGGCAACCTCCGCCTCCTGGGCTCAAGCGATCATGCCACTGCACTCTAGCCTGGATGACAGAGTGAGACTCTGCCTCAAAAAAGAAAAAAAAAACAACGAAAGAAATTTTGCATCCTCCTCTATGTAATTTTACTCATCATGATATCACATTTTCCATGGCATTACGAACTCTTTATAAACATAATTTTTAAAAGCTGCACAATATGGCCAGGCACGGTGGCTCACGCCTATAATCCCAGCACTTTGGGAGGCTGAGGCAGGCAGATCACGAGGTCAAAAGATCAAGACCATCCTGGTCAACATGGTGAAACCCTGTATCTACTAAAAATACAAAAATTAGCTGGGCATGATGGTGTGCGCCTGTAGTCCCAGCTACTAGGGAGGCTGAGTCAGGAGAATCGCTTGAACTCAGGAGGCAGAGGTTGCCATGAGCTGAGATTGCACCTGGCGACAGAGTGAGACTCCGTCTCAAAAAAAAAAAAACCAAAAAGCTGCACAATATTTCAGCAAACGGATGTACCCCCATAATTTACTCAACTATTTTTTACTGTTGGGGAAAAAATTACAAGTAGCTTAAATGTCCAACATTTTAATTTATGTTGCAGGAGAGGCTCCCATTCTGCACACCAGGATAATTTTTAAACAGTTTAAAACCAAACTTCCATCTCCCTCCAGACCTGTTGTTGAATTCCCAGTTTGTGGTTTTTTTTAAATAGCTGAATTAATATCGTAGACTTTTATTTTAGATTTACCTTTCATTTTCACTTTTTTTCATTTATTGTTATTATTATTTATTTTTTTTTTTTAGGCAGAGACTCGCTTAGTCGCCCAGGCTGGAGTGCAGTGCTCCACCTCCCGAGTTCAAGTGATTCTTCTGCCTCAGCCTCCTGAGTAGCTAGGACTATAGGCATGCACCACCACGTCTGGCTAATTTTTGTATTTTTAGTAGAGATGGGGTTTCACCACGTTGGCCAGACTGGTCTCAAACTCCTGACCTCAGGTGATCCACCCACCTTGGCCTCCCAAAGTGCTGAAATTACAGGCGTGAGCCAATGCACCCAGCCATTAATTTTTTATTTTTGATTATTGTGGATACATACTAGTTGTACATATTTATGGGGTACATGTGATTACATGTATAATGTCCATGTGGCATACAAGGTATAATGATCAAATCAGGGTAATTAAGTTTTCCATCACCTCAAGCATTTATCATTCCTTTGTGTTGGGAATATTTTTAGTTATTCCATTTTTTTAAGGTATTTGGAACTATATAATAAATTATTATTAACTATAGTCACCCTGTTGTGCTACCAAACACTCTTTTTAATTTTTTAAAAAATATTTTTTGGGATTTGCCAGGAAGATGTTACTAAAAAGCGTTCCAGATCCAGACCCCAAGAGAGGGTTCTTGGATCTCATGCAAGAAAGAATTTGGGGCAAGTCCATAGAGTAAAGTGAAAGTACGTTTATTAAGAAAGTAAAGGAATAAAGAATGGCTACTCCATAGGCAGAGCAGCAAACACTAGCTCTTATTCCTTCTATTTAACTAATTTTTGTAACCATTAACTATCCCCCTTTTTCCCCCCGCTCTCTGCTACCCTTCCCAGCCTCTGGTAACCATCATTCTACTTTTATTGTTATTATTATTTGAGATAGAGTCTCACTCTGTTGCCCAGGCTGGAGTGCAGTGGTACAGTCATAGCTCATTGCACTCTTGACCTCCTGGGTTTAAGAGATCCCCCTGCCTTGGCTTCTCAAAGTTCTGAGATTACAAGTGTGAGCCACTGCGCCCAGCCAACCATTATTCTGCTCTCTGTCTCTCAGTTCAGAATTATTTTTAGCTCCTACATATAGTATCATAGACTTTCCCCCAATTTATCAGAGATTGTAATAGTGAAAAATTATAAGCAACCAAAAGTATCCATCAATAATGGATAAATGAATTGCAGTGTATTTATATGATAGCTTACTATCTAGTAGTTAACCAGAGATTAACTATATTTACATATATCTGATTTAGGATTTTTCAGCCTCAGTGCTACTGATATTTTGGATCTGATAATTTATTGTGAGAGACTGGCTTGAACTTCATAGGACATTTAACAGCATCGCTGGCCTCTATCCAGTAAATATCAATAGCACTTCTCCCTCATCCCCCAATCATGACAACCAAAAATGTCTCCAGACATTGCCAGATGTACCTGGGGGGCAAAATTGTCCCTGGTTGGGAACCACTGATCTAAATGAATAGATTTCAAAAACATAATGTCAGTGAAAAAAAAAAAAAAAAAGCAAGTTATAAATACGTACGGTAATGGGTACCAAAAAAAAAAAAAATAGAACGAATGAGTAAGACCTACTATCTGATAGCACAACAGGGTGACTATAGTCAATAATAATTGTACATTTAACATAGACTGTAATTAGATTGTAACTCGAAGGATAAATGCTTGAGAGGATGGATATCCCATTCTCCGTGATGTGCTTATTTCACATTACATGCCTGTATCAAAACATCTCATATACCCTATAAATATATACACCTACTATATACCCACAAAAATTAAAAATTAAAATGAAAAAGAGCCGGGCGCGGTGGGTCAAGCCTGTAATCCCAGCACTTTGGGAGGCCGAGGCAGGCGGATCACGAGGTCAGGAGATCGAGACCATCCTGGCTAACACGGTGAAACCCCGTCTCTACTAAAAATACAAAAAATTAGCCGGGCGTGTTGGTGGGCGCCTGTAGTCCCAGCTACTTGGGAGGCCGAGGCAGGAGAATGGCGTGAACTCGGGAGGTGGAGCTTGCAGTGAGCCGAGATCGCGCCACTGCACTCCAGCGTGGGGGACAGAGCGAGACTCCGTCTCAAAAAAAATAAAAATAAAAATAAATAAATAAATAAATAAATAAATAAAATGAAAAAGAATAAAATATATACCGTGTGGATGTTACACATATAAAAATTTTAAATATATAAAATACTATACAGGCTGGGCGCAGTGGCTCACGCCTGTAATGCCAGCATTTTGGGAGGCCAAGGCGGGTGGATCATGAGGTCAGGAGTTCAAGACCAGCCTGGCCAATATGGTGAAACCCTGTCTCTACTAAAAATTCAAAAATTAGCTGGGCGTGTTGGCATGCACCTGTAGTCCCAGCTGCTCGGGAGGCTGAGGCAGGAGAATCGCATGAACCCTGGAGGTGCAGGTTGCGGTGAGCCGACATTGCGCCACTGCACTCCAGCCTAGGTGACAGAGCAAGACTCCGTCTCAAAACAAAACAAAACTATACATTATTTATAGATACATATATATTCATTTATTCAACAAATATTTATTGAATGCCTCCTATGTGCCAGGCCCTATTCCAGGTACTGGGGATACAGTAAGTGAACCCAAAGTGTCCTCGTCCTTATAGAGCTTACATGCTAATGCAGGAGAAAGACTGCAAGCCATTATGTAATGTTAGAGGGTGGTAAGTGCTATGAAGAAAAAGCAGTGTGTGGGGTACAGGAATAGAGACTGCTCTTCTAGATAGATTAGTCAAGGAAGGCCTTTCTAAGGAAGTTTTCTTTGAGAAGGGACCCGAATGAAGTGAAGGAGTGAGGCATTCAGGTATTTAGGGGAATAACATTCCAGCAAAAGGACAGACAGCAAATACAAGAAATAGAAACAGAAATATATATACACAGAGAGAGAGAGAAAAGCGCCAAAGTGTACTTGAGAAAGCAGTCACCTCTGGGGAGCAAGACAATGGATTGGGATGGGTGTCAGTGGTCATCAAAGGAGACATTAGCTTTCTCTAAAAAAATTTTTTTTTTTTTTTAAGATGGAGTCTCTCTCTGTCGCCAGGCTGGATTGTAGTGGCGCGATCTCGGCTCACCGCAGCCTCCGCCTCCCGGGTTCAAGTGATGCCCCTGCCTCAGCCTCCTGAGTAGCTGGGACTACAGGCGCATGCCATCACACCCGGCTAATCTTTTTTGTATTTTAGCACAGACAGGGTTTCACCATGTTGGCCAGGATGGTCTCGATCTCCTGACCTTGTGATCTGCCCTCTTCAGCCTCCCAAAGTGCTGGGATTACATCTCTACAATATTTTTAAGGTACATGATAAACCTATACACTTTTTTGTCAATTAAAAATAAATAGGCCAGGCGCAGTGGCTCACACCTGTAATCCCAGCATTTTGGGAGACTGAGGTGGGTGAATCACCTGAGGTCAGGAGTTCAAGACCAACCTGGCCAACATGGTGAAACCCCATCTCTACTACAAATACAAAAAATTAGCCAGATGAGGTGGTGGGCACCTGTAATCCCAGCTACTCAAATTAAAAATAAATAAATAGCCAGGCACAGTGGCTAATGCCTGTAATCCCAGCTACTTGCTGAGATAGGAAGATTGCTTGATCCCAAGAGTCAAGGCTGCAGTGAGCTGTGATCATGCCACGCGCTCTAGCCTAGGCGACAGAGTGAGACCCTGTCTTAGAAAAAGAAAAAAAAGAAACTATGCACAGAGATACTTACATGTTGAGTGAGTGACATAATGGTGACATGATTTGTTACATAAATTGATGGTACCCTGTCTGAACTATTAAGAATGGATCAAATCAAGTTGTATAAAGGACTTGCTTTAATTGGATAAACATTTGCATACCTTGCAAAATCACGTAGGTGATGGGGAACTGTCTCTACTCTGTATTATTAATATGTAAACATTACTAGGAGAGAGAAAAGAATAACCCAAATAATCATAACAAAAGGCAAAATAAAAATCATTCTGGAATATCAAATGCTAAAGAGAGTTATAGAGAGAAGGTAATAAACTTTCACTAAGGTTGAAGCAGAGAAGTTAAAAAAGGAAAGATAATGGAAGGCTTCAGGGAGGTGGTATTTGAGTTAAGTCTTAAAGAATGAGGATTTTTTTTTCTTTTTTCGGAGTCTCTCTGTTTTTTTTTTTTTGAGACGGAGTCTTGCTCTGTGCCCAGGTTGGAGTGCAGTGGCACGATCCCAGCTTACTGCAAGCTCCGCCTCCTGGGTTCACGCCATTCTCCTGCCTCAGCCTCCCAAGTACCTGGGGACTACAGGTACCCACCACCACTCCTGGCTAATTTTTTTTTTTTTTTTTTTTTTTTTTTTTTTTTTTTTTTTTAGTAGAGACGGGGTTTCACTGTGTTAGCCAGGATGGTCTCGATCTCCTGACCTCGTGATCCGCCCGCCTCGGCCTCCCAAAGTGCTGGGATTACAGGCATGAGCTACCACACCCGGCCGACGGAGTCTTGCTCTTGTTGCCCAGCCTGGAGTGCAATGGCACGATCTTGGCTCACTGCAACCTCCGCCTCCTGGGTAATACAGACTTTGCAAAAGTTACAGAACTTCCTTGGGCGCTGGTTTTCTCATCTGTAAAACAGGATTATTACCTTCTATAATAGTAATAAGAGGACTCAATAAGAAAATGTATTTAAAGTGTTGGCATAGCATTTAATACACGCTAGATAAATTTTAATTGATACTTTCCTTCTGGAACTTCTTTTCCTCATATATAAAATATATATATTATATGTATATTTTTATGTATTTTTTAGTATGTGTTTTATATGTATATGTACTATTAACATAATACAACTTTCTATGTACATATATATACATATATAGAGACTCTGTCTATGCATATATGTATAGAAAGAATTATATGAGATCAGTGGCTTCATAATGATGTTCCATGGAGCCTGCTTCAGAGTCGAAAGGGAAGGCCAATTGTGTAGATCTCTGAGCCTCTATCCTCCACTTTATTTATTTTTATTTTATTTTATTGTATTTATTTATTGAGTCTTGCTCGGTCGCCCATGCTGGGGTGGCTGACTGCAACCTCCACCTCCTGGGTTCAAGCAATTCTCCTGCCTCAGCCTCCCGAGTAGCTGGGATTACAGGCACGTGCTACAATGCCCAGCTAATTTTTGTATTTTTAGTAGAGACAGGGTTTCACCATGTTGGCCAAGTGAACTGTTGACCTCAAGTGATCTCCCCGCCTTGGCCTCCCAAAGTGCTGGGATTATAGGCATGAGCCACCGTGACTGGCCTATCCTCCACTTTAATGAAGGCCATTTTTATTTGAGCCCTTCTATATTTTAGAGTTCCTGGTAAAAGTTTTGTTTGAGAAAAAGGGATCTGCAACCTAAAAATATGCTTAAAAACAAATTAGAAGGCCGGGTGCGGTGGCTCATGTCTGTAATCCCAGCACTTTGGGAGGCCAAGGCAGGGGGATCATGAGGTCAGGAGTTCGAGACCAACCTGGCCAATATGGTGAAACCCCATCTTTACTAAAAATACAAAAATTAGCCGGGCATGGTGGCGCATGCCTGTGGTCTCAGCTACTTGGGAGGTTGAGGCAGGAGAATCGCTTCAACCCGGGAGGCGGAGATTGTGGTGAGCCGAGGTCGCACCACTGCACTCCAGCCTGGGTGACAGAGTGAGACTCTGTTAAAAACAAACAAACAAATTAGAGCCAGGTGTTCTGGCATGTACTTGTAGTGCCGGCTACTTGGGAGGCTGAAGTGGGAGGATCACTTGAACCCAGGAGTTCAAGTCCATTCTGGGCAACAGTGAAACCCCATCTCTTAAATAAAAAAATAAAAAAATAAACTCCCCAAATTAGATAGCTAATCCCTTCCAACCTTAAAATACTATGTATTTATGATTACTATTCTAGGTTCTTTTATGAAGAAATACTCATGTTTTTTATTTTTCATAGTTCTCTTGCTATGAGCCCTGGTGAAGAAATCTTAACCTTATTACAGACAATACCATTTGATATAGAAGACCTTAAGAAAGAAGCAGCTAATCTTCCCCCAGGGGATGGTAAGTGATGGACCAGGATACAGTGAAAGGGTTAAAAAAAAAAAAAATTAAAATGTTCTACTAAGTCTCACAGGATCCTCTCCTAAGAGGACTTATGTGAATGTAGAATGGCAATATTATGCTTTCTTCTTTTTCAGATGACCAGTGGTTAGATCTCTCACCAGATCAGCTGGACCAGCTGCTGCAGGAAGCTGCTGGCAAAAAAGAATCAGAGTCTGTGTCCAAGGAGGAGAAGGAGCAGAACTGTGACTTAACTCAAGTCTCAGAGAGCATGAAAGCTTTCATATCCAAAGTCTCAACCCACAAGGGAGCAGAGCTGCCTCGGTAATTTGTGTTAAAGTATAAATATATAAATAGTTAGAACCCAAATGTTGAAGTCATAGTCATTGCCATTTCCACTTTTTTTTTTTTTTTTGAGTAAATGAGTTGTACTACTTTCTTTCTTTTTTGTGCCTAGTATGGTGATAACTTATCTGAAGTCAGATTTCTAGAAGCCTCATCCTTTGCAATCCTTGAAATAAGCCAGAAAGATCACCCTAAAAACCATCATCCAGAACCACACAGGGAAACCATATACTTTACTCTTTAGTAGCTTTATGGGCTCAACATTTAGCTTTCAACAAGTTCAGACCTCTGATCTCCCACCCTGCAAGCAGATTGGATACTGAAAACTCAAAGGGATTCATCAGAGACAGAAATAATAACAGAAATGTGAAATTACATTTGGCAAGTAACAGGAAAAACAGGTAGATATAATTATTACTTGTAGGCTGGGCGCGGTGGCTCACGCCTGTAATCCTGGTACTTTGGGAGGCCGAGGCGGGCGGATCACGAGGTCAGGAGTTCGAAACCAGCCTGGCCAGCATGGTGAAACCCCGTCTCTACTAAAAATACAAAAATTAGCTGGGCATGGTGGTGCACGCCTGTAATCCCAGCTACTTGGGAGGCTGAGGCAGGAGAATCTCTTGACCCCAGAAGGCAGAGGTTGCAATGAGCTGGGATTGCACCACTGCACTGTAGCCTGGGCGACAGAGCCAGACTCTGTCTCAAAAAAAAAAAAAAAAAAAAAAGTTACTTGTGTATCAAATATATCATCATTAGTGTTGATGCTCTTGAAACTGATGAAAGATCTAAATTTATATTTGGTATTCCTGCTTTAAGAAAGCAGGGATAAGGGAAGATATGTTGCTGTTTATTTTTTAAGCTTTAGTTCTTAAAAGAACAGGCTTTATTTAAATTAACTCAAATAAATAATGGTTTTGCTAATGCTAGGTATCTTATTGGGGCTAGAGAGTGGGTAGGTCCCTAAATCAGCATAAGCTAAATGTACATAAACAAGATGCAATTTTTACTTTTCATTTATCAGACTTTCCCATTTCTGTTGTCCTGCAAGGCCAGTAAACTCAAGGATTTTTAAAACTTAAACTACAATTTTTCTTGCTGTGCCTCCTTAGAAATTCTATCTTTAGTAGCCTTCCTAAGAATGGCACCACTTTAGAAAAGTTTCAAACAGTTGTATTTAGAATAAATTAATTGTCTTTGTCCTTTAATATTGCAGAGAACCTTCTGAAGCTCCAATCACTTTTGATGCAGATTCTTTTCTTAATTATTTTGATAAGATTTTAGGTAAGTAGTGGTGTGATGTTGACTTTCATTTTGAAACTGTAAGTAGTATGGCTGTTGCTAGAGCATTGGGTTATTAGATATCTCAGAAGCCAAAATATTTGCTTTCTCTTCCTAGTTTTGAGTTGCTTTCAAACATGAATTACTACCCATGAATAATTTTGTACAGACTGCCTAGCTTAGTGCTTGACATATATAGTAGCTGCTCATTAAATTTTTTTTTTTTTTTTTGAGACAGAGTCTCACTCTGTTGCTCAGGCTGGAGTGCAGTGGCGCAATCTTGGCTCACTGCAAGCTCTGCCTCCCAGGTTCACGCCTTTATCCTGCCTCAGCTTCCTGAGTAGCTGGGACTACAGGCGCCCGCCACCACACCCAGCTAATTTTTTTGTATTTTTAGTAGATACAGGGTTTCACCGTGTTAGCCAGGATGGTCTCGATCTCCTGACCTTGTGATCCGCCTGCCTCGGCCTCCCAAAGTGCTAGGATTACAGGCATGAGCCACCGTGCTCGGCCTCATTAAATATTTGAGAGTGACTGAATGCTGTGTGTTTAAATAGGGTTTTACCTTGGCTCCCATATTATATTGTTATTTTTTGCAATTACTGTACTTACAAATCAATAATAAAAAGATAACTCAATTAAAAAATAATTATAATATGTATATATGTACAGAAGTGCAGAGATAAAGATTGGGATACCCGGAAACTGCTAAAAGATGCTTACCTCTGGGGAGAGAGTGAGATTGGAGACAATACTTGTATGGCTTGAATGTTTACATCAAAATGTATTCATTTATTAGGTAGTTTTTAAAATTTTTTTTTGTTTTTTTTGAGATGGAGTCTTGCTCTGTCACCCAGGCTGGAGTGCAGTGACGCGATCTCAGCTCACTGCAAGCTCCGCCTCCCGGGTTCACGCCATTCTCCTGCCTCAGCCTCTCCGAGTAGCTGGGACTACAGGCGCCCGCCACCGCGCCTGGCTAATTTTTTGTATTTTTAGTAGAGACGGGGTTTCACCGTGGTCTCGATCTCCTGACGTCGTGATCTGCCCGCCTCGGCCTCCCAAAGTGCTGGGATTACAAGCGTGAGCCACCGCGCCTGGCTTAAATTTTTTTAAGAAAAATATTTTAATTAATTGAATTCACTTTTTTTTAAGCTAAATCTTTTGACTCAGCCTGTACGCTTTTCCACAACATTAAATGAACACATATCTGCCAGCATTACCATTTGTAGAAGGGACTTTTGTGAAGTAGATTGACTATGTGTATTAGTCTTTTTCTGTGGGTAACATTCTAATTATTTTGAGATGTGTAGTAACTAAAAAATAGTAATAATAATAATAATTACCAAGTGGCTCTTTCTTTCTTGGGATCTGTGTAGGGCCAAGGCCTCATGAGTCAGATTCTGATGATCTGGATGAGGAAGACTTTGAATGTTTAGATAGTGATGATGACTTGGACTTCGAAACACACAAACCTGGTGAAGAGGCTTCTCTGAAAGGAACTCTTGACAATCTCAAGTCATACATGGCCCAGATGGACCAGGAACTAGCACACACCTGCATCAGCAAAAGTTTCACCACTAGGAAGCAAGTGGTATGTGTGTTTTTAACCTCTTTCTCTTTCTGAGTCTAGTATGTCAGGTAGCTAAAACCATATTTTATCATAGTTTTTCTTTTTTTGGTGTGTGAGATTTGAAATAAATAAGAATGTTAATTGTTTTCCTAACTCTGGTAGGATAAAGGATCATAGACTTAATTTTCCTAAACATAAGCTTCATTATATTACTTACTCTACGTTATCTATCAGGATTTAAAATAAAAAGTCATATAATATGCTCAAATTAGAATGCGATTGTACACTACTACTTCTTAAATGTATTTTTTCACAAGTAGTTTAAAAAAACTACAGCTTAAATGGATTTTAGAAAAGAGAGGGCACATGTTCTCAAGACCTTTTGAGACTGTGCCTTGGGCCACAGTGGATTAAAACATAAAATAAGTAAATAAACAGAGAGGATCTTAAACATCCAAGTAACTTTCCAGTTTTAACAGTTTATTTTGTATGTTTCCCTAATTTAGAGCCAAATTTAGAATTCACCTTCTGTTTATGTTTTCATCCTAGTTTTTAATGCCACCACTGTCTAATCCTAAACAGAGGCATTATGGAAAGAGCAAGGACCCTGGAGTCTTATGGGTTAGGGTTTGAAGTCTAGCTCAGCTGTCCACTGTGAATGTATCTATAAACCAGTAATCCTCATATCATAGAATTAACATAAGAACCAAATTCGACAGCAGTAAAACCTACAATAGGCCTTTAATTAATGTTAATTCTCCTTGCTTTGATCATCTAAACCACTTTTAAAACTATAATCACTTCCAGAATTGTCAAAATCTAGTAGAAACCATACATTAGATTTATCTAAAGCAGTATTTCTTAAATTTTAATGTGAATATAAAACAAAAGATCATGTTACAGATAGATTCTGATTAAGTAGGCCTGGGATGAAGCTTGAGATTTTCCTTTTTATTATTATTATTATTATTTTGTTTTATTTTATTATTATTATTATTTTATTTGAGATGGAAGTCTCCCTCTGTCACCCAGGCTGGAGTGCAGTGGCACAATCTCAGCTCACTGTAATCTCCGTCTCCCAGGTTCAAGTGATTCTCCTGCCTCAGCCTCCCAAGTAGCTGGGATTGCAGGTGCGTACCACCATGCCTGGCTAATTTTTGTATTTTTAGTAGAGACAGGGTTTCACCATGTTGGCCAGGCTAGTCTCTGGAGCTTCTGACCTCAAGTGATCTGCCCACCTCAGCTTCCCAAAGTGCTGGGATTACAGGCATGAGCCACCACTCCCAGCTGAGATTTTCCATTTCTAATAAGCCCCAGGCGATGGAGACTCTGCTGCTCCATGGACAACACTTTGGGTAGCAAGGACATAAAAGTCTATCGAGCTATAATCTTTCAAATCCTTTCCCCAGCTTGTGGAATCAGAGGCCCAACTAACAATTTAGAGTCTTTGTGGTTGGAACCACAGAGCCTTGTGTTTTTACTTTTAAGCTTTTTCACTGGGGGGAAAGAAAGGAACACTCGCTTTTCATTTTGAAGAAAATTTACATTATTATTTCATTTAATATTCACTTTTATGTTGGTTTCTTTTAAGACTCTTAGACAAGTTATAAATGTACCTTCTTCATTCTGTTAGCCCTTGAGCTATTTCAAAATAGACATGCGATTTATTCGGTTTGCAGGAATGTTTCCTGGAGAGAAATGTGTTATAATCTTTAGAACCGAGTTTTAATATGTGCGCTAAGCCAAGCCATATAACTTATTAGACTTCATTTTCAGTTTATATCACCAAGGATAAGAAGTTTCCTTTTTAATTTGGAATATAAATTTACATTGTGGCTTAGTTATCTTTTTATTGTAACCACCATGCAACCTAATGATATATTAGCCCATAATTTTCTTTTCCCTCCATGAATAAGGAACCTGTATCCCAGACTACCGATAACAATTCAGATGAGGAAGATTCTGGTACAGGAGAATCTGTTATGGCACCAGTAGATGTAGACCTGAATCTGGTTTCAAATATATTGGAATCCTATAGCTCCCAAGCTGGACTGGCAGGACCTGCTTCCAATCTTTTACAAAGCATGGGAGTGCAGCTGCCTGACAACACGGATCACAGACCAACAAGTAAGCCAACGAAAAATTAACCAGCACATTTAGCTTCTCTTTTTTCTTTTTAAATAAATATTGAATATGATTCTGTTCATTTCTAGTTTAGATTACTCATTTGGTAAAAATGTTTCTTCATTACAAGTTTTACAGATTGACTTCTCCATGAGCCCCAAATGTGGCCCTCTTGGCACAAGTCTTTGTGATCTCAACTGTGGGTTATACACAGGTTTTGAACTCGGCAGGGTAGAATCTAGCCCCTAGACAACCTTGAGATGAAATTCACACACTTCGTGCTAAAGACATACCCTACCACGATATACCCTTGGAGTAATTCTAAATATTTAAATTTCTCCCTTACTGCTATTCATCCTCAGATCAAAATTTCAAGTTGACAAATTTGGATTTGATAACTCATTCACTTTTTCTTTTCAATTTTTTTAATGAGGCATAACATGCGTATGGTTAAGTGCACAAATCTTAAGTGTACAGTCAGTGAATTTTTGCATGTATGTATGTACCTGAAGCAAGATATAGAACTTATTTACTTGTAAATAACAGCTATATTGATATGTCACATATCAAAAAATTTATCCTTTAAATTACACACTTCAGTGGTTTTTAGTGTATTTACAAAATTGTGCAACCATCCCTACCATCTAATTCTAGAATATTAGAAACCCCATACTCACTAATAGTCTCTCATTCCCTTCTACTCCCAGCCCCTGGAAACCACTAGTCTACTTTCTGTTGCTATGGATTTGCCTATTTTGGATATTTCATACCTGATATTGTACTTAAATGTTTTAATTAATTAATTGGTTTGACATTTAATATAACTGATATATCTATTGCTAAGATGAAATGTTTATTTCTTAAAATGATTCTCATATTCCTCCTAAAATAAATCAAGTATTATCTATATATCATAAAATTCACCATTAAAAGCAAAAAAAAAAAAAAAGTCTTCTCTACAGACAGCTCCATATACTGACCATGTTTTTATAATCTAGGTCTCTGGATTCTTCTTTATTATTGTATGCAGCAGAGAGATGCCTTTACCATATCTTACCCTATCCAAGTAAAAACAATGGAAATAGTTTCATACTGTTCCCTCTCCAGTGACCAAGGGAGGAATTAGGAGAATGGTGTAGTAGAGTTCTCATTTGAGAACTTACTATCACGAACTAATAAAAACTAAATATGGCCGGGCATAGTGGTGGGCGCCTATAATCCCAGCTACTTGGGAGGCTGAGGCAGGAGAATAGCTTGAACCCAGGAGCCGGAGGTTGCAGTGAGCCAAGATTGCGCCATTGCGCTCCAGCCTGAGCAACAAGAGCGAAACAACATCTCAAAAATAAATAGATAAATAAAAACTAAATATACCATACCCCACTCCAATCCTTTGTCTTCCTAGTGTTCATTGAAATGAACTAAGGAAGAGGGTGTTACACATTGACTAAAGTAACACATCAGATGATATTGTGCAACATTTTAACATTTTAAATAATAATTATTTTAAATATATTTTTCTTGTTTGTTTTGAAGCTACATTTCTCATGTTAAAAATGGGGCCAGAGTGCCGTCCCAGCTCAACTATGAGAGAAAGGTTTCCCCCCATCGCACTTGTGGTACATTAGGTTTATCTTCATTTAGGATTAAATATTGGGTAGAGAAAGTGCGATAGACAGGCAAAAATATAAATGAAAATTTTTTTTTATTCTGGTTGCCATGGCTGACTGACTTTCAGCCAGGCTCACAAGATTTTACCTGTTTTTCTATTCTGCATCATGGACCCAGATGGGTTCTATTTATCCTTAGCACCTTCATAATTTATTGCCCACGTATACATTCTCAGGTCAGGTAGGCCCTGTACCAAAGTTTCTTTTATTTATCTGCCATTTTCAGTATCCCAAGCCTGCTCTCTTCTGCCTCAGCTTTCAGATATCCTTAGGGTTCTACAGCAAAGCTCTTTTCCCACTCACTACTGAGAAGCAAAGTTCAACGTTGCAGCTCCTGCTGTTAGCCACTCTCTTCTTTTCTTTTCCAAAAACACATTAATCAAAAAACAAACAGTTACTCCATGGTAAGTTTGGGAAACTCATAACCAGGAATTCCACACACTCCCCTTTCTATCAGTATTTTCAGACTGGTGATGTGTACACATGTGCTCACAAACACACCCACATAGAGATAGAAAAGATTGGGAGATGGTAACACACATGGACCCTGAACTGTTTTCTTCTAACTGCAAGATATGAAGAAATCTCAGGACCTCTCTTTTGTGAGTGCTTTTCCCTTCTGCATGCTGGGTTCAGCCCAGGTAAAGGCAAGCTGCCAATCTAACAAGACAATCAAGTCCCATCACATATTATCCCTCAACATTTCCTGATGAAGGCACTTTGATTTCCCCAAAGCAATGATGGTTTGCTGGCAGTGGAGAGAGCAATGACCTTTTGAGATCAAAAGGAAATTCAGTGCTTTAACTTTTCTAGTTCTAGAATCTCTTTAGTCCTGTGGGACTTGGGGACTTAGTCCTATGGGACTTTGACGTGTAAATAACCTTAGGGTCTCTGGAGCTTTTGTCTTTAATCACAAATTAGTCCCTAGAATCTTCTGAAGATATGATTATTTCCTCTTTTCAGCAAGACCTCTAACATTTCTCCTGCACATTGCTTCAGTTGTTCCACTGACTTGAAACCTGGACTTAAATGTTTAATTGTCACCAGTAGGGATACTTTCCCCTACCCCCAAATTCTCACCTTGTAAAATTTTCTCAATTCATAGGACAGAAAAAGACATCAGAACAAAGGTGTGGAAATTTATTTTATTTTCCCCAAATAAACTCTTCTCCCTTATGGCATCATATACGAATGATGAGAAATCCTAAATTTAGTTTATTCCATAAAGTTTAAGAAATAGGTCAGGTTTGGCATCTGTTTATCTCCACCAATCCCTTTGTTAATCAACACATTGTGGATGTGCAAATGCCAGCAACTGTTTTATTTAGGAAAACAGGCATGGCAAAGCAATAGTCTTTTCCCTGGGTCACAAACTGAGCATGTGACAGAGCTGAAAACAGCGAAAAAGATTTACTGTCTGGAGTCCCATTGGGATTGTACTTCCTCAACAGAGCCTCATGGCATCTGATTTATTATAAAGTACTCTGAGTCATAATGACTTAATTATGACTTTTATTTAACTACCATGTTCATGTAACTAGAATGCACCTGTACATGAATTTAAAAATGTTATACTGTGCAATTTTTCTTAATTCTGTAAGGGTAACAAGTAACTCAGTAATGACTTGAAACTTGCTATGTATTTTCAATACTAAGATAAAAGTTTTAACCAGACTTACAACAGGCACATTTTGGCAGTTAGTGTAAACACAACATTAACAAGCCATATGCCAGATGTTTGCTTCCAAGGCCTTAGAGAAAATGACTGAACAAGGGCCTACATCCAAACTAATGCTTCCTCCTTACCCCTGATTTTTGACAGTTGACAGCTCATCAGTTTTCTTCTCACGCTGGCTTTTTTGATTGCCCATTGGTAGGAATTTCTTCCATTAACACTGCTGATAGAAGTGTCTTACTGTAGGCTCACCCTCTGCCCTTCTGAGGTCCTTCTGCAGCTTGTCTTTTGTCACTTCTCCTTTGTCAACTGATCTCTAGTTTGTCCCTCAGGAATACCAAGGAGCGATCTAAGTGACTTGATCTGGGCTAAGCAGGCAGGGAAGAACAGGTCTGTTTTTCCACCCACTCCTTAATCAGTTGGTGGGAGATGGCTAACTTAGGGGGCAGCCAGAATGGGAAAGTCCCATTCTGTTGCTGAGTATAGGGGCCCTTTCTCTTCAGGGCTGTAGCTACCTCATCATGACTGAACCAGGCAGCTTTCTCTAATTCTCTCAAGTTCACCTGGATCTGAAAGACATAAGGAAGAAAAAGATGTAAGGTCAGGAGCTACAAAATTTAGAATACTATGGCCAAAGGTCAGAAAATGATTCTAGAACTAAGCAATCTTAGAAGATAATACCTGGGATCTTCAGGTTAGGTGAAAGTCAGTTCTAGATACTGCCCAGAAGCAAAAGAGGCATAATTAAGAAATGAGAGTTTTATATATATATATGTGTGTGTATATATATATATATATATATATTTTTTTTTTTTTTTTGAGACAGAGTCTCACTCTGTCGCCCAGGCTGGAGTGCAGTGGCACTATCTCGGCTCAATGCAAGCTCCACCTCCCAGGTTCACGCCATTCTCCTGCCTCAGCCTCCTGAGTAGCTGGGACTACAGGCGCCTGCCACCATGCCCGGCTAATTTTTTGTATTTTTTAATAGAGACGGGGTTTCACCGTGTTAGCCAGGATGGTCTCGATCTCCTGATCTTGTGATCCACCCGCCTCGGCCTCCCAAAGTGCTGGGATTACAGGTGTGAGCCACTGCGCCCGGCCGAGTTAAATATATTTCTAACATATTAAAAAAAAAAAAAGATAAGATACATTAAATAAATCCTGGAAGTACAAATACTAAAATGTTAAGTGTGGTTAACATTGAGAATAAATTATGAATAATACCTATTTTTCCTTGTGTCTCTATTGATTGTATAAATTTTTCAATTAAAAAACATACAAATTTTTTTTTTTTTTTTTTTTGAGATGGAGTTTTGCTCTTTTTGCCCAGGATAGAGGGTAATGGTGTGATCTTGGCTCACTGCAACCTCCGCCTCCCAGGTTCAAATGATTCTCCTACCTCAGCCTCCCGAGTAGTTGGGATTACAGGCACCCGCCACCACACCCGGCTAATTTCTTAGTAGAGACGGGGTTTCACCATGTTGGACAGGCTGTTTTCGAACTCCTGACCTCAGGTGATCCACCTGCCTCGGCCTCCCAAAGTGTTGAGATTACAGGCGTGAGCCACTGTGCCCGGCCACTTTTTTTTTTTTTTTTTTAAAGGATAAGGGTTAATGATAGTCAAAAGCATAGTCTCATCTTTGCAAGAAGCAAAGTAACGCGAACTTCATCCCGAGGAAGCTGAAATAGATTAGATATTCTGTAAAAACCAAAACATACAATAGGCAAACTTTGGCAGGCAGAGACCATCGGTCAGGGATGCTGGAGAAGTGCAAGATGAGATTGGATAAGACAATGTCTAGCCGGGCGTGGTGGCTCATGCCCATAATCCCAATACTTTGGGAGGCTGAGGTGGGAGGATCACCTGAGATCAGGAGTTCAAGACCAGCCTGGCCAACATGGTGGAACCCCATCTCTAATAAAAATACAAAAATTAGTCAGGCATGCTGGCAGGCACCTGTAATCCCAGCTACTCGGGAGGCTGAGGCAGGAGAATTGCTTGAACCTGGGAGGCGAAGGTTGCAGTGAGCTGAGATCGTGCCACTGCACTCCAGCCTGGGTGACAAGAGTGAGACTCCAGCTCAAAAAAAAAAAAAAAAAAAAGACAACATCTAAGTTTCTTTCAACTACAAGTTCCTATAGTTTTATATTTTTAGTTCCCAGCATCCTGACTGACTTGAGCAATAAGACCAGTCCTGCAGTCAGTCATTAAATGATGCCTGATTGTGTGCCTACTATATGTAAGATACTCTTAAGTCCTGACAATAAAAGATAAATTGTCTCATATAAACAGTGTTGGGAAAATTGGATATCCACATGCAAAAGAATGAAACTGGACCCTTATCTTACATCATATGCAAAAACCAACTTAAAATGGATTGAAGACTTAAATGTAAAACCTGAAACAATAAAATTCTTAGAAGAAAACATAAAGGAATAAATTTCTAGACATTAGACTGGGCAATCATCTCTTGGATATGACACCAAAAGCACAGGCAAGAAAAGCAAAGATAGACAAGTAGGGATTCTATCAAACTAAAGCTTCTGCAGAGTCAGGGAATCAATCAACAGAGTGAAGAGACAACCTGCAGAATGGGAGAAAATATTTGCAGACCCTATATCTAATAAGGAGTTAATATCCAAAATATATAAGGAACTCCTACAACTTAATACCAAGAAATAAATAAGCCAATTTAAAAATGGGCAAAGAATCTGAATAGACATTTCTCCAAAGAAGGTATTCAAATGGCCAACAGGTATGTGAAAAGGTGCTCAACATCACTAATCATCAGGGAAATGCAAATGAAAACCTCATACCTTCTTTGACGGCTACTATTAACTCATACCTTCTTTAATGGCTACCATTAAAAAAGTACAACCGACAGCAAGTATTGGTAAGGATGTAGAGAAAAGGGAACCCATCTACACTGTTGGGGGGAATGTAAGTTGGTGCAAAAAAGTTGGTGCAAAAAATATAGAGGTTCCTCAAAAGATTAAAAATAGAATTACCCTTTGATCTAGCATCCCACTTCTGGATTGAAATCTAGATCTTGAAGAGATATCTGCACTCCCATGTTCACTGCAGCATTATTCACAATGGATGAATGGATAAAGAAAATGTGGTATATACTACGATAGAATATTATTCACCCTTAAAAAGGAAGGGAATCCTGTAGTTGCAACAAGATAGATGGGCCCAAAGGACATGCTAAGTGAAATAAGCCAGACACAGAAAGACAAATATTGCATTGATCACACTTAACATGTGGAATCTAAAATAGTCAAACTTATAGAAGCAGAGAGTAGAATGGTGGTTGCCAGGAGCTGAAGGGAGGGGAAAATGGAAAAAGTTGCATGCCAGGGGCTGAAGGGAGGGTGGCCACTGGTCAAAGGGTACAAGGTTTCAGTCATGCAAAATAAGTTTTGAAGATCTTGTACACCATAGGGTCTACAATTAATAATATTATATTATACACATAAAAATTTGCTAAGAGAATAGATCTCACATCAAGTGCTCTTACCACAAAATAAAAAAAAAAAAAGTGGGGTGGGAGAAAAATAAAAGGGGTGGGAGGAAACTTTTATAGGTGATGAATAAGTTTATGGCATTGATAGTGATGATGGTTTGATAATTTCAAGGGTATATACTTCTCTGCTGAAGCAGGAGGATCACTTGAACCCAGGAGGTGGGGGTTGCAGTGAGCCAAGATCGCGCCACTGCACTCCAGGCTGGGCAACAGAGTAAGACTCCATCTCAAAAAAAAATAAATAAATAAATAAAATAAATTGTCTCATGATTGACATATATGCAAGGGAGAATGGAGATTATTTGCTTCCTTACTAGGTTGCAAATTCCTTGAGGGCATAAATAATATTTAATTTAATTAATTAATTTATTTATTTTCAAGACGCATTCTAGCCCTGTTGCCCAGGCTGTAGTGCAGTAGCGTGACCTCAGCTCACTGCAACCTCCACCTCCCAGGTTCAAGCGATTCTCCTGCCTCAGCCTCCCAAATAGCTAGGACTACAGGTGCCTGCCACCACGCCAAGCCAATTTTTGTATTTTTAGTTGAGATGAGGTTTCACTATCTTGGCCAGGCTGGTCTTGAACTCCTGACCTCGTGATCCGCCCACCTCAGCCTCCCAAAGTGCTGGGATTACAGGCATGAGCCACTGCACCTGGCCTTAATTTTTATATTTTTAGTAGAGATGGGGTTTTGCCATGTTGACCAGGCTGGTCTTGAACTCCTGACCTCAAGTGATCCACCCGCGTCAGCCTCCCAAAGTGTTGGGATTACAGGCATGAGCCACCGTGCTCAGCCCTAAATCATATTTTACAAATGTTTATGTAATCTAGACGATGCTGGACTAGACAAGTGTTTAATAAGTACTTGCTGACGAGCAGGTTGGATAAAGCAAAAGAAATATCACAGCATAAGGGAACATGAGAACTTACTTCTGTCTGCCCTGGTTTCACAGTTGCATGGCAAGCAATCATGAGTGAGCCACTAGGGAAGGGCCAGTGCTGGGATGCATAGTACTGCAGGCTTTCCACCTCCAATCCCACCTCTTCTGCAACTTCTCGATGGATGGTCTCTTCCACACTTTCACCTACAAGCACTCAGATTAATTCAGGACAGCCCTGTAGCTAGAAGGGTGATACAGACAGCCCATTTGAGAAAGGTGCACAACACTGGCTCCAAAGTTTCAATGAAATGCTCCTGGGAGTGTCCTAAAACTCTGAGTCATTCCAACAATAAGAATCAGGTCCAGAGCTGTGTGTTGAACCACAGTGCTTAAGCCTGCTAGGTCTAAAGTAAGGGTGACAGTAGGAGGGACTACTGCCCTCAGCTTTCATAAAATTCCACTTTTCACCATTTGCAAATTTGACCCCAACAGACTAGAGAAAAAACCAACCTGTAAATAAATACTGAATTCTAGCAAATGTTATGCATGCTCAAATAGGAAGAAGTGTACTAATATCTTCAATCTATGCATCAAAAAATAAGATAGATTAATTAATGGATAGATGGATAGCTTTGTGATAAAGTAAGTGTAGTAAAAATTTATGGAATCTAGGGGTGTGCTCAGAGCAGGGGGCCTAAAGAATGGCTCCTCTGTTTATAACACACCCAACAGGAATCTGGGGTCATTGTGATGAGAGGCACAAAGCTTGTGGCCTCCCTACAAACAAATGCCTACATGTGAAGAGGAAAAAAAATTATAGAATCTGGGTAGTGGGTGTATGGGTGTTCACTGTATAATTCTTTCAACAATCTCCTATGTTTGAAAATTTGCTTAAAAAAATAGTGTGGCTCACACCTGTAATCCCAACACTTTGGGAGGTCAAGGCAGGCAGGTCACTTGAAGCCAGGAGTTCAGGACTGGCCTAGGCAACACGGCGAGATCCTGTCTCTACAAAAAATTTTAAAAATTAGCCGGGCATGGTAGCCTGCGCCTGTAGTCCTAGCTATTCAGGAGGCTGAGGTGGGAGGATTGCTTGAGCCCAGAAGGTTGAGGCTGTAATGAGCCATGATTGCGCCACTGCACTCCAGCCTGAGCAACAGGGTGAGACTCCATCTCAAAAAAAAGGAATGGAAAAAATTATATATATATAAAATGCCAGAAAGCAGTTTTCTTGACATGATAGAAAAGAATGTGCTTGGGAATTCAAGCTCTATAGCAACAAGACAGAGAAGATTGTATTAGTAAGGTTGTATATCTTCCAGTGTCACCTGTATATCCCCTAAACTCCTTACCTATATCACAAAAACCTGCCAAGGCAGAATACATTCCCTTGGGAAAGGAGCTTTGGCGGGCAAGCAGGCATCGGGTCCCGTCTGACACCAGCGTGATCACCACAGGAGCCATCTAGGAAAGGGGAATGGAAACTGAGATGCTGGCACTTTGGACCCTGCCAGTGAACTAAAGCAATGTGTAATTAAGGAATTGCACAGGCTTCCTTCCCCAGGACAAAGCAGTGCACAGTCTTCTTGGATTACTGTCCTCTTACAGCAATACTTACCTGTGGATAATAGATGATATTATTGGAAGGGCACACACGCTTGCTGCCAGCCACGTTCTTCTTGGTGGGCTGCCCACTTCTGCTGCAGAACTGATGAGCATCATGCCAGCGGAGAAGAGCTTGAGCCTAGGAACACAAAGATGGGCCTGGTTTCATTTGGAGAGAATGCAGGGCTCATCTTTAACAGCACTGGGCCTAGTGTCTGGAACAACTCACAGGGAAATGCCAATCTCTTTCCAGCTCATGTAATTTAAATGGTTACTGTTTAAATTTTAGGACAAGTAAACTAACAACATATTCCTCTAGCATCAGAAATCAGAATAAAAGAAAGCATATTTTTAAATGTGTTATTATTTAAAACATATGAAGTTTATAAGGTAATAAAATGGGCCGGGTGCGGTGGCTCACGCCTGTAATCCCAGCACTTTGGGAGGCCGAGGCGGGCGGATCACGAGGTCAGGAGATCAAGACCATCCTGGCTAACACGGTGAAACCCCGTCTCTACTAAAAATACAAAAAATTAGCCAGGCGAGGTGGCGGGTGCCTGTAGTCCCAGCTACGCGGGAGGCTGAGGCAGGAGAATGGCGTGAACCCCGGGGGGCGGAGCCTGCAGTGAGCCGAGATCGCGCCACTGCACTCCAGCCAGGGTGAAAGAGCGAGACTCCTTCTCAAAAAAAAAAAAAAAAAGTAATAAAATGAACACCCATGTATTCACTAACCAGCTTAAAAATAAAACATTCTCAGTATAGTTGAACACCCCAAAATGTTCTTTTCCCTGGTAAAGTTGGAATTTTTTGCAACTAAAAAAATGTTCAGAGGTTTCTTTTTAAATTAAATGCACAATCAAAATACTTCAGCAAGTGAAATCTAAAGCTGTGAGGGCAAGTCATTAAAGCAATGTAAAGTAATTTATCTTAGGGAAAACATGATACTATATATGTCATGCTATGTGGGTCATTAAAAATGTTTATGAGGCTGACAGATCCTATTGCCATAGATCTGCATGTCTTTAGGAGACAATGATCTTGACAGTGGTTCTGCCAAAAACAAGGGCAGAAGAAAGAAGAATAAGCAATCTTCCTACAGCACATTGTCCTGCCAGTGTTTGTAGAAAGGACTATAATCTGCAAAAGAAGAAGTGAAACGTCACTCTAGCCTTGTGTATGTACACATGGATTTGCCCACACATACTGCTCTACTAAATTTACTACAGAACGAGAAATCAGAATCTACCGTGGACAGCAAGGAGGCATCCCTTGCATTGAGTTGAAAGAGAGCCTTTCTCAGCTCAATGAAAGACCCCTTGAGCTCTGTCTCCATTTCAGGTTTGTGTAAGGAGGCTAAAAAATTAGAAAAGATAATGAAATTAAACAATGACAAACTCTGCCTCAGGGCCTCTCTCCAGTCTATCCTGTTAAAATAGTGTTTCCCAAACTTGCCTCGTAAGATTCAACTGGAGAAAGTAAAAAATATCCAGGTTCTTAGCTGGGTGTGGGGGTGTGTGCCTGTAGTCCAAGCTACTCAGGAGGCTGAGGCAGGAGGATGGCCTTGAGGCCATTAGGAGTTCCAGGCTACATACAGTGCACCATGATCTTACCTGTGAATAGCTACTGCACTCCAGCGAGACCCCATCTCTAAAACTTAAAAAAGGCCAGGCACAGCACTTTGGGAGGCCGAGGAGGGTGAATCACTTGAGGTCAGGAGTTCAAGACCAGCCTGGCCAACATGGTGAAACCCTGTCTGTATTAAAAACAAAAATTAGCCGGGCTTGGTGGTGGGCGCCTGTAATTCCAGCTACTCGGGAGGCTGAGGCATGAGAATCGCCTGAACCCAGGAGGCAGAGGTTGCAGTGAACCGAGATCATACCATTGCACTCCAGCCTGGGTGACAGCAAAACTCCATCTCAAAATAAATAAATATATACATAAAATTTTTTTAAAAAGCAAGATTCTCAAGCCCCTACCTGGAGATTCTAAAGCAGCTGGCATGGAGTGAGGCCCAGCAATCTCTATTTTTGTTTTAACAAGCACCAGGTGATTCTTATATTCAGGCCAGTTTGGGAAACATTAGCACATAGTATTTCTCAAGATCTTCGGGGCAACAAGAACATTTGCATTAGCTTATCCTTGGAAAAGAGATGAAGTGGGACCTCATGGCTCCTATCTGAACCTCATCCCAGCATCACTACATTTACACATAGACCATTAAAGACAGAAGGAAAGCCTGACAGAAGCCATGAGCCAATAGCAAAGTGGTTCCCAATTGCAGGTCTGTGGACCCAGAGCTACATGGAAACATTTTTATTCACCTGTATTCATGAAAGAAATAAAAATGATGTCATAAGTTTTTTACATTTGTTATGAAATATTGAAATATACAAAATGTGACTGGGCTTGGTGGCTCATGCCTGTAATCCCAGCACTTTGGGAGGCCGAGGCAGGCGGATCACCTGAGGTCAGGAGTTCGAGACCAGCCTCACCAACATGGAGAAACCCCATCTCTACTAAAAATACAAAATTAGCCAGGCGTGGTGGCACATTCCTGTAATCCCAGCTAATAGGGAGGCTGAGGCAGGAGAATCGCTTGAACCTGGGAGGTGGAGGTTGCGGTGAGCCGAGATCGCACCATTGCACTCCAGCCTGGGCAACAAGAGTGAAACTCCGCCTCAAAAAAAAAAAAAGAAATATACAAAATGTATAGGCCAGGTGTGGTGGCTCATACATATAATCTTAGCACTTTGGGAGGCCAAGGAGGGAGGATTGCTTGTGCCCAGGAGTTTGAGACCAGCCTGGGCAACATAAGGAGACCCCCGTCTCTATAAAAAAAAAAAAAAAAATTAAAAATTAGCTTGGCATGGTAGTACATGCCTATGGTCCCAGCTACTCAGGAGGCTGAAGAGGGAGGATCACTTGAGCCCAGGAGGTCAAGGCTGCAGTGAGCTGTGATTATACCACTGCACTCCAGCCTGGGCAACAGCAAGACATTGTCTCAATAAAATAAGATAAAATAAAAAAATAAAATGTATAATGGTACAGAGACTAATACCATAAACATTCACGTACCTATCACCTTAGAAGGCATTAAAATGTCCTTTATTTTCATTTAAATGATGATGATAGCAGATGACAGTATTTTTAATGTCCTTTTTTAAAAAATAGAAAGTTGATAACCTTTTGTATTCCCCAAATTTTCCTTTAAATTTTACCATTATGTGAAATCCCAAATTCTGAAGACCACTGGGAAGTACCCGTTAGGAATAATGTTATGTACCACTTAGGGAAAAGGAGCTATCCAAACCTAGATCCAGAGCAAACCATGCTTCCTGCTGCTCAGAGCATCCAATCAGCACAGAGTCTTCTATTCTTCGTGCATCCTGTCCAAATTTACCCAGGAGCCTTTCCAACTCTAAGAAACAGGGGAAGGGAGAAAAGCAAAACACAAGGGTTTCTATTAAATCACTACAGCCATATTAGACTCACAGAAAATCATCTACTTCAGCTTTAAGTGGGTATACTTGGCTTCTAGCTGCAGCTAATTAGCTATGTAACCTTGGTCTAACCATTTAACCTCTCCAGGCCTGTTTTCTCATTAGCAATCTGAGGACTTTAGACCAAAGAAGGAATTCTTGTACAACACTGTATTACTCTATGACTGTATCATGAAAGGAAAATATCCCCGCGTTAGTAAGATGCATGATAGTTAACTTATTAAGTCATTGAAAAAAAAATAAGTATCACACTTAAAATGGTACAGACCAAGGCTGGGGGGCAGGGAGGATTGCTTGAGGCCAGGAGTTTGAGACCAGCCTGGGCAACACAGCAAGACCCTGTCTCTACAAAAAATAAAATCAGCTGGGTGCAGTGAAGTGCACACCTGTAGTCCCAAAAACTTGGGAGGCAGAGATGGGAGGATCTCTTGAGCCAAGGAGTTCAAGGCTGCAGGTAAAGACCAATCCGGTTCTATAATTAACCTCCAGAATGTGCTACTTTTGTGGACAACAGTAAAATACTCATCTGAGATGCCAATCTCTTAAGAGATGAGTGCTGTGTAGGAAGAAATCCTATACATTTGTTCATGAAGGACTCATTTATTTGTTCATAATACAACATAACACACACAAAAACCATAATACAACATAAACATTGCTAAATCTCTAATGTTTAGTGCCTTCTGATGGAGTCCTCAGATTCTTCTGCAGTGCTAGAAACTACCTATCCAAATACTCCAACTTCTGACCTATGGAGAAATTCACTGGCAATACAGAAGTTAGTATATAGTGACTCATATAAAACTGAAAGTTCACATTTTGTTTTCTGTCTTTGAGACACCACCAGGCTCTACTAATTTGTTGTTCTTGGATAGAGACGGGGTCTCACTATGTTGCCCAGGCTAGTGTTGAACTCCTGGGCTCAAGCAATCCACCCACCTCAGCCTCCCAAAGTGCTGGGATTACAGGCATGAGCCACCCAACCCAGCCAAAGTTTGCATTTTGAATGACAAATCCCAATGGCTTGGATATCTTTAGTTAAATATGCTAAAAGAGTTCTAAAAGCAAATTCATTTTAATTCACTTTTAATCTTGACCCTTCTAGTAAAAATGAAGTTATGATGGAACTTTTTTTTTTTTTTTTTTGAGATGGAGTCTCGCTCTGTCGCCCGCACTGGGGTGCAGTGGCGTGATCTCGGCTCACTGCAAGCTCCGCCTCCCGGGTTGACGCCATTCTCCTACCTCAGCCTCCCGAGTAGCTGGGACTACAGGCGCCCGCCACCACGCCTGGCTAATTTTTTTTGTATTTTTAGTAGAGACAGGGGTTTCACCGTGTTAGCCAGGTTGGTCTCTATCTCTTGACCTCGTGATCTGCCCGCCTCGGCCTCCCAAAGTGCCTGGATTACAGGTGTGAGCCACGGCGCCCGGCCATGATGGAACTCTTAATTAGCATAACAGTGTGTACCTCCGTGGAGGCTGGAATTCACTGCTCTAAGGCAAAGACTGGCAAACTTTTTCTGGAAAGAGATATTAAATATTTTAGGCTTTGTGAGTCATACAGTCTCTGTCACAACTCTGCATTGTAGTGCAAAAGTAGCCATAGACAATATATCAATGAATGAGTATGGCTATGTTCCAATAAAAATTAATTTACAAAACAGGTAGCAGATACAATTTCGACAGCAGTTTTACCAACCCTTGGTTTAAGGCATTAGTGGTTCATTTCATCACTAAATAATATTTGACTGGACAACTAGAGTTCATACAATAAATTATTAGTTGGCAGAGGCAGTTATACAAGCATGAGACTCAAAAGTTTTTTGAAAAATCTAGACTCCAAAGTTCAAGGATCTTTCTTAGAATTCATTATGGGCTGAATTCTGCTTAGTGGCCACAGGCTGGTCAACGCCACTGGTCCACTCTGGACTTACCTAACAGGCTATGCCGGGGGGCCAGGTATTGATGTGCTGAAGTCTGAAGCAGAGGAGCCAGACTATGAAAGAGGTAAAATGCTCCTGTTTGCTGGGCTTTTTTACATGAATCATCATCTTCCTTCAGTTCAAATAAATACCTGTATTTGGGAAATAATCAAACCATTACAAAACCACCCTTAGTTACCTGTATAGCATTCATCTTTGAGAATGCTGCCACTGCATCCCTCTCCTACCATGGTTATTTCCCTTTATTTATTTACAACCTAATTTGCTCCAAAAAGGGTTTGAGATGGCTATAGATAATCGTTCATTCCCTTCTTTGTCTTACTGTGTACCTCACCCATACTTCTGTGGTTGCACTATTGGTTTATTTGTTCATTTGTCTGTCTCCTCTGAGAGACTATGATCTCCTTAAGGGGAAGGTATGCTTTACTCAGCTCTGTATCTCTGTAGTTAGCATATTGAATGGCTCGATTCAATAAATATTTATTGAATTGAACTTCAAGGGTAATAAATATTTACTGAATTGAACTTCAAGGTACTCTGCCAATATTACACTGTGAGGCAAGAATTTACATGCAGTGGAGTGAAAGGAAAACAAGTACAGTGATAAAACATCAACCACAAAATACCTAGAGATGGGAACAGACTTTTTCACAGCAGACAAAGAGTAAACACTGTATCTTCAGTGACCCTCATTCAATCTAGGGAAGATAAAGAACAAATTTTACCTTCAACGTACCCTTACTTCAAACATCTAGATCCCAAAGTAGATACCATTAACTCCTTATCTCTAGCAAAGGGAGCACCTGGCCGGGTGTGGTGGCTCACGCCTGTAATCCCAGCACTTTGGGAGGCTGAGGCAGGTGGATCACGAGGTCAGGAGTTCGAGACCAGCCTGGCCAATATGGTGAAACCCTGTCTCTACTAAAAATACAAAAATTAGCTGGGCATGGTGGCACGTGCCTGTAGTCCCAGCTACTCAGGAGGCTGAGGCCAAAGAATCGCTTGAACCTGGGAGGTGAAGGTTGCAGTGAGCAGAGATCGCGCCACTGCACTCCAGCCTGGATGACAGTGCGAGACTCCGTCTCAAAAAAAAAAAAAAAAAGAAAACAAAGGGAGCATTGATGAAACCTATACTTAACCTATTTAATAAGGACAGTATTTTCATTTTCTTTCTTTCTTTTTGTTTTGAGACGGGGTCTCACTCTGTCACCCAGGCTGGAGTGCAGTGGCATGATCTCGGCTGACTGCAGCTTCTGCCTCCCAGGTTCAGGCAATTCTGGTGCCTCAGCCTCCTGAGTACCTGGGATTACAGGCATGCCCCACCATGCCTGGCTAATTTCTGTATTTCAGTAGAGACGGGGTTTCATCATGTTGGCCAGGCTGGTTTCGAACCCCTGACCTCAAGTTATCTGCCTTCGGCCTCCCAAAGTGCTGGGATTACAGGCGTGTGCCACTGCGCCCAGCCATAGTATTTTCAGTAGCCAAAATGAAAATGTGGAAAAAGGGAACATCCTCCTATTCTTGGTTTCTCAAAAAGAGGCAACAGTAATGGGGTAAGTACCAGGGTTTTCCAGTACCTTCATTAAGGGTGGGCTGAGTCTCTCCCTTCAAATCCTTGTGATCAGCAGGGACAGAATGCAAATTCCCCTGGGGCCTTGGGATTAGCCATTTTTGCCTGTCAAAAGCCCTAAAACAGATGCTCAGGTAAAAAGTGGCTTCTTTTGTCAAGTGGGAAAAATAGTTTGCAGATATTTCCTGTAGGATCTGAGAACTCGTGTAATACCAGTAGGCAGAGTTGGCTCAACATGAAAATAAAAAGCAAAAAGACAAATGCACCCCAGTGGTACCTTTCAGAACCTACTCTGACTGTGATAAAAGGGGTTATGATGAGCTCTTTATAAATAGAAGACAAAAGAAACCTGATCTTTTAAGACTTGTGATATTTTTAAACTTATTATGAGTCACTGTAGCCTCCTGGGGCAAAGACTCAATGCATGTCAAAGGAGAGACATGTGTCACTCAGAAGTTACCAAATATAAACAATAGAACAAACACTGCTGCCTTCGTAAAAGAACAGAAAGAGTGGTACAACCTGTACTTGCCCTAATGACCCTAAAAAAGCAAAACACCTACAAAAACACCCAGGTTAAGGTCTTAGACCCAGGGCCTCACTGGAACTGGAATTGAGATCCAAAAGTTCCTTACACTCCTCTGGATCGGGAACTCTTATTTTTAAAAATTTATTTTCCCTTTTCAGTTATAATAGCATGGAAATTGCTATGATTATCAAAGTTGAAAATATTTAGATTATTTTAAAACAAACTGTTTTTCCTTATTTTAACAGTAAAAAATAGTCAATCATTAATAATCAGAATATACAACTGTCAATTTTTTGAAAAGGAAATCATCAAAATTCCACCACTCAGGGATAATCACTGTTTACACTTTGGAATTCTCTAAGCGATTACTATTATACATCAATACATATATAAGTATATTTAGAATCCATCAAACCTACTAATTTGTAGCCTTTTTTCTTAAACATATATAAATATTTTCACATCATATTCGTTATTGATAGACTTTTATTGTTTTCTCTTTTTTTTTTTTTTTTTGAGACGGAGTTTCACTCTTGTTTTCCAGGCTGGAGTGCAGTGGCATGATCTCAGCTCACTGCAACCTCTGCCTCCCGGGTCCAAGTGATTCTCTTGCCTCAGCCTCCCAAGTAGCTGGGATTACAGGTGCCCGCCACCACACCCGGCTAATTTTTGTATTTTTAGTAGAGATGGGGTTTTGCCATGTTGGCCAGGCTGGTCTCGAACTCCTGACCTCAGGTGATCTACCCATCTCAGCCTCCCAAAGTGCTGGGATTACAGGTGTTGAGCTTCCGTGCCTGGCCTCATTATTTTTATTCATTCTTAAATAGAGATTTATTTAATCACTTTAACATACTTAAATTTTAGACTCTATTCAATAATCATGTTAATATTCTTGGCCGGGTGCGGTGGCATACTCCTGTAATCCCAGCACTTTGGGAGGTCGAGGTGGGTGGATAACAAGGTCAAGAGATCGAGACCATCCTGGCCAACATGGTGAAACCCCATCTTAACTAAAAATACAAAAATTAGCTGGGCGTGGTGACGTGCACCTGTAGTCCCAGCTACTCAGGAGGCTGAGGCAGGAGAATCACTTGAACCCGTGAGGCAGAGGTTGCAGTGAGCCGAGATCACGCCACTGCAGTCCAGTCTGGCAACAGAGCAAGACTCCATCTCAAAAAAAAAAAAAAAAAAAAAAAAAAAAAAAAAAAAATTCTTGTAGTCTGTTAAAGGAGTACACACAACCTAAATGTCCAACAATATCTGAAACAAGTATCACAATTTTGTTGTTTGTTCGCTCTTGTTCATGTAGGATTATATGCTTATGTGCTTCTAAATTTTTTTTTTCTTTGAGACAGGGTCTCACTCTATCATGCAGGCTAGAGTGCAATGACATGATCTCGGCTCATTGCAACCTCCACCTCCCAGGTTCAAGCAACTCTCCCACCTCAGCCTCCTGAGTAGCTGTGACTACAGGTGCACGCCACCATTCCTGGCTAATTTTTGTATTTTTAGTAGAGACAGGGTTTCACCATGTTGGCCAAGCTGGTCTCGAACTCCTGACCTCAAGTGATCTGCCCGCCTTGGCTTCCCAAAGTGCTGGGATTACAGGCGTGAGCCACTGCACCCAGCCTTCATATGCCTCTAAATTTTGGACTAGGCACTCATGCTTGATAGGGCTTTATATGTAGGAATCACTGGTTGTGAGGGTATACTTCCTAAGGAGTTTTATATTTGTATTTACATGGTGCCCCAGGGGTATTTTCAGTCCAAGATTACTACTTAAATTCATTTCTTAGGCTGGGCATGGTGGTTCATGCCTATAATCCCAGAACTTTGGGAGGTAAAGGCAGGAGGATTGCTTGAGCCCAGGAGTTTGAGACCAGCCTGGGCAACGTAGCAAGACCCTATCTTACAAACAATAAAAAAAAAATTAGCCAGGCATGGTGGTGTACAAGTAGCTACGCATGTGATCCTAGCTACTTGGTGGGGGAATTGATTCAGCCTGGGAGGTTGAGGCTGCAGTGAGCTAGGATCATACCACTATACTCCAGCCTGTGTGACAGAGCAAGATCCTGTCTCAAAAAGAAAAAAAAGAAAAAAAAAATTATTTCTTAGGTTAAGGGTTCTAGAACCACACCACATAGATGGTATAAATTTAACCCCCAAAACTGTATGAAAGCAGGCTAGTGATTTCAAATTCACAGATTTCTAATTTCCCTAGGCTAAGACAAAAAATTCTTTATCATCTTCATGTGCTATTGTAGATTTTTTTTTCCTACTCTACCTTTCATTGAAGTTTAGTTCTTGGGGGAAGGGGGTGGGATTATCTACTTTATTTACAGGAAACTTCATGAAATATTATTCAATACAGTTTTTCATCTGAAGTGACAAGAATAGAACAATGTAGTTTTAACATGTTTATTATTCTATTATAGTACCTTAATTTACTTAATTTCTCCCTTACTGTTCATTCATTCAATAGTACTTTCATGCCTACCATGTGCCAGGCACTGTTTTATGAAATAGGGGTACCACAGTGGAAAGACAAAGTCTGATCTTAATAGAACTTATATTCAGGTGTGTGAGATATTTTAGATATTATTGGATATTTAGTTTGTTTAAAATTTTTCGGCCAGGTGTGGTGACTTACACCTGTAATCCCAACACTTTGGGAGGTCAAGGCAGGTGGATTGCCAGAGCTCAGGAGTTCAGACCAGCACGGACAACATGGCAAAACCCTGTCTCTACACAAAAATACAAAAATTAGCCAGGCATGGTGGCATATGCCTGTAGTCCCAGCTACTTGGGGGTTTGAGGTGGGAGGATCGCTTGACCCCAGGAGATCAAGGCTGCAGTGAGCCAAGATTGTACCACTGCACTTCAGCCTGAGTGACAGAAACTCCATCTCTAAAAAAATAAAAATATATATTTTTTTATGTTTACTGGTTTATTATAAAGGATATTACGAAGGATACAAATGAAGAGATGCATTTAGGCCAGGTATGTGGGGGGAGGGTGCAGAGCTTCCATGCCTCCCTGGGTGCGCCACCCTCCAGGAACTTCCATGTGTTCAGCTATCCAGAGGCTCTCTGAACCCTGTCCTTTTGGGTTTTTATGGTGGCTTCATTACATAGGCATGATTGACAACCATGTAGAAATGTGATTGGACAAAATGGTTATGATTTCATACTAAGAGACTGACCAGAAACCCAGCAATGCCTGTCTATTCAGGTTCTCCTTGGCCTCCCTGTGCAGCCTTCCTTCCTCCGGAGTATGGGGCACAACCCTCTCTGGAATGAGGGTCTTTGGACCCGCAATCAGATTAGAGTCCTGCCGTGGGCAGGTAAAAGGAGGACAGGAGAAGGTAAAAGAGATTTTGTTTCCTGAGGCCTGCCCCAAGGTCTAAAGTGCCCCACATTATAACAAAAGACTATAATAAGGACCATAGGAGTTATGAGCCAGAAACCGTGGATGAATACATATATATATATACACACACACACACACACACAAATATAATATGTATATATAATAATCATAAACCTAAATATATATATAAAATCATAATATCACAATAATTTAATGGGCCAAACAGAATAATCAAAGCTCAGGTTGGCTAAAACTCACCGTGTCTTAGTAACATAGGTTGACAGCAGCCTATAGCACCAAAAAAATTTTCTCCTGCAAGCTATTCCACGATACAGGGACATTGTCAGTTCCTTAAAAAAAAAAAAAAGGAGTTTTAAAAAAAAGTCACAATATGAAATTTAAAGTAATGAATTGCCAAGAGGGTTATACTTTAGGCCAGGATGGGATCACTTTGTAATATTAAGGAAAGACAAACTCAATAGGAGTCAGGTGATCTTGTTTCTACATTGCATTTCTACTCCTAAGTAGCTATGGGATCTCAACATTTCAGTACTTCTTTCATAATCTAGAAAACTGAAACCTGTTCTACCCACCTAGAGTAAGAAGGAAGTAGAAGGAATCCTGTAGATAATATATAAAGTCACATTAGGAAATTTTTTCAGAAGGCAGCTATGCAAATTCACATGGATCCAAGATATTTTCTATTTTTTTGTAGCTCATTGGGAAAGAAAAAAAATCTGTAACTAAATAATCCGTTCTGGCTGAGATGGTCCCTTTAAATTGTATATCAGTATTTTATTCCCCATGAAAAGTACCTCTCACATTGGCAGTAAAAAAAGTCAAGAATTCATTACAGTTAAATAACCAACCACCCTTTTCACTATGTCTGAGGAAAGCAAGCTTTGACACTAAATGACCGAGGAACATCTAAAATTTAGTCCTACTTCTTGTTTGCATAATTATGAATCAATGATGATGAATCCTTGGACAGTTTTGGCTACAATCTATGTCCTAGCCATGGGTAAAATATATTTAGCAAATGACATTCAACAAAATATTTATTGAGTACTGACTTTATTCAGGGTCCCTTAAAGAACACAAAAATGTAAAAGATGAAAATCCCTGCCATCAAGGAACTCTAGCAGGAGAGAGAAAACATATATATAGCCAGCTTTCACAGAAGGCAGTATGCAATATGTGGGTTGCAAAGCACTCTAGGAGATTATTAAAAGTATTATTCCTACTTTAGTAACCCCAAAACTAGTGTGATATACTAGAAAAAATGTATTTAAAGTCATTATTTCTGGCTCATACACCACTCAGAATGTAAACTGGTATGATATTTTTACAGGTTGATTTGGAAATATCTATTAAAGTGTCAAATAATAAGCCTCTCTTTTTCCTCAGCAATTCCATGTTGAGGAATTTGCCCTAGGAAGGAAAGGATATGTACAAGAATGTTAACTGAAAATTATGATAAAATGGATTAATACATGACTTAAGGACAAATAGAGGGCCGGGTGCGGTGGCTCATGCCTATAATCCCAGCACTTTGGGAGACTGAGGCAGGCGGATCACCTGAGGACAGGAGTTCAAAAACAGCCTCACCAACATGGAGAAACCCCATCTCTACTAAAAATACAAAATTAACCGGGCGTGGTGGCGCATGCCTGTAATCCTAGCTACTTGGGAGGCTGAGGCAGGAGAATCACTTGAACCCAGGAGGTGGAGGTTCCAGTGAGCCGAGATCGCACCGTTGCACTCCAGCCTGGGCAACAAGAGCAAAATGTCGTCTTAAAAAAAAAGAAAAAGAACAAATAGAAAAGAACAGTGAAAAAAATATATATATAGTAACAGGGAGAGAGACTTAGAACATATTATTAAGTAAACAAAGCAGGGAGGAATTGGAGGAGATACTAGTCCAAGTGTACAAAGTTTCAGTTAGGATGAATAAATTCTGGATATCTGTTGTGCTGTATCGTAACTATAGTTCATAATGTATTGTATACTTGGAAATTACTAAGAAAGTAGATATTAAATGTTCTCAACACACACAAAAAAAGTGAGGTGATGAATATATCTGCTAGATTTAATCATTTCACAATGTATACCTGTATCAAAACATCACATTGTAAACTATAAATATATACTTTTTTTGTCAATTATACCTTAATAAAGCTGGAGAAAAAAACAGGTAACAATTGGTTAACATGACCTAATTAATTTATACAGAAAAGGACACAGACATACCAATATACATAAATTATATGTATTTAATTATATTTTTCTTTTTTTTTTTTGAGACATAATTTCGCTCTTGTTGCCCAGGCTGGAGTGCAATGGTGCAATCTCAGCTCACTGCAACCTTCACCTCTCGGGTTCAATCGATTCTCCTGCCTCAGCCTCCCGAGTAACCGGGATTACAGGCATACGCCACCACGTCCAGCTAATTTTGTATTTTTTCTTAGTAGAGACGGGGTTTCTCCATGTTGGTCAGGCTGGTCTCGAACTCCTGTCCTCAGGTGATCTGCCTGCCTCGGCCTCCCAAAGTGCTGGGATTACAGGCATGAGCCACCGCCCCTCGTCTTATTTATATTTTTCAAATGACTAGAAGTATACATACCAAACTGTTAAGAGTGACTAATTTGGGGGAGTGGGATGAAGATAAACATTGAAAAAGGTGGCTGTAATTTTTACTTTGTTCATTTTTCTGTACTGAAAAAAAAAAATAGCCATGTGTACTTCTTTTAAGACAAAAGAAAAGCCTAATAAAATAGTAGTTCCTGAGACTAACTGGTTAATGAGGCTACCTCCATGCCACTGTTCCCCAAAACACCTCACCATATTGCGCGAGCCAAAGGGAATTCATTTGGTGAGTTTCTTGGACCTTGGGAACTGCTGCCTGATGTTTTGCCTAGTTTCTGCTACTAAATTAACCTTAGCCAGTTGTAGATTATCATGGCCTGCTGACTCATGAGCTGATGGTCACAGAGCTATTTATTTTTTTAAAAGTACAATGTTTGATAGAGACGAAAGGTAATAGCAGTCTTACCCAACTACTAAATGATGAGGTAAGGTGCTTTAACATTAATAGTTTCTTTGAACTCCCCATAACAAATGATTCACACATGTTTCTTATCCTGTTCATCTTTCCAGAAGAAAGATTAATTTATAAAGTACTACAGCGTGACAAAAAAGCCCATCTTGAATCTAGTGGTTACTTCCACCGTGAAGAGGCCAGGTTCCCTAGTATTTAAGAGAGTTTTTTTTAGGCCGGGCGCGGTGGCTCACGTCTGTAATCCCAGCACTTTGGGAGGCCGAGGCAGGCAGATCACGAGGTCAGGAGATCGAGACTATCCTGGCTAACACGGTGAAACCCCGTCTCTGTTAAAAATACAAAAAAATTGGCTGGGCGCGGTGGTGGGCACCTGTAGTCCCAGCTACTCGGGAGGCTGAGGCAGGAGAATGGCATGAACCCAGGAGGCGGAGCTTGCGTCACTGCACTCCAGCCTGGGCAACAGAGTGATACTCCACCTCTTTTTTAGAGTCCATTTCTCCACGACTGTGGACCTCCATGGGATGGGGAAATATGGAAAACTGAGGAACCACGGGAATATAGTTTTGAAGGTCTCACTGACCTGCTTTATAGTTTGGTTTCTAAAAAATAATTTTTCCTCCCTTTAAAAAAAAAAAAAAATTAAGGCACAATGTGAGAAGTTAGCAAGTTCCATTTTTAAATGACTCTCCAAAAAAGTATCAGAAAATGATTAGCTGTGGTTACTGAGGTAGCTCCACAGTTATGAGGCAAAACTATGGTTATATCCCTGGTTTCTGCAAAAAGGAAGAGATTAAGCTAAAATGTTAAAATGCTGTGACCACGACCTTTTTTCAAGTTCTGATCATGCCTCCCTGTGAAGTCCTTCCTGCACTTAGAAGCTGAGCAGGTTTCTGTTTCACTGTACTCACTCTGAATTCTTTTCGGGGCACCTTCCTGGTCCTCAGGAATCAGCACAGAAGAGGAAACTCCTAATGTTCACGTTCAACGGCTTCCGTTCCCCGGAGGGACCATTGCTGCTTCTGCCACACTTCCCAGAATCCTTCTAGAGATGCACTCTGGGAATTGTAGTTCAGTTCCCAGGCATGCTGCTGTGTTCTCCAACTGCAAGTTAACCATGATTGTCAAAAGCATGAACATCTAAGATCTTATTACCAAGAGAACTACTGTATCCTTGGAGAAAATAGTATTAGATCCATTTTTTAATTAAAAAAAGATAAAGTCATTAAGTCCACCCTCATACACAGAAGGCATATATTATGAGGCTGGGGAGAGGATGAAGTAGGATTGGGAATCAAATAACTTTCAACTTTAGTACATCTCTAGTTCTCTCTCTGCACATTTTAGAACTAGCTCTAAAATTTCATGAAGTTCTTCCAATTTAAAAGGATGGGACTCTGTATAGGTATGTATAGATATGTTTGAACTTATGGTAGGATTCATTTCTTGATCAGAGGAAGAGCATTCCATTTGACTGGAAGCAGTCTCCTAGCAGTGTGTCCGGAGTTGGTTCCTTCCGGTGGGTTCTTGGTCTTGCTGACTTCAAGATTGAAGCCGTGGAGCTTTCGGTGAGTGTTATAGCTCTTAAAGGTGGCATGGACCCAAAGAGTGAGCAGCAGCAAGATGTGAAGAGCGAGAGAACAAAGCTTCCACAGCATGGAAGGGGACCCGAGCAGGTTGCTGCTGCTGTCTGGGGTGCCAGCTTTTATTCCCTTATTTGTCCCTGCCCACGTCCTGCTGAGTGGTCCATTTTACAGAGCACTGATTGGTCCATTTTATGGAGTGCTGATTGGTCCATTTTACAGAGTGCTGATTTGTGCATTTACAATCCTTTAGCTAAACACAGAGTGCTGATTGGTGCGTTTTTACAGAGTGCTGATTGGTGCATTTACAATCCTTTAGCTAGACACAGTGCTGATTGGTGCATTTACAATCCTTTAGCTAGACACAGAATGCTGATTGGTGTGTTTTTACAGAGTGCTGATTGGTGCGTTTACAATCCTTTAGCTAGACACAGAGTGCTGATTGGTGCATTTTTACAGTGTGCTGATTGGTGCATTTACAATTCTCTAACTAGACAGAAAAGTTCACCAAGTCCCCGCTTGACCCAGGAAGTCCAGCTGGCTTCACCTCTCAGCAGAACTACTTTGGTACTGCTCTCTTCTTGTTTTACTACTAAAGTTACTTGCCTATGAGAGAAGGCACTTTTTTTTTTTTTTTTTTTTTTTATGAGACAGAGTTGCTCTGTCACTCAGGCTGGAGAGCAGTGGTGCAATCTTGGCTTACTGAAACCTCCTCTTCTGGAGTCAAGTGATTCTCCTGCCTCTGCCTCCCCAGTAGCTGGGATTACAGGTGCACGCCACCATGCCTGGCTAATTTTTGTATTTTTAGTAAAGCCAGGGTTTCACCATGTTGGCCAGGCTCTCTTAAACTTCTGACCTCAAGTGATCCACTCGCCTCGGCCTTCCAAAGTGCTGGGATTACAGGCGTGAGCCACCACACCCAGCCAAGAGAAGAAGAAGTCCACTTATTCAACATGTATATAATGAGTACCCAATGTACCTAGGACTGTTATAGGGATAGGATACAGCAGGGAACAAAACATGAAACTCTCTGTCCTCATGTAACTTACATTCTAGAAGGGGAAATAAACGAGTAAATATACAATGTGTCATGTGGTTATAAAGCTTAAGAAGAAAAATAAAGCAAGGTAAGTAGAGGGATTATTTTGCTATTTTATATAGGATGATCAGCCTCATTGTTAAGATAATATTTAAACAAAGACCCTGAAGAAGGTGATGAAGAAACCAAGTTTATATCTATGGAAAGAGATTTGTAGACAGAACAAAATAAGCATACGCAAAGGCCCTGGGGTGGGAATGTGCCTTGCATGTTTGAGGAAAGGCTAGGAAAGAGCATGGTGATCAGAGATGAGATCAGAGTAGGCCGGGCATGGTGGCTTATGCCTGTAATCCCAGCACTTTGGGAGCCCAAGGCGGGCACATCATTTGAGGTCAGGAGTTTTAGACCAGCCTGGCCAACATGGTGAAACCCTACTAAAAATACAAAATTAAGCCAGGTGTGGTGTCGCATACCTGTAGTCCTAGCTACTTGAGAGGCTAAGGCACAAGAATCGCTTGAACCTGAGAGGCAGAGGTTGCAGTGAGCTGAGATTGCACCACTGCACTCCAGCCTGGGTGACAGAGCGAGACATTGTCTCAAAAAAAAAAGAAAATCAGATTGGTTCATTATCCTTAAGGAAGACACAGAAAATTGTAGGGAAACAAGATGTAAAGTCAATGGATTCTAAGGAGATGGAGAAACATGCTTAGGGGGAAATTGGAGCTCTAATAATTTAAAAAGTCAAAATAACTATTTTTGTAGTAATTGTTAAGTACTATAATAATAAAAATAGCTCAGACTGAGCATTTGCTGTGTTCCAGGCACTATGCTAAGTGTCTCACGTATTTGTCATTAATCCTCACATCCTATGAAATCTGTATTAAAATTTGTACTTTAGGCTGCATGTGGTGGCACGCGCCTGTAATCCCAGCACTTTGGGGGCTGAGGTGGGAAGATTGCTTGAGTTCAGGAGTTCAAGAAACCAGCCTGAGCAACATGACGAAACACCATCTCTACAAAAAATATGAAAATTAGCTGGGCATGGTGGCATGCACCTGTGGTCCCAGCTACTCAGGAGGCTGAGATAGGAGGATTGCTTGAGCCTAGGAGTGAGCCGAGATCATGCCGCTGCACTCCATCCAGCTTGGTGACAGAGAGACCGTCTTAAAAAAAATATATATATATATATATATATGTTGCACATTACAGATGAGAAAACACAGGCTTAGAAAAATTAAGTAGGCGAGGCACGGTGGCTCATGCCTGTAATCCCAGCACTTTGGGAGGCCAAGGCAGGTAGATCATAAGGTAAGGAGTTTGAGACCAGCCTGGCCAATATGGTGAAACCCCGTCTCTACTAAAAATACAAAAATGAGCCAAGTGTGGTGGCGTGCTCTTGTAGCCCCAGCTACTCAGGAGGCTGAGACCGGAGAATCACTTGAACTCAGGAGGCGGAGGTTGCAGTGAGCCAAGATTGCACCAGTACACTCCAGCCTGGGCAACAGAGTGAAACTCCATCTCAAAAAAAAGAAAAAAAAAGGAAAAAGAAAAGTAATTTGTCCATATTTACACAGCTAATCAGTAGAAGTGTTGGGATATTAACCTAAATCTGTCTTAAGAAAGAATCTGTGCTTTTGATCACCATATTATAGACCTGGATTGTATCTCTGACTGGGTGTGAGGTAGGGAAATTGAACACAAGTATTGGAAAATATTGGAAGGATGGAAAGAATCCCATGTTCATAAATTGGAAGGCCTAATTTGATTAAACAAAGGAAAAAATAAGACATTATTAAAACTTTAAGAACTTTTGTGCTACAAACAATATCATGAAGAATATAGAAAGACAACTCATAGAATTGGGAAAAATTATTGCAAGATATGTATCTGATAAGGGACTTGTATCTAGAATATATAAAGAACACTTAAACAACACAGTAATAAAAAGATAAACAACCAAATTTAAAAATGAGCAAAGGATCTGAATAGATATGTCTTCAAGGAAGATAGAAAAATGACCCATAAGCACATGAAAAGATTTGCATGGGAAATGCAAATCAAAATCATGATGAGATATCATTTTATACCCAATAGGATAGCTACAATCAAAATGCAGATAATGACAAGGAGTGGTGAGGATGTGGTAGAATTGGAATCCTCATACACAGCTGGTAAGATTATAAATGGTGCTGCCGCTTTTGAAAACAGTTTGGTGGTTCCTTGTAAAGTTAAATATAGAGTTACCAAATGACCCAGCAATTTAACTCCTGGGTTTATATTCCCAAGAGAATTGAAAACAAATGTCCACAAAAACCTGTAAATTAATTTTTGTGAAGCATTATTCACTATATCCAAAAAAAGTACAAACAACCCAAATGACTATCAACTGATAAATGGAGAAGCAAAATGTGGCATATCCAACCATACAATGACATATTTCTGGCAACAAAGAGGAATTATATATACTACAACATGGATAAAGCTTGAAAACATTATGCTAAGTGAAATAATCCAGTCACAAAAGAGTACATATTGTATTCCTATGAAATGTTCATAACAGGCAAATCTATAGAGACAGAAAGCAGATTAGTGGTCGCCTAGGAATGGGGGCAATTTATATGAAATATACCTAGGGTTGTGATTGCACTTATGTGAAATATTCAGAATAGGCAAATCTATAAGACAAAAAGTGCCTAGGGATGGGGACGAGGGTAGTGTTCAAAGATAATGAGGAGTTAACTGCTCATGGAAACAGGATTTTGTTTTTTGTGGAATTTTTTTTTTTTTTAAGACAGGATCTTGGACGGGCGTGGTGGCTCATGCCTGTAATCCCAGCACTTTGGGAGGTCGAGGGGGGTGGATCATGAGGTCAGGAGTTCACGACCAGCCTGGCCAACATGGAGAAACCCTGTCTCTACTAAAAATACAAAAATTAGCTGGGTATGGTGGTGCGTGCCTGTAATCCCAGCTACTCGGGAGGCTGAGGAAGGAGAATTGCTTGAACTGGGACCCAGGAAGCAGAGGTATCAGTGAGCCGAGATCATGCCACTGCACTCCAGCCTGGGCGACAGAGCGAGACTCTGTCTCAAAAAAAAAAAAAAAAGACTCACTCTGTCGCCCAGGCTGGAGTGCAATGGCTCAGTCACGGCTCACTGCAGCCTCAATCTCCCAGGCTCAAGTGATCCAGCCTCAGCCTCCCGAGTAGCTGGGACTACAGGCGCCCGCCGCCACGCCCGGCTAATTTTTTGTATTTTTAGTAGAGACGGGGGTTTCATCATGTTAGCCGGGATAGTCTCGATCTCTTGACCTCGTGATCCGCCCGCCTCGGCCTCCCAAAGTGCTAAGATTACAGGTGTGAGCCACCGTACCCTGCCAATTTTTGTATTTTTAGTAGAGACAGGGTTTCGCCATGTTGCCCAGGCTGGTCTCAACTCCTGCCCTCAAGTGATCCACCCGCCTTGGCCTCCCAAAGTGCTGGGATTACAGGCGTGAGCCACCACACCTGGCTTTCACAAGATTTTTAAATCAGAGTGATGAAAAAATTGTAAAATTGATTGTGGTGATGGTTGCCCAATTCTTCTTCTTTTTTTTTTTTTTTTTTTTTTTTTTTGAGACAGAGTTTTGCTCTGTCTCCAAGGCTAGAGCGCAGTAGGGCGATCTCGGCTCACTACAACCTTTGCCTCCCGGGTTCGAGCAATTCTCCTGTCTCAGCCTCCCGAGTAGCTGGGACTACAGGTGCCCATCACCACTCTCAGCTAATTTTTTAAATTTTTAGTAGAGATGGGGTTTCACCATGTTGGCCAGGCTGGTCATGAACTCCTGATCTCAAGTAATCCACCCACCTTGGCCTCCCAAAGTGCTGGGATTATAGGCGTGAGCCACTGTGCCCGACCAGGTTGCCCAATTCTAATTTTTTGGGGGGGTATTTTTAGCAGAGACAGGGTTTCACCATGTTGGCCAGGATGGTCTCAAACTCCTGTCCTCAAGTGATCAGCCCGCCTTGGCCTCTCAAAGTGCTGGGATTACAGGCGTGAAACATTGCACCCGGCCCAAGTACTAGATCTTATTCGTTGTATCTAACTATATTTTTGTACCCATTAACCATCCTTATTCCCTACACTGACACACACACACACACACACACACACACACACACACACACTACCCTTCCCAGCCTCTGGTAACCATCACTGTATTCTCTATCTCCATGAGTTCAGTTGTTTTAATTTTTAGCTCCCACAAATGGGTGGGAACATGAGAAGTTTGTCTTTCTGTGCCTGGCTTATTTCATTTAACATAACATCTTCCAGTTCCATCTGTGGTGTTGCAATTGACAGGATCTCATTCTTTTCAAAGGCTGAATAGTACTTCATTGTATATGTACCACATTTTCTTTATCCTTTTGTCTGTTGATGGACACTTAGGTTCTTTCCAAATCTTGGCTATTATGAATAGTGCTGCAATAAACATGGGAGTGCAGACCTCTCTTTTTTTCTTTTTGAGATGGAGTCTCTCTCTGTCGCCCAGGCTGGAGTGCAGTGGCACGATCTCAGCTCACTGCAACCTCACCTCCCGGGTTCAAGCGATTCTCCTGCCTCAACCTCCCAAGTAGCTGGGACTACAGGTGCCCACCACCACGCCTGGCTAATTTTTGTATTTTTAATAGAGACAGGGTTTCACCATGTAGGCCAGGCTGGTCTCAATCTTCTGACCTCAAGTGATCCACCTGCCTCGGCCTCCCAAAGTGCTGGGATTACAGGCATGAGCCACCGTGCCTGGCCAGATATCTCTTTGATGTACTGATTTGTTTTCTTTTGGGTTAATACCCAGCAGTAGGATTGCTGGATTATATTAAAATGATAGTCCTATTTTTAGTTTTTTGAGGAACCTTCATCCTGTTCTCCATAGTGGCTGTACTAATGTACATTCCTACCAACGGTGTATGAGAATTCTCCTTTCTCCATGTCTTCGCCAGCATTCATTATTGACTGTATTTTGGATAAAAGCTATTTTAACTGGGGTGAGTTGATATCTCGTAGTTTTGATGTGCATTTCTCTGATGATAATGATGTTGAGCATCTTTTTATATACCTGTTGGGGCAAGGTTTATTTTTTACTACACAGACATGAATACAGAAAGTGGGGAAGAATTGGATCTATTAATGCAACCAATCTGCCACAGTAGTTCCATTAAAAGTATTCCTCAAATTGGCTGGGCTTGGTAGCTCACGCCTGTAATCCCAGCATTCTGGGAGGCCTGGGAAGGTGGATCATTTGAGGTCAGGAGTTTGAGAATAGCCTGGCCAACATGGTGAAACTGTCTCTACTAAAATTACAAAAATTAGCTGGGCCTGGTGGCACGAGCCTGTAATCCCAGCTACTTGGGAGGCTGAGGCAGGAAAATCACTTGAACCTGGGAGGCAGAGGTTGTAGTGAACCGAGATGGTGCCACTGCACTCCAGCCTGTGTGACAAAGGGAGACTCTGTCTCAACAACAACAACAAAGTATTCCTTAAATTGATATAGGATATGAAGCAGTGATGTTTCACTTCTGGATTGACTTAAGAACTAACATTAACCTTAGACTAATTATAGATACCACAAGTATATATCCCTCTTCTTTACTCTTTGTCTGCATTAAGATTAGTTATAATTATTTTTTCATTTCATAATTTTCTCAAAGTCATTGAAACAGGTCTAAAACTTATCAGCTTTGGCTCTATGATTAACAAACAACAACAAAATAAAATACCACACAATTGTATATCATACAGAGATTACTCATATTAATCTAGTACTTCCTACTTTTCGAAGAAATTTCAAAATAACATCAATTGACTTTTATAATGTCTTTGTGTGGATGGTAGGGCAAATGTTATTATGGCCATTTGGTGAATGAAGAAACTTTTGCATGAAAGTTAAAATAATTCACTCAGATACCGTTAATCATGGACTAGAATCTGGGTTCACTGATTCTACTACTGTTCCTTCCAAATAAGAAGTTATACTTTCTACCAACTTCCGTAATTTTGTGACTGAATGAACTCTAGGTTCTAAACTCTGAGTTTTGCTTCACCAAAGAAAATTGAGATTCCTGGCATTCTTGCCTGGTTTGTTTGAGCTCTTGATACGTTCATTTGGGTGGAAGAATGCATGGACCAGCCAAGGTCTACAAATCTTTCACATAGCCAACTCAGATTCTGTTTGTTTATAAGCAGAAGCATTCTTCTGAAATGTAGCCTATTGTTTTGAGTAAAATATTCTTAAAATTTATAAATAATTTCTATGGTTGATAGAATAGCTGTTAGATATCCCACAATAAATTATAGAACTAGAAAATATTTAATATTCAGTACTGAAACTATGGATATTGAAAGGATAATGTAGAGTGAATACATTACTAAGGAAAGATACTAGAAAATGGAAAAGGAGCAAATGGAGTCGGCTACACTTGTCATGGTATTCATAATTTTCCACAAACCAAAATTAACCAATATAATTCTAATACTTGATACAATTCCTGGCACATTGCAAGTGCTCAACAAATATTTCCTGAAGGAATGAACGATGTGATATGGAAATCTGCTTCCTACGGACAAACTATCAATTGGAAGATTGTGTTTCAACTCTGTGAGGGCATCTGTCATTTCAAACCCAATAAGATTCAAAATCAAACTTTTTAGCTTCTCTACAGACTCAGCTCAATTTCCCAATTTTTATTTTAATTTGTTTGAGACAGGATCTCACTCTGTTGCCCAGGCTGGAGTGCAGTGGTGCAATCACAGCTAACTGCAGCCTTCACCTCCCAGCCTCAGCCAATTCTCCCACCTCAACCTCCCCAGTAGCTGAGACAGCAGGTGGGCGCCACCATGCCTAGATAATTTTTTTTTTTTTGTAGAGACAGAGTCTTGCCACGTTGCTAAGGCTGGTCTCAAATTCCTAGGCTCAAGTGATCCTCCTACCTTGGTCTCCCAAACCGCTGGTGTTACAGGCATGAGCCACTGTGCTCAGCCCCAGTATTCTTATTTTGGTTGTTGATACCATTATTTTGCCAGTTTTAATTACCTCTGCAAAGTTATTTTGCCATGTACGGTAACGTATTCACAGGTTTTCAAAATTAGGATGTGGACATCTTTGAGGGGCCATTATTCTGCCTACCACAGTGAGCATCCCCGTTGAGGCCACTTGACGTAGGTGGTCTGACTACCTCACTGCAGCCATTTCCCACAATGCCAAAGTGCCAGCATGTTAGTGACTAGATTCGCTTCCAGTTTCAGCTACATTCTAGAATCCCTTATGTCTTGATTGTCATGTCCCTATTCATAAGCAACGAAGAAGTCTCTATCACTTCTACTCCCAAGGCCCGTCCACATGTCTGCTGACTTGGCATTCACAGGTAAACCCATCCTCTTACACTGAGTTTTTCCTCTGTTAAAGGTAAATAACATAAGGTTACTCCATTGCTTAAAATACTTTAATGCTTTCCCATTACTTGTTACAGTACTTAACAGGTTGGCATGACCTAGTTTTTGTATACCTCTCCAATCTCCTCTCTCATGTGGGTTCCTTCCTTCCTTACTGCATTGTAGGCACATTGAATTTCTTTTTTTTTTTTCTTTTTGAGACAGAGTCTTGCTCTGTCGCCCAGGCTGGAGTGCAGTGGCACGATCTTGGCTCACTGCAAGCTCTGCCTCCCGGGTTCATGCCATTCTCCTACCTCAGCCTCCTGAGTAGCTGGGACTACAGGCGCCCGCCACCATGCCCGGCTAATTTTTTGTATTTTTAGTAGAGACGGGGTTTCACCGTGTTAGCCAGGATGGTCTCAATCTCCTGACCTCGTGATCCACCCGCCTCGGCCTCCCAAAGTGCTGGGATTACAGGAATGAGCCACTGCGCCCGGCCCCACATTGAATTTCTTTAGCTCCTCAAATGTACCAAGTTGTGTGTGTGTGTGTGTGTGTGTGTGTGTGTGTGTTGCTACATGGACCTCACATATAAAGATACACAGTAATATTCTCTCTCTCTAAATGTTCTTATTCACACACTTCATCTAGCTAACTCAGTTCTCAGTTTAAATGTCATTTCTATGGTGATACTTTTCTTGTGATATCAGTCTAAGCCATGTCCCTCGCCTTATTCTTTCCCATAGCACCCTGATGGTGTCATTTTTTTTTTTTTTTGAGATGGAATTTCGCTCTTGTTGCCCAGGCTGGAGTGCAATGGCACGATCTCGGCTCACTGCAACCTCCACCTCTGGGGTTCAAGCGATTCTCCTGCCTCAGCCTCCCAAGTAGCTGGGACTACAGGCGTGCACCACTACGCCCAGCTAATTTTTTATTTTTTAGTATTTTTAGTAGAGACCGGGTTCCACCATGTTGGGTAGGTTGGTCTCGAACTCCTGACCTCAGGTGATCCGCCCGCCTTGGCCTCCCAAAGTGCTGGGATTACAGGTATGAGCCACCGTGCCCCACCAAACATGTTTATTGGCCATATATATATATATATATATATATATATATTTTTTTTTTTTTTGAGATGGAGTCTCTGTTGCCAGGCTGGAGTGCAGTGGCACAACCTTGGCTCACTGCAACCTCTGCCTCCCGGGTTCAAGCAATTCTCCTGCCTCATCCTCCCGAGTACCTGGGACTGCAGGCACGCGCCACCACACCCAGTTAATTTTCGTATTTTTAGTAGAGACGGGGTTTCACCATGTTGGCCAGGCTGGTCTCAATCTCTTGACCTCGTGATCCGCCCGCCTCCACCTTCCAAAGTGCTGGGATTACAGTCGTGAGTCACCGTGCCAAGCCTTTTTTTTTTTTTTTTTTTTTTTTTTTTTAATGGAATCTCACTCTGTTATCCAGGCTGGAGGGCAGTTGCATGATCTCAGCTCACTGCAACCTCCACCTCCCGGTGTTAAGTGATTCTTGTGCCTTAGCCTCCCAAGTAGCTGGAACTACAGAACCTCCACCTCCCGGTTTTAAGTGATTCTTGTGCCTTAGCCTCCCAAGTAGCTGGAACTACAGACATGCGCCACCATGTCCATCTAATTTTCATATATATATATATATATTTTTTTTTTTTTTAGCAGACGCGGGGATTTAACCGTGTTGGCCAGGCTGGTCTCGAACTTCTGACCTCAGGTGATCCAACCACCTCGGCCTCCCAAAGTACTGGGATTACAGGTGTGAGCCACACCTGGTTTCCTTATTATTTTCACTTGTCAAATGTGTATGTACGTATATTTGTGTGTGTATGTTTTTTAATGTTGTACATACATACATTTTTTTTTCTTTTTCGCTCTGTTGCCCAGGCTGTAGTGCAGTGGCATGATCTCAGCTTACTGCAACCTCTGCCTCCCAGGTTCAAGCAATTCTCCTGTCTCAGCCTCCAGAGTAGCTGGGATTACAGGTGCACGCCACCATGCCTGGCTAGTTTTTGTATTTTTAGTAGAAGTGGGGTTTCAACATACTGGTCAGGCTGGTCTCGAACTCCTGACCTCAGGTGATCCACCCACCTCAGCCTCCCAAAGTGCTTGGATTACAGGCGTGAGCCACCGTGCCCAGCTGAAACATACATTTTTTATGTTGTAGGTTTTCTTCAAAGGACTCCAAATTCTACAACAGCAGGAATGATATACCCAGCACTTAGCATAGTCTGGCTTATATGGGCAGGCAATTATTTATGGATGAATGAATTTCTATTGCCACAGTGCAGGTTTTAATTCTTTTCAACAACGATTATAAGCTCCTTAAAAGTGGAGATTGTCTAATTAAAGTTTGATCTTCCACAGCTCAGTAGGCAGTGTCTTGGACACAGAAGGTAGGTGTTCTATAAATATTTATTCTATGAATCTTGCATTACTAACCTAGACTCTCTCTTCTAATTCACATAGCATATGTGATTGATTAAAGTTCACAACTCATTGTTGGTAATGTCATATAAATTATTAGGCTTGTTTTCCAGTTTGGAAAAATCTCCAATAAGCTATTTATTTATTTAGACACAAGGTATCTTTCTGTTGCCCAGGCTGGAGTGCAGTAGTGAGACCACAGCTTGCTGCATCCCATATCCTGATCCTCTAGCCTCAGCCTCCTGAATAGCTGGGACTACAGACACATATCACCACACCCAGCTAATTAAAAAAAACTTTTTTTTGTAGAGATAAGGTCTCACCATCTTGCCCTAGCTGGTCTCAAACTTCTGGCCTTAATGGATCCTCCCACCTGGGCCTCCCAAAGTTCTGCAATTACCTGGGAGAGCCACCACATCTGGCTTCCAATAGATTATTTAATATATGACTTAAAAAGAGTTCTGGACCCATCAGATTTCTTTAAACTAATGACACTCTTTAGTTTGTTGTGGATGTCCTCATCAAGTTCTGAGAAAAAAATATAAATTTCTTTTTTGGGCAGGGCCCCGCAGCTCACGCCTGTTATTGCAGCACTTTGGGAGGCCTAGGTGGGAGGATTGCTTGAACCCAGGAGTTCAAGACCAGCCTGGACACGTGGTGAGACCTGCATCTGCAAACAAAACAAAACCCTACAGAAAACCTGGACATGGTCATGCATGCCTGTAGTCCCAGCTACCTGGGAGGTGGGAGGATCGCTGGAGCGCAGTAGTTGGAGGTTACGGTGAGCTATGATCATGCAACTCCACTCCAGCCTGGGTGACAGAGTGAAACCCTGTTTCTGCCGGGCGCGGTGGCTCACGCCTGTAATCCCAGCACTTTGGGAGGCCGAGGTGGGCGGATCACGAGGTCAGGAGATCGAGACCATGGTGAAACCCCGTCTCTACCAAAAATACAAAAAATTAGCTGGGCGCAGTGGCGGGCACGTGTAGTCCCAGCTACTCGGGAGGCTGAGGCGGGAGAATGGCGTGAACCCGGGAGGCGGAGCTTGTAGTGAGCAGAGATTGAGCCACTGCACTCCAGCCTGGGCGACAGAGCGAGACTATCTCAAAAAAAAAAAAAAAAAAAAAAAAAAACTTTTTTGGCTAGGTATTGATAAATGCTGTATCTTTACAATTTTACACATCCAATAATTGGAATAATTTCCCACAGATTAGCTTCAGGTTCTCAAAATTTCAACCCTGCTTCTCTTCTACTATTCACATAGTTTTTGATGCTAGAACATTGGACACATTAAAATAACTTTAAGAGTTTTGGCCCTGCACCTTTGTTTTACAATGCTGGGTGGATCAGCACAATGGGCAATTGGAGTATTCTTGGAAGCCACTGGGACAGCTGGCAATATCTTAACTACACATGGAAGTGACTGTGGGTTATAAAAATATATCCCAGTAAATTCAAACCAAATGTATTCCTAACTCAACTTCCCTTTAGCTAAATTTCAAAAATGTTTGCTTGCCACTCCAACACTAGACAAAGGGAAACATGGTGGAGGGAAGTCACTAAGGACTAAAGATTGCGGTTTAAAATACATTACTTTTACAAATTTTACAAAAGCATAGGACAGTGTGAACATATTACTAGGGACCCTTCCAGGGACTTGGAAAGGGCTAGTGCAAATGAGGGCCCCCGAAGCTGAAGCCTCCTTAGCTTCACAGTAAATCTGCTTCAGAGTCTACGGCCATTTTAATTACTGAGTAAACTGTCAACTTTCAGAGTCAGCTCTACGTAGGGCCAGTGAATATGTTGATGACAGCTCCATTTGAGGCAGTTTTTTTTTTTTTTTTTTTGAGATGGAGTCTGACTCTGTCCCCAGGCTGGAGTACAATGGTGTGATCTCAGCTCACTGCAACCTCTGCCTCCCGGGTCCAAATGATTCTCCTGCCTCTGCCTCCTGAGTAGCTGGGATTACAGGTGTGTGCCACCATGCCTAGCTAATTTTTGTATTTTTAGTAGAGACGGGGTTTCACCATGTTGGCCAGGATGGTCTTGATCTCCTGACGTTGTGATCCGTCTGCCTCGGCCTCCCAAAGTGCAGCGATTACAGGCGTGAGCCACCATGTGCCCTGCCTCTTTGGTCTTATAATTACTTTACACTCCTAAAAAGTATTGAGGACTCCAAAAAGCTTTTATGTGGATCATATTTATCAACATTTACTATATTAGGAATTAAAACAAACATATAAAATATTTATTCATTTAAAACAACAATAATAAACCTGTTATATGTTAACATAATATAAATAACTTTCTTTTTAGAGAGGGTCTGGCCATATTGTCCAGGCTGATTTCGAACTCCTGGGCTCAGGTGATCTTCCCGCCTCGGCCTCCTAAAGTGCTGGGATTACAGGTGTGAGCCACTTCACTTGGCCTAATGACATATTTTTAATGAAAAATAACTATTTTCCGAAGCAAAATAATTTAGTGAGAAGAGTGGCATTATTTTACATTTCTGCAAATCTCTTCAGTGTCTGGGCTAATAGAAGATTCTCATATCGGCGTCTGCGTTCCATCTGTTGCAATATCACAGGCATGTAGTCTCTGGAAGACCTCACTGTATGGTTATTAGAGTGAAAAAGGCAAATAAAGTCTTAGTATGAAAATAATTTTGACCTTATGGATTCCCTGACTACACTTTCAGAACCATTGATTTAGACATCATTATATCCACTTTTTAGTTGCCTAGTGCTCCCAGAGTACCCTCTCTCTCTTTCTGTAGCTATATAATCAACCTCACCTCCTGCGTGTCAGGCAAGTTAATTATTGTTATACTTTTTAGCATACATGGAAAACTTTAGAAACCACAATTCTTAATGAATAACAAGTCTTAGCAACTCATTTTTCTCTTTCACTGACAAGGGAAAATTTATCTTCTTCATTGTATTCTCCCTCATAGTACAGGGAGATATAAAGAAACCCTTGGTTTGGGGTTACTTTATAACTAAGGCAAATGTTAGACTAAGATCAAACGCAACATTGGGTGCCTTATCTAAATTAATGTTACTGGAGAATCTAATATTTACTAAGTCATTTCTGTGTGTGAGGCATGTGTTAAGTGCTTTACATACATTATCTCATTTTATTCTCACAAGAATCTTACAAGATGGGTAGTACCGTCATTTCTATTTTACAAATGAGTAAACGGATACGGAGAGGTTGTTAATGCCTAGTGTTACACACAGGATTTAGGCAGGATTTGAATTGAGATAACCTGACCCTGGAGCTCTCAGTCTATTATTTACTGATAAGGTATAAAGGTAGGAGATAGAGCACGATTAGTATAAAATGAGTGCTGAGATGTGAGAGGGACAAGACAGCTGAGATACCAAGACTGAATCTCTATTATTTTCCACCCTAGAAAAATTCTGCTTTATTTTCTACACTCCCACGTTCCTCTTCTCATTTTTAAGATACTTTATTGCCGGCGGCCTCGTCGCTTAGGCCTGACGCGGACCCTGAAATCAAGGAGGCAAACTGAATAGGAGCGGGGGAAACCCCGTGGTAACCACGGTAACGGTGGCGGAGCGAGAACCCTGCGCAGGCGCGTTACATCCCAGTCCCGCTTACCCACACCACGGCGGCCGGTCCCAGCCACTCCTCTCGGCCTCAGACTCCACGGGCCGGCCACGGGTGGGGGCAGCAGGGAGGCACTGGCCTGGCGCTTGCGCAGTCGCCGGGGCGCTGGTGTGATCGAGCTCACGTAGCGAGGGCTGCAGTCGCCTCCTCCCCGGCGCTGCCATCGCGGCCTAGAGGTTATAAAAGGGCTAACGGGCTCCCTCTGCTGCCCAGTCGCGCCGCCAGCGGGCTGAGGGTAGGAAGTTGCCGCTCCGAGTGGAGGCGACTGGGGACTGAAGAGCGCGCCGCCCTCTCGTCCCACTTTCCAGGTGAGACGCTCCCTCGACCCCGGAGACTGAGGCTGAGGCCACGGGGCAGCCGTGGACCTTCTCGGACGGCTGCGGCGATCCATTCCTCCCCGCTGTGGTGGTACTTCTGGGGCGGGGGTTCCCCAGGTTACCACGGCAGCCTCGGTTCCTTCCCCTCGGGAGACTCGGCCCCTCTCCTTGCGCCACGCGACTCCTGGCGGCCCCGCTCCTTCGTGACCCCCCCTTCCCACCTCCGTCCCTGGTGCGCCTCGCACCGCTGGGGCTGCTGCAGCCTCAGTCCCCGCCCTAGGGACCAGGACTTTCTTGAATTTTCCTTCCCGGGGAGGAATCACCCTGTTGCTTTTTTTTTTTTTTTTCCAAGTTCCCCTGCACCTGGTCCTCCCTAAAGAGGCTAAGGGGAACGCGAGCGCGGGGCGTGGGCGTTTGGCCGCCACAGCCGCAGATGTTTCGCATGTGGCGGTGGAGAGCGGATTTTAAGGCTTGGAGCTGAATCCGAGGCGCGCCAGGCATTTTTGCCCTATCGAAAGGCGCCGGGAGCTGGGGGGCCCTCCTCAGAAAGTTCCGGCTGAACTCATCTGTTGCGCGCAGCGGTGCAGCATTAGCAGCCAGACGTAGCCCGGGGCGCCGAGTTTTGTGCTCGTAGCACCAAGGAAGTAGGCTCTCAGGTCACCTCGTCGTCAGGGAAGCTTCCTTCCCTCTTCTTCCCCATAACTTTTTTAAAAAAGAGACAAGAGCTCTTCTCTCAATCTCTTCTCTCTCTGCCGAGAATTTGCAGCTTTTAAAAGTCCACATCAGTCCAACAAATTCCATGGTTGTGTGAGGATTTTGAGTTGGATTACATGGCTGGCCCCGGATGTATGTTTCAATGGGGAGGAAGGATGGTATGATAACTGTGAGACTCTTTCTCCTAAATAATCAAATCTGTTAAATACAAATTCAATGTTTAGACACTAACATCTTACGCGTTCCGGATAGAGTGAAGACTCTTGGAATTTTGCACTGTTTTCTTAAAGAAAGGGTTGAAGAAGCAGCTAGATCCTCTTTTAGGAATTGATCTAAAAGGCCAAAGAGACTTGCCAATTTCCACTTAACTGTTTCTGGTTTCTCCGAGAGCAGTGGTTCTTGGACTTTCCCTTGGAATGCACTCGGAGGGGATGAAATAGCCACTACGTGAAGGGGGGGAGGGGCAAAGACGTGGCAGCAGTGTTCTTTCATCAATTTTTTACTTTTTTTTTTTTTTTTAAGTTCTGGTTAGAAACGTATTTCCCCTTTTAGGTTTAGCTTATGAATGAGGCTAGTCTTTTCCTGAAATAATCAGATGAAAAATCCAGTCTGCATAGCAGGAACATTGGAAGTTAACTTAAAAAACATTTTAAAGGGATTTTTAAAATCAAGTTTCTATGGAGAAAGTGGGTATCCTAAGACGATATATTCAAGAAGCTGAAAGTGAACAACCTCAACTATATTTTGTCTTCATTTGAAATGTGAATACACACCCCGTGATTTTTTTTTTTTTTAGCTTGTGAGCGTAATTTAAGAATCTGAAATATGAACTTCAAATTTTACTTTTTTCTTTATGTGGGAAAAGAGATTTTATCATTCACCTTTAATAAAGTTTTGGTTTTGGGACATTGTGCCTTAAGGCCTGCCGTTGTTTTTGATAGCTGATGGCAAATGTTTCTTAGATTTACATAGACTAACTAGGAAAAGGACTATTTCTGTCTCTTTTAAATGGGTAGTGCTGTTTTTATTGACATTTTGAAATGAGTTTTATTTTGAAGTACTGAAAACCAGGACTTTGGTAGGAGGATAATTACATTGGCCATTTTGTGTTTTGGTAACTTAGATGGTAAGACAGATGAAAAATGTGTACAACTTTTAATTATGCCAAAAAAATTAGTGCAAAAGACGATTGAAAAAAGTTTTATATTGCCTGTGTAGTCTGGGTTGTTGCAGATGAATCTTGGCTTTTTGGCAAGGAGCTGTTCACTTTTTCTATTACTGCAGAGTAAGTTGTATACTGAAAAGCAGTATTTTTCAGTAGGGCAATTAAGTTCAAACGCATTTATTCCAGAGATGCAGCAAGAGCTGGGACAGCCATAAAGCTTGTGAGCCTTCCTTTCTGTGGAACGAATGCTTTATTTTACTTAGCAACCAGTTATCAACTAGGATATAATTATTGCTCTTGAATTGACCTGTGAGATACATAATAGTGGTTCTCAAACTATTTTAAGGTCATGAAATCCTTTGAGAATCTGATGGAAGGTGTGGTCCTATGTCAGAAAATGCAAATACACCCTACATGGAATTTTACATGTCACTTCCTGCCCCCCCCACTCACGTCCATCCATGAACTTTATTATAAGAACCCCTAAAAAGTAAGAGATGTGAAGCTACTCTTTAAGAGTATCTAGGTGTCTTGAGGCAGTATTGAATGTTTCTGAAAACTGAGCTGGGCATGTAGGTCTCACTGGACTTGTATATGTGGGTGACCCTGACATATTTTTGCCAAAAGGGTTTTAACAAAAGTTAATAGGTTGTTAGAATTGTTGAATTGCTAAATTGTCTAGTCTGTGAAAGTATATCACATTGCATGCTCTCTCCTATATATGGTATCTTAACTTTGGTTTTCCATTCTGAAAGTGGAACAGGCTTGGAAGTAAACAAAAATAAATTGCACAGGCTCTTGGCATTAAACTTTATTGCTTTTCTTGCAGTGAGATCTTGAATCTTGTAATTAAACCATAATGTGTTGTGTGTGTATAAATATATGAATATATATAAAAAATTCAAATAAAATGAGTATATATATATATATATATATATTTTTTTTTTTTTTTTTTTTGAGATGAAGTCTTCACTCTGTCACCCAGGCTGGAGTGCAGTGGTGCAATCTCGGCCCACTGCAAGCTCCGCCGCCCGGGTTCATGCCATTCTCCTGCCTAAGCCTCCCAAGTAGCTGGGACTACAGGCGCCCACCACCACACCCAGCTAATTTTTTGTAGTTTTAGTAGAGATGCGGTTTCACCGTGTTAACCAGGATGGTCTCGATCTCTTTACCTCGTAATCTGCCCGCGTTGGCCTCCCAAAGTGCTGGGATTACAGGTGTGATGACGCCACTGTGCCCGGCCAAAGCTTTGTGTTTCTATTCGAGAAAATTTATTTGTATAAATTGAAGCTGTTCTGTCATTAGGACAGCTTCAGTTTCTCTAGCTGGATAAGTATTGTACCTAAAGAAAAGCTTCGGCAATTCAAAAGGACTCTCATTTAGGTTACTCCAGCAGTTTTTAAACTCGGTGTGATGAAAAACATTCTTTTTCCTGGTCTTCCTTTGGATGATCAGTATGACTGTTAGCATATTTGGTTTGACATTTGCTGAAAATACATTATAGAGATTCAGACTTCTTACTTAGTTGTCATCAGTGAATGAGTTCTATATTGGGACTTTCTCTTCCTCATGTTTAGTGTTTCATAAAAATGTGTCCATATTACTCATTTCTTTCTTAAATAGTAATATTATGTGGAATTAGTACACTCAGCCTTACTCTCTCTCTCTTTTAAGAGATAGGATCTTGCTCTGTTGCCCAGGATGGAGTGCAGTGGTGTGACAATAGCTCACTGCAGCCTTGAACTCCTGGGCTCAAGCAATCCTTCTGCCTCAGCCTCCGGGTGTAGCTCAGGGTACAGGTGCATGCCACCGTGTCTAGCTAATTTTTTAATTTTTTGTAGAGATGGGATCTTGCTCTGTTGACCAGGCTAGTCTCGAACTCCTGGCCTCAAGTGATTCTCCCGTCTGCCCCACAAAGTGTTGGGATTTTTTTTTTTTTTTTTTTTTGAGAAGGAGTCTCGCTCTTTCACCCAGGCTGGAGTGCAGTGGCGCGATCTCGGCTCACTGCAGGCTCCGCCCCCCGGGGTTCACGCCATTCTCCTGCCTCAGCCTCCCGCGTAGCTGGGACTACAGGCGCCCGCCACCTCGCCCGGCCAATTTTTTTGTATTTTTAGTAGAGACGGGGTTTCACCGTGTTAGCCAGGATGGTCTCGATCTCCTGACCTCGTGATCCGCCCGCCTCGGCCTCCCAAAGTGCTGAGATTACAGGCGTGAGCCACCGCGCCCGGCCCATCCTTAGTTTCTTGTTGGACACTTGAGCTGTTTCTCCATTATAAGTAGTGCAAAGAGAGGACTGTAATTTAGTGGTTTATTTTATCAACCTGTGTAACTACAGTAAACTTTAACCAATTTTTTAATTTTTAAATATATTTAAATTTTTTTTAGAGACAGGGCCTTACTATGTTGCCCAGGCATGGTGGCTCACACCTGTAATCACAGCACTTTGGAAGGCTGAGGCAGGAGGATCACTTGAGGCCAGGAGTTCAAGACCAGCCTGGTCAGCATAGTGAGACCCCATCTCTCTACAAAAAAAAATTTTTTTTAATTAATGGGGCATGAGGTTGCACACATCTGTAGTCTAACTACTTGGGAGGCTGAGGTGGGAGGGTCGCTTGAGCCCAAGAGTTGGAAGCTGCAGTGAGCTATGATAGCACCATTGCACTCTAGCCTGGGTGACAGTGCAAGACCCTGTCTCTCAAAAAAAAAAAAAAAAAAAAAAAAAATTTACAATATGCCCAGTAGACTGTAGGAAAATCAAGAATGATGAGAAATGTTTCATAGGAGAAATAGGACATCATAAAAATTACATGATATAGCACCATGTGGCTAACATTTTACTAGATATGAAATCTGTAGCACTGAATGGAAATGCATATCTAGATTCACATCCTCTACAACCATGAATTCATTTTTCCCTGTTCTAGTATATATGGTCTTATTTTGTCTCTCTTTACCTCAACTTGAGAAATTTGGATCTGGCATTAGAATAAAGAGATAATTGAAGGCTAGAAAGAGAGGTAGACTGGGTGGAAATAAAAGTGGAATTTTGACAGAATAGCCTTGGGAGGGATGAAGCTGAGTATACCTGGGCCTCAGAGCAATAATCCATTTTTTAGGAGGAAAGGGACTGCTAAAGCCAGCTTTTGAGTATTCTACTCTGACCTGAGTGGCCTTGGTCTGAATAGCTCATGTTCAGAGATAAGAGTATATTTAACTTTTTTGTACTAAGAATAATATTTGAGTAATGCTATAGGTACATATGAGAATTTGGCCTTCATCTCTGCAGTCAGTTAAACACAAGTTTCTCTAGATATTTCCATTACAGGAATCAAAGCTCTTTGATTTTTGGAACTTCAGTAAAACCCAAGAATGAATAGCTGAGAACTGTCATACAAGTCATAAAATTAAAAGGCATTGAACAGTATATGAAGCATCAGATATCCTGTTACATGTGTCTGCAACAATAAATTAAATATTGATTAACTGATTGTAAGTAGGCTCAAGACTTCTCTTACAGTTCTAATCTTATATTAACTAGATTTGCATATCTAATTTCTCCAAAAATATGATCAAGAAATGTTTATTTTAGGCTAGGTGTGGTGGCTCACATCTGTAATCCCAGTGCTTTGGGAGGCTGAGGTGGGAAGATCTCTGGAGCCCAGGAGTTCAAGGCTGCTGTGAGCTCTGATTGTTCTATTCCACTCCAGCCTGGTGACAGAGCCAGACCCTGTCTCAAAAAAAAAAAAAAAAAAGTTATATTTCTAAAACCTACTGGTTGAATTTAGGACCTCAAAACGTTACTTGTGTGTGTGACCTTTGTTCTTGCTCCATGGTTCTGACAACCTTCCTCCGTTTTTTTTTTTTTTTTTTTTTTTTTTTGTAAACTCAGGCAACATATTCATAGTCAAAGGTTACGTGAAAACATTCTCAAATTTACATGATTTCAAAATGTAGTTACTTCTTTTTTTTTTTTTTTTTTTTTTTGAGATGGAGTCTCACTCTGTCGCCCAGGCTGGAGTGCAGTGGCGCAATCTCGGCTCACCGCAACCTCCGCCTCCCGGGTTCAAGCAATTCTCTGCCTCAGCCTCCCAAGTAGCTGGGATTACAGGCACCCGCCACCACGCCAGACTACTTTTTTGTATTTTTAGTAGAGACACAGGGTGTCACCATCTTGGCTGGGCGAGTCTCGAACTCCTGACCTGGGGTGATCCATCCACCTCGGCCTCCCAAAGTGCTGGGATTACAGGCGTGAGCCACCACACCTGGCCTGCAGTTACTTCTTTTAACCTCAAAGATATTTTGAAAATAGACCTCAATTTACTATGCCTGAATTTTAAAAACCTTAATATTGTATTTGAAAATAGTGAATAGTGACCATTGCCACCAAGTAGAGTGATAGTGATAAGTAAAACACTAATCTTTGATATAAGGGTGATGACTAATAAATTGAATAAATTGATATATTTTAACGACTTTATTGAGCAAAACTGACAGGACAAATTGCATATATTTATAGTGTACAATTTGATAAATTTGACAAAAATACCTACTTAAAAAAATGTCAGTACAATCAAGATAAGGAACATATCCATCACCTTCAAGAGTATTCTCAAGGCCAGGCATAGTGGCTCAGGCCTGTAATCCCAACACTTTGGGTGGCTGAGGCAGGAGGATTGCTTGAGCCCAGGAGTTCCAGACCAGCCTGGGCAACATAGAAATCTTTCTTCATCTCTACACAAAATAAAATAACATTAGCTGGGTGTGATGGCGCCTGCCTGTAATCCTAGCTACTTGGGAGGCTGAGGCAGGAGGATTGCTTGAGCTGGGGGGTTGAGTCTTCAATGAGCTGTGATTGTGCTACTGTACTCCAGCCTGGTGACAGAAATGAGTCTCTTGTCTCAAAAAAGAGTATACTTGGCCAGGTGCAGTGGCTCACACCCGTAATCCCAACACACTGGGGGGCCGAGGCAGGAGGACTGCTTGAGTCCAGAAGTTCAAGACCAGCCTGCGCAACATGGTAAAACCCTGTCTCTACAAAAAAATAAAAAAATTAGCCGGGTGTGGTGTTGTGTACCCTTAGTCCCCACTACTTGGGAGACTAAGGTGGGAGACTCACCCAAAGCCTGGATTGAGGCTGCAGTGAGCCAAGATCACACTACTGCACTCTAGCCTGGGCATCGGCAGTATCCTTATGACTTTTTGTAATCCCTTCTTTTGCTCATTACTACCCTCTCTGTATCCCTAGGAAACCATTGTTTCTTTTCTGTTGCTTAAGATTAGTTTTTATTTTCTAGAATTTTATAAAAATGGAATTGTATATATGCTTTATTTTGGCACGGGGCATCTCCTTACACTCAGCGTAATTATTTTGAGATTCATCTATGTTGTTACGTGTTCATAGTTTTTTATTATTGAATAGTATTACATTTTATGAATATACCATGATTTTTTTAACCCATTTACCCTTTGAGGGACATTTGGATTGTTTTCACTTTTTGACTATTATGAATAAAGCTGCTATGAGCATTCATGTACAAGTTGGAGAGAGAGTTGCTGTCTTTTCTCTTGTATTAATGCGTAGGAGTGCAATAGCTAGATGTGATAGGGAAATATTTTTTCCCAGTTGGTGGCTTATCTTCATTCTTTAAACAGTGTGCTTCAAAGAGCAGTTTCTATTCACAGACAACATGTCTATGTAGAAAATCCTAGACTCTTCAAAAAAGCTCTAGTGAATAAGTGAATTCAGCAGAGTTGTAGCTTAGAAGGTCAATATACAACAGTAAATTGTATTTCTATATACTAATAATGAGCAGTTAGAAACTAAAGTGAAAAATTCCCGTCTCAATAGCACTAAAAACCATGAAATACTTAAGTATTAACTTTTCAAATGGTGTGTAATATTTGTATGTTGAAAATTATGAAACACTGATTATATCATGTTCATGGATTAGAAGACTCAGTATTAAGATATCTACTCTTCTCAAACTGATCTATAGATTCAGTGCATTTCTAGTCCAAATCTCAGAGGATTTCTTATAGAAACTAATGAGCTGATTCTAAAATCAATATGGAAAACCAAAGGAACTAGAAAAGCTAAAACAATTTTGAAAAAGAATAACAAAGTTGGAAGATTCACACTACCTGATTTCAACTTAGTTTAAAGCTGCAATAACCAAGACTGTGGTATTGGAGAAAAGATAGACATACAGATCAATTGAGCAAAATAGAGAATCTAGTCACACAAAAATTGTCAATTCATTTTGAAAAAGTTTAAGGGCAGTTCAACAGAGGATAGTCTGGAACAGTTGAATACTCATATGCAAAGAAAAAACAGAATCTTTGTTTTATTTGGGCACCAAGTATCCACTGTTGGACACTGGGCAGTCCCTTGCCCAGGAATTTATATGAATATTGGGACAAGTGACATGAATCCACCAGTGGATATTAAATAAAGTTTAATCACACAGTAAACAGCAAAAGGATTCCTCAAGGTCAAGGACTTAGGTTTAGTCCAGAATGAAGCAAGAGTGAAATGGGGTGGGTGGCTTTGGTTTTTATTGTGACCAGAAAGTGGAACTTGTTTGATGGTCCCCATGTGTGGTATTTACATGGTTTCAACTTCACACCAATACCAAGGGAGGGAATACTGGTATGGGTGGTATTTACATGGTTTCAACTTCACACCAATACCAAGGGAGGGAGTACCTGGGCTTTCTTACAGACTTACCCAGATGTGGGACAAAAGGGAGAGAGGTGTGGGACTTGAAAGCAATCTGCACTCAAACATCAAAATGAAATCTTTTTCTTTATTGGAGCCTCAATCTGTACTTCACACTCTATGCAAAAATTAGTTCAAAATAGTTCATAGGCCGGGTCTGGTCGCACACATTTGTAATCCCAGCATTTTGGGAGGTTGAGGCAGGAGGATTGCTTGAGCCTAGGAGTTTGAGACTAGCCTTGGTAATAGAGTGAGACCCATTTCTATTTAAAAAAAGGTTCATAGATTGTGAAGTAAAATGTACGGCTATAAAATATTTGAAAGAAAACATAGGACAAAAATATTTTTGACCATGGGTCAGGCAGAGATTTCTTGGACATGATACCAAGAACATGATTCATAAATGAACAAACTGATAAATTAGACTTCATCAAAATTAAGAACTGCTATTCCAAACACACTGTTGAGAGAATAAAAAGACTTCACAGACTGGGAGAAAATATTCCCCATCACATATCTGACAAAAAATAGACTGTATAAGGAACTCAAAGCTGGGCACGGCGGCTCACGTCTGTAATCCCAGCATTTTGGGAGGCCAAGACTGGAGGATTGCTTGAAAGTCCAGGAGTTTGAGACCAGCCTGGGCAACATAGCGAGACCCCATCTCTATTAAAATAAATAAGTAAACAACCTAATTAAAAAGAGCAAAAGATTTGAGTAGACACTATGCAGGAAGGTGTATGAACAGCTGATAAACACCCCAAAAGGTGTTAAACATAGGCCAGGCATGGTGGCTCATGCCTGTAATCCCAGCACTTGGAGAGGCTGAGGTGGGTGGATCACCTGAGGTCAGGAGTTGAAGACTAGCCCGGCCAACATAGTGAAACCCTGTCTCTACTAAAAATACAAAATTAGTCAGGTGTGGTGGCACGTGCCTGTAATCCCAGCTACCCAGGAGGCTGAGACACGAGAATCACTTGAACCCAGGAGGCGGAGGTTGCAGTGAGACAAGATTGTGCCACTGCATTCCAGCCTGGGTGACAGAGTGAGACTCTGTTTCAAAAAAAAAAAAAAAAAAGGCATTAAACATCATTAGTAATTATGGAATTGCAAATTAAACCCATAATGAGATACTACTATATGCCTACTGTGAAAATTAAGATATTAAGAGAAACTAAGGAAAAAACGGCAATACAAAATGCCGGTAAGAATGGGAGCAATGGAAACTTTCATCCTTTGCTGTTGGGAGGGCAAATGGTGTAGCTACTTTGGAGAAACGTTTGGCAGTTTTTTATGAAGGTAAATATACACTTGTCATATGATCCAACATTCCCTCTCCTAGGTATTTACCCAAGTGAAATGAGAACTTAAGTTGATTTCCTTTTTTTTTTTTTTTTTTTTTTTTTTTGAGATGCAGTCTCACTCTTTTGCCCAGGCTGGAGTGCAGTGACACAATCTCGGCTCACTGCAACCTCCGCCTCGTGGGTTCAAGCAATTCTCCTGCCTCAGCCTCCCAAGTAGCTGGGATTTACAGGCATGTGCCACCACACCTGGCTAATTTTTGTATTTTTAGTAGAGATGGGGTTTCACTATGTTGGCCAGGTTGGTCTTGAACTCCTGACCTCAAGTGATCTGCCTGCCTTGGCCTCCCAAAGTGCCGGGATTATAGGCGTGAGCCACCGCTCCCAGCCTGTTTTCTTTATAATTTTTTTAAAACAGCTTTATTGAGTAATAATTCATGTACCATACAATTTTCCCTTTGAAGTATACATTTCAGTGGCTTTTAATATATTCACAGTTGTTACCACAACAATCAATTTTAAAACATTTATATCACTCCAAAAAGAAACCCCAGACCCAGTAGCAGTCACTCCCATTGTCCCTTGCCTAACCCTGGGCAACCACTAATCTACTTTTTGTCTCTAGAGATTATTATTATTATTATTATTATTATTATTTTTTTTTTTTTTTTTTTTGAGACGGAGTCTCGCTCTGTCGCCCAGGCTGGAGTGCAGTGGCGCAGTCTCGGCTCACTGCAAGCTCCGCCTCCTGGGTTCACGCCATTCTCCTGCCTCAGCCTCTCCGAGTAGCTGGGACTACAGGCGCCCGCCACTACGCCTGGCTAATTTTTTTTGTATTTTTAGTAGAGACGGGGTTTCACCGTGGTCTCGATCTCCTGACCTCGTGATCCGCCCGCCTCGGCCTCCCACAGTGCTGGGATTACAAGCGTGAGCCACCGTGCCCGGCCGAGATTATTTTACTTAGTGTTTTCAAGGTTCATTTGTGTTATAACATATATCAGTACTTCATTTCTGTTTATAGCCAAATAATATTCCATTGTACGGGTAGACCACACTTTGTTTACCCACTAATGGATATCTGGGTTATTTCCACCCTTTTGGCTATTATGAATAATGCTGCTGCCATGAACATTCATGCAAAAGTTTTTGCCTGGACATGTGTTCTCATTTCTTTTGGGTATAGACCTATGAGTGAAATATCTGGGCCATATGGTTACTCTGTTCAGCTTTTTTGACGAACTAAACTGTTTTCCAGACCAACTGTCTCATTTTACATTTTTACCAGCAATGTTTCAGAGTTCCAGTTTCTCTGTGTCCTTGTCAATACTTGTAATTGTGTGTCACTTTTTGTTTTAAAGAGGTGAAGTCTCACTATGTTGCCCAGGTTGGAGTACAGTGGCCATTCACAGGTGCAATCGTAGTGCAGTTATATGCTCAAACTCCTAGACTCCAGTGATCCTCCTGCCTCAGTCTCCCAAGTAGATGGAAGTACAGGCGTATGCCACTGTACCCAGCTAGTCATTTTTTACTGTAGCCATCAAAGTGGCAGTGAAGTGGTGTCTCATTGTGGAATTGATTTGCATTTTCATAGTGATGAATGATGTTGAACATCTTTTCATGTACTTGCCTCTTTGGAGAAATGTCTATTCAAATCCTTTGCCCATTAAAAAAAATTACTGGTCGGGTGCGATGGGTCACGCCTGTAATCCCAGCACTTTGGGAGGCTGAGGTGGGCAGATCACCTGAGGTTGGGAGTTCAAGACCAGCCTGACCAACATGGAGAAATCCCGTCTCTACTAAAAATACAAAATTAGCCAGGCGTGGTGGCACATGCCTGTAATCCCAGCTACTTGGGAGGCTGAGGCAGGAGAATTGCTTGAACCCAGGAGGTGGAGGTTGCAGTGAGCTGAGATTGTGCCATTGCACTCCAGCCTGGGCAACAAGAGCAAAAGTCTGTCTCAAAAAAAAAAAAAAATTATTGAGTTCTAAGTTCTTTATATATTTGGATACTAAACCTGATACTATCGGAAATGTGATTCACTAATACTTTTTTACGTTGTCTTCGCTTTCTTGAAGCACAGCAGTTTTAGATTTTGGCAAAGTTCAATTTATTTATTTCTTTGGCTTCTTGTGCTTTAGGTGTCATATCTAAGAAACTATTGCCTAGGCGTTATGATTAATTGCCTAATCCAAAGTTATGAAGATAATTTTTTTTTAAAATGAGATGGACTCACTCTGTCACCCAGGCTAGAGTGCAGTGGCACAATCATGGCTTATAGTACCCTCTGCCTCCTGGGCTCAAGCAATCCTTCCACCTCAGCCTCCTGAGTTGCTGAGACTATAGGAGCATGCCACCATGCCCGGCTAATTTTTGTATTTTTTTTGTAAAGACTGGGTTTCACCATGTTGCCAAGGCTGGTCTCGAACTCTTGAGCTCAAGTGATCCTTCCATCTCGGCCTCCCAAAGTGCTGGGATTACACCTCGGTGGCATGAGCCACCAAGCCTGGCCAGTTTATTGTCTTAAACTTCAAAATGGTCTTAAAGTGTTAATTTTAGGGTAAATTTAAAGTTTTCTTGTTTATTCCCAGGTAATTAAGTGTTGCTGTTACAAATGAGCTTTTTAAAATTGTTTCCTGTGATTGATTATTCTTTGTATATAACGGTCATTTTCTAAAGAGAATGCCAGTTTTTTTCCCCAAATGGTCATTTTTCAAGTAGTATAACTGCTGTATAAAATTCAGTCTTGGGCTGGGCATGGTGGCTCACATCTGTAATCCCAGCACATTGGGAGGCTCAGGCGGGAAGACTGCTTGAGTCCAGGAGTTGGAGACCAGCCTGGGCAACATGAGGAGATCCCAACTCTACAAGAAATAAAAGAAATTAAAAAAATTGGCCGATCATGGTGGCACAAGCCTGTAGTCCAAGCTACTCAGGAAGCTGAGGTGGAAGGATCACTTGAGCCCTGGAGGTGGAGGCTGTAGTCAGCTATGATTGCTCCACTGCACTCCAGACTGGGCAACAAAGCCAGACCCCTGAAACGATACAATTAGTCTTGAATGAAGTTTCATGAAAACTTCTGAATTTGGAATTGTTTGCCTTACTTCACTTCATAATTTATATTTAAGTTTAAGAAATCTAAAATGCATATTGTACAAACAAAACTTTTAAACTTTTTACTTGTATCCTTAGGGTGGTGAAAAAACCAAAGCTATCTTATCAGAACTTCTTGTTTAAATCAAAAATAGGTGAAATTTGTTTGGGAACAAAAGGAATTGATGGTAGTATTATGCCAGCTAGAAGCAGAGCTGTGGAATTCATCATTTGGGATTTTGCTAACTCTATGATTTATCTATTTACTTAAACTTTGTTTTTTTGTTAGCTTACTTGTTTACAGAAACAGAATTTTTTAAAATTAAAAATAATGTTTATCAAATAAGTGTAGATGTTGAGGGAAGAGAAAAACAACTGTGATTCCACCTTTCATTTAACATTTTTTTGAGTTCTTTTAATTACCGTATTAAATTTAAAAAACCTATTACATATGTAGGCAAATATATTCTTTTTTTTTTTTGAGACCAAGTTCCACTGTGTCACTTGAACTTTATTTTATGTAGTTCAGGCATTCAGAACTGCTAGAACTTTGAATAGCCATTTGGCTAGGGATAAGTATCATGCTGTATGGGGATGAATTAAAGGTAGAATAGGGTGCCAGAAAAAGGTAAAAGGGGGCAGTTTCTTGAAGAAAGAGAAAAGGGGTGGAGGAGGTGTCATAAGCAAAACAGAAGTGTGTGTTTTTGAAATTATCTCATCTTAACGTTCTTTCTGACAGGAAAGACTTGGGACTTTGGAAGAACTTGCAAAAGACAGCCTGTGTAGCACTTTCAGTTAAGGGCAATGTCTTAACTTAGAGCTAACTTCTAATATGAATCTTAAAATGCTTTTCATTTGGAATTATGCCAATAAGTGCTACAATACTGCTCAGTACAGTTCACTACCCTAGTACAGAAAGTGAGAGAAAGAAGCTGGCATGATTTCTGAATTTGTGACAGAAAAGTTGGTCATAGCATTAAAGTATTTGTCCATCAGATTGTAAGTACTAGACGTGTAGCTCACTCTGTTTTAAGAACAGAAGTATGACTGGAATTCATGGAGTTAAGTAAAAACAATGGCAATTTGCAGAGGGATTATAAGGAAGAACAGAAATATAACTAATTCTATTAGTAATTACTCTTGTCTTGGAAGATGCATCCTGTTAAAATGGAAAAGACATGCCAAGTTATGACACAGAGCACATTATAATGGCCTGATTTAGGAGCCTGAATTTGTGGTGTTCTTTTGTGTTGACCATGAAAACTGTCAGAAACATTAAAGTCTGAAACAGATTTCAGGAGGACCAACAGTTGAATAAGGGATCTGTATGAGGAAAAATAAAGTTGGAGCCTTCTAAAAGAAGGTTTGGAACAAGTGTCGAAGGTTAAAAGAACCCCTGTGGAAAATTTTAAGTGTCAGAGAGAGTTTAGTTTAGAATATCAAGCATTCTTGGCTGGACCAAGTGCAATGGTGTTTACAACTAATTGATCACAACGAGTTACAGGTTTCTTTGTTCTTTCTGCACTCCCATTGCTTTACTTGACTAGCTTAAAAAAAGAGAATATCAAGCACTCTTTAGTCTGCCTTATTAATTTTTGAATGATTTGTCTGGGAGATACAAACTTTTGAAAATGTTACAACTTTTTCTTGGAAGAAAAATATTTGACCAAAACGCTAATAGAATTATTTACCAGATGCCCTGTCCTAGTAATTCACTGAATAACTTGTACTTAAAATTCAATGACTCCTCATAACTCAATGTAAATATAGATGCTCCTTGACTTATGATGGGGCTGTGTCCTGATAAACCACCTGTAAGTTGAAAATACTGTAAGATGAACATCATAGCTTAGCCTAGCACACCTTAAATGTGCTCAAAACAGAACACTTAAATTAACCTACAGTTGGGCAAGAGCATCTAACAAAGC